>NW_016107603.1:2135178-2193513 GCF_001604975.1 Cebus imitator
AAAAAAAAAAAAAAAAAAAAAAAAATTCACAGCTACATTTGGAACAGCATTATTATTTTTAAAAACACCTTCATTTTCATTAGCTGCTACTGTACTTAAAAACTTGATGAGGTGGATAGAAACAGAATTAACATTCCCTCTTCTGAGGTGAAACCCAGAGATGCTGGATATTTAAGGCACTTGTCCCAGGTCACACTGATGCCTTAAAATTATGATCAGGACTCCAGCTGAGTTTCCTTATGCATGGTTTCTGCACCTCCTGCCCCATCCGCAAAAGTCTTGGCATATATTAGGAAGCCGCACGACAGAAAGAAAAATGCTTTGGAAAGGTGAGATTCAAGTCTTGGCTTCAACAGCTATGAGCTGGATGTTATGTTTACCTGAGGCCTCCTGGCTGGCTGTCTCCCATGGATAACAAAAGAATAAGATAGCTTAATAGATAAGACAAGGCTTTATAAGGTGTCACGCAATTGTGGAATGTTATGATTTTCCTCATTCACTCTAAATTCTTCTTATATGTGTAGGCATTTAGTGACATTAACATTGACTACTATACCATGTGCTAGTTGAGCATGTGAGAAGTATCAATGCAAGGTATATTCTCTATGCTTATCAGTGTGGTTGAAATCAATGAACTCAGTGCTTCTAACCTAAATCACATTTTCTTCAATTTGTGTGGTTGCTATCTGCTAAGCATGCAGTAGTAAAGGTGTTCGATTTCCAAAGAATAATTAAGCAAGGATACTGTGTCCCATGTTTGATGAAATGCAGATTTCACATTAAAATCAGATTCTTCATTTTTAAATGTTGAATAGAATAACACCTAAAAAAAGAATTCCAGCGGGTTAAATTTAGGCTGCTGGAAACAAAGTTTAATGTAAGATTATTCTTGGTACAGAAACATTTTCACTTGGCTGTGAATTGGATACATTTGAAAATCATGTTAAGCTCTTGCCTTTGGAATTGTGTGTGATCAGGGAAATCATCAAACAAATGTCAATAGGCACATTGGACTCAGTAACACTGCTTTCCTCATTCCAATGAGCTATTTTATGAGAAATAGGTTAAGGGGTTTCCGGTTAGGAAAAGGGGGTCTTCTGATTGCAGGTATGCATGCAGTGATTGGTCACAAAAGGCTGATAGTATTACTGTAGGTGTTGGCCTCCCCCTTCAAGCTTGGCTCACTCCAGTTCCTGGAACAGACATGTGTCTTGCTTATTTAAAACTTATCTACCTATGTCTATGAATCTGAAGTACCATATGGCAGATGTAGCCATTTCAAGAGACATGCCAACTGATTTCTCTGTTGCATATCTTATGCATATAATTATAATAATAGATGTGATTTAATGAACTTATACTATGTACTAGGTACCAGGCTGATCACTATACATATTTACTTTTACCTCATGCTGTGAACGTAGAACTCACTGAAGAAGATAAAGTGATTTACCCGGCCACAAAATGTCTGGCCATTTAACACATTTAAACTTGACCATCACTGGCTTAGAGGAGAAAAAGAAAAAAAAAATTTTTAAAACATTGGGCCAGGCATGGTGGCTCACACCTGTAATCCCAGCACTTTGGGAGGCCAAGGTGGGTGGATCATGAGTTCAGGTGCTCGAGACCAGTCTAGCCAATATGATGAAACCCCATCTCTACTAAAAATACAAAAATTAGCCAGGCATAGTGGCGGGCACCTGTAGTCCCAGCTACTCAAGAGGCTGAGACAGGAGAATCGTTTGAACCCAGGAGGCGGAGGTTGCAGTGAGCCAAGATGGTGCCACTGACTCCAGCCTGGGTAACAGAGCAATCATTAAAAAATCTGGAGACAACAGATGCTGGAGAGGATGTGGAGACATAGGAACACTTTTACACTGTTGGTGGGAGTGTAAATTAGTTCAACCATTGTGGAAGACAGTGTGGTGATTCCTCATGGACCTAGAAATAGAAATTCCATTTGACCCAGCAATCCCATTACTGGGTATATATCCAAAGGATTATAAATCGTTCTACTATAAGGACACATGCACACGAATGTTCATTGCAGCACTGTTTACAATAGCAAAGACCTGGAACCAACCCAAATGCCCATCGATGATAGACTGGACAGGGAAAATGTGACACATATACACCATGGAATACTATGCAGCCATAAAAAACGATGAGTTTTCGTCCTTTGTAGGTACATGGATGAACCTGGAAACCATCATTCTCAGCAAACTGACACAAGAACAGAAAATCAAACACCGCATGTTCTCACTAATAGGTAGGTGTTGAACAATGAGAACACATGGACACAGGGAGGGGAGCATCACACACTGCGGTCTGTCAGGGGGAAATAGGGGAGGGAGAGCGGGGGGAGTGGGGAGTTGGGGAGAGATAGCATGGGGAGAAATGCCAGATATAGGTGATGGGGAGGAAGGCAGCAAACCACACTGCCAAGTGTGTACCTATGCAACAATCTTAAATGTTCTTCACATGTACCCCAAAACCTAAAATGCAATTAAAAAAAAATTGAAGAAAAAAAGAAAAGTCTTCATCTCAAAAAAAATCATTTTTTTTCCTTCAAATATAGGGATTTTTGTTTTCTTGCTTGTTTGCCAAAGAAGAGCTCTAAGCAAAAAGGGGGGTTAGTTCTTTCCCATCCTATCCTGTTGCATGATCATCTCCCAGATTGAATGACGAGAGTAAAGCTTCATGCCAGCCCCTCTAAAGCCTCAAACACTGTGTGCTGTGATAGACTCAAAAAAGGAAAGAAAAGAAAACAGTTCTCATCCCTGTCCCACGCCACTCCTGCCAGACAGAGCTGTTGGCAAATGCCCAACTGGGCAGGCTGCCCTTTTTGTGACTCTTTCCTTTGGCTACCCGTGAAACCTGGTCACAGTGTCAGCCTTGGAGGATCTTTCTGGGAGGGCCATGAAGCCACTAGGTTGCCTTCCCTGCTGGGGGCCTTCGGGCTGCAGTCATGGCTCTGTTGACAGGAAAGTAGCTGAATTATAATAATAACCTTTCCTTCTACTTCACGGGGGTGTCGTTAGCATGAGGTGACATAATGGATGTAAAAGTTTTTTGCAAAGTATAAAATTATAAGTCACAATAATAAAAGAACAAAGAGCATTATGATTACAGTGATGTCACAGCGTTCCACCCCAGGACAGTTAGAGCTGTCAATGCCAGAACAAATTCTCTGCAGGCCGTAGGGTTTTCGCTCAAGGTTTTAGCAGATTTGTCTAAAACCAACCACTCTCTTAGAGAAACAAAAGAATGGAAAGAGTTCAGTGAGCTGTTATTTGAGGCCAGGTACTACCCCAGAGTTTCTCTGACACACGTATATGCACATTCGCATAATCACAGATGTGAGACATACACATAGGAAATGTGTAAATGTTGGCAGAAGGGGAAAAGTATAGCCCAGTTGTTCTGGCAACTTCCCTGCTCTTACAGATCTGTATCAGGTTATCTTGACCCCCAACTCTGCAGCAAACATAGCACCCCCAAGTCGTTGCAAAATTTCTGCAGTTTCCCCAGGTTTTAGTGGTTATGCCAGCTTTTATGGTTTCTGTCCTTGGGTTTCCATTTCCATTTTTTTCTCTTTTCCATGTTATGCAGGCTCTGCTGCATAACATGGAAAACACAGAGAAACTCAGGCTTTGATTTCAACAATCAACCTCGTCCATCCCAAATGTATGAGTAGATTTTGCTGGAATGAATAAGAGTTCAGTGGATGTGCAAGTGGGATTGAATTTACATGGCAAGAGTGAAGTTTACCTGGCAACACTGATCAGTTCAGGAGGTAAGATCCATGCTGAAATGTCTGTCAATCACCCTTTTCCAGGAAGTATTGAGAGCCTTTCCCTGAAGGCCTACTTTTCTCCCTGTTCCTCTTCACTTCTGTCTACCTCCCCACACCCCACATTCCTAATCCATCCCCTCCCACATCTCATATCCTTGTCTTAGAAGCAAATAACTCGTTTCCTTTCCCTGTCTCAAGCAGAGCACCCCTCCCAATCCCTGAGTGGTGGGTGGGGCTACTCCTCTTCCACAGGTGCTCTTTCAAAAACTGAAGGAGGCTTCCTAAGTGAATCTACACAATAAATTGTCTTTGCCTCCTTCCACAAGTGTAAAATAATTACATGACACCCAAATCCTGCAGCCCATCCGGGCTGAACACAGATTACAAAATCATATTCAATACTATTTAACAATAACTTTAAATGAGTCACTCACTGAAATCTCGAGGTTAGACACAATCACTTTGAAAATCTAGCTGATGTCCAACATTCTATATTGTTCTGTTATTCTATTGAGGGAAGGAGGGGAGGAGTGTTTATTTCTGTCAGAAAAAAAAAAGGTGAACTGTGTAAAAATAATGTAAGGAGAATACCCACTATTTCTGCCCCTTCTCAAATGTCACATCACATTGATCCTGGTGAGCCAGGAAGTCACTTAATGCATTCTTTAAAAAGTCAGACTGTCCAGGGAAAGAAGGACACCTTCTTTCACTTCCAATCAGCCAACCCATCACTCCTTTCCTCCATTTGTAAGTCTGTGGAGTAACTTAAAAGGCATGAGTCATGTTCTGAAAATCAAACACGCGCATGCAGAGCATGTAAAATGAACCTCGGGGAGAATCGGCATTAGAGACACAATGCGGCCTTTGTGAAACATGGCAACATCCCTGGGGACTGAGGTTTCTGAGTGTTGCTGAACTAAGGAGACTAATGACAGGGTCCAGGGTTTGCCAGAGAGTGTGTTGTAATGTGGAGATTTTAGGAAAAGTGTGGAGTCCCTTTAATCAGCTCCGAGAGGAGCTTGCTAATAGTGCCTGTTTGTCAGTTGTTTATGTGATGAGTGGGTCCACATCAGAACTTTACCCCTTTTTTGTTATGAAAATTTATAGTGTTTATCTGTTTTTTTCTTTGCCAAGGAAACATTTGCAAAATGTTAATTATAGAGATTCTAGCTTTACCTTTCCTGAAAGATGAACTCTGAAACATTACTTTCATTTGGGGTCACCTCTCTTAAATGAGGGACTTTAGTTTCAATTACTTTGCCTGTTACTCTGAGCAGGGTCTGTGCTCCAAAGGAATCCCTTGAGATCTACCATTTGTCTGGGGGACAGGATATTATTTTGGGCTGTGAAGTCTGTCTGCTGGAAAAAATGCTGGATGGATACCAACCACACACAAACATAGGGATTTCTACTTGTTAAAACTTTCAGTCTGCAGGGGAGTTACTACGTTATTTCTGATAGCTGTTTGTTCAATGAGAGAGTAGTACGTTTGAGTCTCTGATCTTATCTCCCAAAGTTTATTGTGAAACTTTCATATGAGCACCTGTGTTCCTGGATTACAAAATGATGCCATTAGGCAATTCTTATTGCCATGGATAATTGCCACAGAGAAGGGAATAGGATAGGGGACTAGAATAAAGAATGAAAGTAAACACTTACAGGGAACATTACGCTTTAGAAAAAGGCATTGCAATATAGTAGCATGATTTCAATCCCAGATTCATACTGATTTAATGAAATAAGCAGCATCCATAGGCTCAAAACATGTTTACAGAGGTAGATGGAATAGCAGGTATTTCTATTGTAAAGTAGTGATTTTTGTGCCCAAAATGTATCTTCAAAAGACACGTAGTCCTTTGAGGTCTGAAAATACCGATAGTTTTCTTTTTATGCTCCTTGTGTTTAGCACCCATTGTTTTATCTTGGAAGACACTTTCTATTTCTATGTACAGTCATCGTAATAGGATTTACATTTCAGCCGGCAGCAATCCCTAAGACTAATAGAAAAGCTGGAAGGAATAAGAAGACTTCTTATTTTAGCTGTCATAGTTGATGATTGGATTTATAAAGGACTTAAGATATAAGGACAGGGAGAATTCAAAACCTAATATTTTCAAGTCAATTTCATGTTCTGCTTTTAATTGGATTCTAGCCTTCTTCTCTTTTTCATTTGCTAAGTAACATATCTTTTCTTAATTTCTGGGGGGAAGACCCTCTAGAAACGGGGGTGAAAAAACTGTTGATTCGGAATCATGTCATGAAACAGAACTAAAGGAATGCGGTGAACTGACTGCCTCAGACTGAAACAGAGCTCTTCAGGGTTGGTCCCACTGATTATAGTGTTGATGGCACAGAGAGGCAACGCAGACACAAAATTGTTAATGTGGCAACGAACACAATCCTAACCATTAATACTTGCCAAAGCTGGAATGTAGGATTTAAACGAACCCACCTAGTCTATTTTTTCTTTTTTGAGATGGAGTCTTGCTCTGTTGCCCAGGCTGTAGTGCAGTGGCACGATCTTGGCTCACTGCAAACTCCACCTCCCAGGTTCAAGCAATTCTCCTGCCTCAGACTCCCTAGTAGCTTGGATTGCAGGTGCATACCACCAAGCCAGCTAATTTTTGTATTTTTAGTAGAGATGGGGTTTAGCCACATTGGCCAGGCTGGTCTTGAACTCCTGACCTCAGAAGATCCCCCTGCCTTGGCTTCCCAAAGTACTGGGATTACAAGTGTGAACCACTATGCCCCGCCCCTGAACCAACCTAGTCTTTTATCCCACTGATGTAATTTAAAACGTGGGGCCAGTTTCCACACCGTCCTCTGTGTGGTTTTCAGTATAATGCTCAACTCATCATATATTTATTTCCTGCTTCCTTGCAACCTCATCTTTGGTGCCTAGTTTTCCTTTACAAGGCATTGGTTTTCTCCAATTGTAGGGCCTTCAGTGTTTAAGTTATGCATGTTACTTTCAATGTTTCTTTGAGTATGGACCTGAGAAATACTTACTGAATAAAAAGATTCAGCAATTGAAGTTTAACGTTGTCCTGTCTCGAGTTCTTGAATTCTGCTTCTTTCAGTCTTCATTTATCTCCACACTAGGATACAGGGGCCACTTTTTCCTCCTGAACTTCTTCATGTCTTTTGACTTAAAGAAAAACTCATTTTTTGGTATTTATTCAAATTTAAAGAAAAAGATTAGAAAATTCAGATTTTATTCTAAATGAGTGTTAAAAAAAAAAAGCCAAACTATCAGAAATGAAGGTAATATAGAACTGAATAAAAACCGGAATATTTCCGGTTTGAATAACGAAATTCACCAGATATTTTTCTTGGATATCAGCCTTTTTATGGTTTTGGGTGCCTAGTCACTGAAAAGCTGTCCTCATTTTTTTTAAACATGGTAACATATATACATATTGCATTAGTTCATTGCAATTATTCACCCTAGACAAAGACAAAAAAATGAGTTTTTCTTTCTCTAATTTCTTAGCTTCTGTGCAAAGTTGCTGTTCCAGATGGGGCCCATTATGTGATGTTGTATTTCAAAGGGAAACATTTCTTAAAGTTGCTGAAAAATGTCTATTAAAGAAATAAGAGCTGCTGAAGGAAAGACACGTGTTATCTATATCGTCAATTAGTGGCAAAATTCTGGTAGTATTCCTAAAGAGCTGCAGGGGTTCTAATTGAATATTCTAATCCTCCCTCTTCCCGACCCACCCAATGCCATTGTCAAAAGGGGAAAAGAATCATAGAATTAAATTCTAGGTAAAACCATTTGTGATTTTGTAGCAATGAGAAAGGGTTGTAAGGGTTGTACTATTTTTGCTTCATGCATCATTTATTAGAAGTTTTTCTCAGTAGGACATCAAGTAATTATTTGAAGCAGCTGGGTTACATGAAGGACTGATCACATAACACAGAGGAATTATGGATTATGGAAAGATGAACAATGTAATTACACTCATGGAGTGTCACTTATTAATTTTAAGGTGAGATTTGTAATAATTTCATAATAGCTATAATAATCAGAGCAAATGTCTGGATTTGTAAGGGTCTCCAAGGTTTAAAATTGGTTCATAAATTTAATTTTGTTAAAATGTGGTTCCAGTTTGCCTGAAAGTTTTTGTTTCAAGGAGAATGAAATCGTGCAAGCGACGAAGACAAAATCTAAAGCTTAAAGTTCTTGTTTTAACAACTTTTATTCATCACAACTCCATTTCCTTCCTGGGTTAGTGTAGAGATAGGCTCGTAATAGGATACCTCACAACTATCTTGTATTTCCTATGAGCAATTGTGCAAAGGTGAAAATATGACATAATCATGGCAATTAACTTCTTTTCTGGCGCCGCTATGGTAATTATTAAGAAACAACACCTTTGAGAAGCTCAACAATCACCTAAAAATCAGGGCCAGGGCTGCTTTTCCGAAGTACCTTCCCTAATCTGTTTAGTATATTTTCTCTCTGTTCTACTTTTCTTTGCCTCTTTCACTCTCTTTATTCGTTTTCTTATTAACATTATTGCTAATTAAGAATCTAAAGTAGGCTGCCTTTTCAAAACAGAACGAAGACCGTTTCTTTCCCAGGTAAGTGGGTGGTATTTGCAGCAAGCAATTAAAATGTACTTCAGCAAATTAAAAAAATAAAGACTAATGATAACAATAGTTAAAAAACATCATCACAAAATGAGGGTGAAAAACTTAAGCGACCTTGAAATTAAGCTCTGTTAGCTGTGATGTGACCAGAAAATACTGCATTGCAGGTAACACAGTCAGTTGTCTGAGCAGTGGCTCTTTGGCCATCTGACATAAAGTAAAAACTAAAGGAAAAAAAAATCATAATTTTCCCCAGCCTAATATATTTTAATATATACTTTTAAAATACACTTTTCCAGCTGCTAGATAGCTATAGGGTTTTAATTTTTTCCTTTGACTATTTTTTTTCCAAATGGAAATAGCTTTTTTTAGCCTATCAATGTAATGAGTATTCACTATTAAATAATTCAAATAAAGTAAAAATCACCCCAAATGCCCAGTGAAAAACTGCTAAAATTTAGTATCTATATTTATAGTACTTTTTATATGACATATACGTATAGAAAACTGTTACAAATATATATATATATAAATAATATATTTTAGTAAAAATTCATTTATTCAACAGTATTTCTGGAACACGTACTATGAACGTGCAATAGAAAACCGTAATGAGCAAAACAGACACGGTCCCTATGCTTGTGGCGCGTACCAGCCAACCACAGGATAGAGACATGAATTAAAGAATCATAAAACTGAATATAATATCACAAATGTGGAAAGTGCTATGAAGTAGTGATACTCATACTATATGAGACCTTATGTTAAGGGAAAGAGACTTAATTGGGATGTCAAGGAAGATTTCCGTTAGGAAGTTATAACGCTGGGTATTCGTTTCAAGGAAGAGTCAGAGGACAGATGGTACCTAGAAAAAGATGAGGGTGAGGGAAAGAAGGAATCTAGAGAAACTGAGTTTTCCAGGCAGAGGAAGCTGCTTGATTAAAGGTTTTCTGAGAGGAGAGAGCCTGTGCATTTGAGAAAGAAAGGCTAACATCCAGAGAATGTTTGTCTCATTGGAAGATAAGCCCTGAGTGGGATAAGCAGCAACACCTTGAAGGGCCTTGTGATTCTGCTGGGAACTTGGTTCTCAACCTTAAGAGTAAGGAAGAGCAGTGATTGAAGGAGAGAGGTAATACGTGTTTTATTAAGCTTCAGTGGAGGACTGATGGAGAGGGGCAAAATGGATGTAAGAGAATGAAATTGAAGGCTATCATGGCAGAAGGGAAGTGAGATGATGGCAGTGTGAACTAGGGTAGGGGTGCTGGAGTTGGAGATACAAGAGCATGGCAATGAATTTTATGTGAAGAATAAGAGAGAGGTGTCTTTAAAACCTTTTGCTTTTTTGACTGTAATGCTATCTTTCTTTTTCTTATGGATTCATAGGATCTATTTATTTACATATTGTGGCTCACTTTATTCCTTTTTTGGTTATATGTCCCACATATTTTCTTTTGGTTTATTTTTTGATTTTGAATTCTGTTTATGTTTTTTCTTTTCAACTGAGAGTTTTGCACAGTTATATTTGTCATTTTGTTCCCCTTTGAGATTTTTGTGTCTCCTAATGCTTTTATGATAATGTTTATTTGAGTTTTAAAATCCATTTGAAATCCATTTTGGGGTTTAAACATATTTTCTAAATGGGCAAACTATTATATTTACACATTTGTTATTCATTACTCACGAATTTGAAATAAACTTACACACACACACAGACACACACGCATGTGCACACATATAGGAGGTAGTTCGTAAGTCATTCTAATCCATTGTTCTGGCTGACTTTTCCTGTGCTAATTATGCACTGTTTTAAACAGTATAGTTTTATAGTATATATGTTTTATTCTTGTGTGTTTTCTATGGAAATCCAGAGACCCCGCTTGTCAGCTTCATAAAAGGAACTCTTGAGATTTTACCTGATATTTCACTAGATTTATAGATTAATTTGGAAAGAATTGACAGTTTTTACAAAACTGGGTCTTCCTAGCTAGCAATGTGATATGTCTCTCCATTCATCAAAGTCTTTTTTTATGTCCTTCAGTAAAGTTTTACGATTTTCTTCATATAGGTCTGAAGGCAAAAGTATTTTGTTTGCTTTACATTATCTAGTAGTTTTCTTCTTGACTTGAGTCAAGTGTGCATAAATAAAACCATCTTTTGTGTTGAAAATATTTAGGCTGATAATTTTGAGGTTTGTCTACAGCAGAGAATTAAGATATGTCTCCTTTCCAAAAGGTTTGCCATTTGTTTCAGGCAGGAGCTTGTGGGGAAGGTAATTTTTTTCTCTGGAAAATGATGCCTTTACAGAGAATTTCAAATCAACTTCTCTTTGCAAGTAAGTCTTGCCTTCTCTAGTACAAGGTTTAATGTGGGCAGAAAATATGTATCTATGACTGTATATCTACATCCTTCGAGACACACTCTATGATGATTTGGACATATTCCAGGATAATTCCTCTGCTGATACATGTTCAAGGCCCCACTGAAAACTCACTCATGTTTATCTGCTTGCTAGTCTTTCTCTTGCCTACTACCTCTTAGATTCTTTGAAGGGCCAAGACAGTCTAACCATAAGCCCTTCAGCAGTGACCCTAAAGTTTATCTTGTATGTTTTTGAAAGACATTCTCTTTGCCTTCTTCTGCTGAGGCAAAGAAGTTATTATTAGATGTTATAGTTGATAATGCACATAGAAGTATGCACAAAAAAATCAAAGACTCCAAACATACTTATCTGTTTAATGGATCCAGCATTCCTTGTTCAAAAGCTTGGCTTAAAATTGTTCTTTCAGCGTCCAAGTTAAGCTGTGTCTGGTAGCCACAACTGGATTTAGGTTAGAGGCAGGGTGAATTCCCTGGGAGAGCTGGCAGGGATAAAACTGAGTTTTCTCAACCTTTTCATATCCTCCCTATTTGTCCTCGGACTCTACAATTTTTCTTGCATGTGAAGCTCCATCAGTGATACTCGTGTCTTCATTTTACCACTGTAGCCTGGGCTCTGCAATGGTGATAGCTTGCAGTTTACGATCTATTTCGTTTGGGATTAATACTTTCCTGTTATACTTATTGTTCAGCCCCTCTCTCCTGCCTGGTACTGTAATACACTGCTTTCAGTATTCTAATGGGATCGCCTGCGTCTGCCATCACTAGCTTGATTTTTTAACAGGAAACTAGGACAATAAGAGCCTTGAGAAAATGAATGTGAGAAATGTATGCTTCTGTCTAGGGACATTAGTGCAAAATGAAAACAACACTATCTTCTATTGCTTGCTTCTGCCACCCCGTTTTCACTAGTAAATAGCTAGAGCCCTTCCCTGCACTATTGGCATGAACAAAGAAAAATGGCTTCAGCTATCAGGGGCTGCCCATTGAGATGTAAAATATCACTTTCCTTGTAAACATATAATTGTCACCTGTTAGCTGCTTTCTTTCCTTCCACTCAGTACTCAACTCTAAGTAAATTCTTGGTTCAAAGAACAAGCCTTGAACCAAGAATGAATAAACCTCTTATTAGTAGTAGTAGTAGATGAAATGACATTTTAAAAGAAAAACTCAGGAAACCTAGTGGCAGGTAAATATTAACAACTCGTTCATGCATTAATTGAACTTAAGTGGATAACCAGTATAGTTTTGTGGGAACCAGGTCCATGTAGAGCTGGTCTTTGGGGAAGGGACTTCTGGTTCTTTCCAGACCTGGTTAATGATGCTCCAGGTACTAGTGATAAGTTAATGGCATTAGAAACAGTATTTGGGGGCTCCTAAGGAAGAACATTTAAGTGAGAATCATAAATTTTCACTACTATAAAGAAAGAAAATATGGAAAGCCAGAAATGATTTCTATTTTAGCAGTGAGTTAATGTCAGGTATCTGGTTTCTAGCTTTCTTTGCAGAGTCTGTCTTATGCTCCTCCACTGCAGTTAGCCAGTTGCTCTTGCTGACATCCCTTTCTTTCCCCTGGGTCTTTGCTAGTATAGTTCCCTGCCCTCAAATGCCTTCTCCTCTCATCTTGTATTGAAAAGGATAGACATTTAATTGTTTCTAAAATTCTATTCTCTGCTGGGCGTGGTGGCTCAGGCCTGTAATCCCAGCACTTTGGGAGGCCAAGGTGGGTGGATCGTGAGGTCAGGAGTTTTAGATCAGCCAACCAACATGGTGAAACCCTATCTCTACTAAAAAAAAAAAAAAAAAAAAAAAAAATCAGCCGGGCATGGTGGTGGGTGCCTGTAATCTCAGCTACTCAGGAGGGTGAGGCAGGAGAATCACTTGAACCCCGGAAGTGGAGGTTGCAGGGAGCCGAGACCAAGCCATTGCACTCCAGCCTGGGCAAAAAGAGCGAGACTCCATCTCAAAAAAAAAATTTTGTTCTCTTCTTTCATAATAATAGACTCGGGTTGGCATATGGTTGCTGACCAAGAAACTCCCTTTTCCCAGGCTCCTTTGAAGCTAAAATTTTGGGTATAAATTAGATTCCACCAATAGAAGTTCTCAGAAGAGATTTAGAAGAGAGACAGGGGCTTCTTTTGTATTCTGGCTGTCTCCACCAGCCAACAAGATTGTGGGTTTCCTGTGTTGGCCACCAATCTTCCTGGTTGTCACTGGGCAGTCCAGAAGCAGTGGTGGTGGTAGTCACATCTTGATCTCGTCTCTAATCCCTGAACACAGCATCTCATGTCCATTCTCTGAGCTCCAGCTGCAGCAGGGACCTCAGACTGGACTGCTGTGGCTCTAGTTGTGGCTCGGAGTTGGCAGCTCCTCTACTTGGCTGGTTCTGGGTTGTTCTGAGAGTCATTCCAAGACTCTCACCATTTCAGTGACTTTGTCAGCCTCTTAATCTTTGTATTAAATCCATTTTGTTTAAAACACCTGAAGTGAATTTTGTTTTCTGAACCGACTCTATAGCAAAAAATATTAGTTATGTGCAGTCTCAGAATTTGAGGGCAGGAACATATTCACTCTTCTGAATAAAGCTGGCATAATTGTCCCTCACAGGGAATGAACGGATTCCATGTGACAGGCATCGTGCAGGGCACTTTACATACATCCTTTCCTTGAATTACCCCAACTACCCTAGGAGGTAGGCATCACTGATGGCAGTGGCGGGGTGGCCCATCTGGAGCAACTGCTGCCATGACACTGGCTACAGTAGGGGGAGGCGTGGCTGGAGCAGTATGCTCTGTGGATCCAGCAGGAGCCTGGAACAGGAAAAAGCCCCCCTCCCTTCCAAGTTGGAACGGTGGGAGCCCCGCCTTCCCAGGCGCAGCTGCAGCCACCCAGCTGTGCCTGTGCACCCAGGCATTTCTGCACTCTCGATGGTCTGAGAACCCCCCTGTCCCCACAGACTCAGAAATGCCTGCTCTTGCTGCCTGGCCTCTCCCTTCTCCTGGTGCCTGCTCCAATTTCAGAGCAAAGTTGTGGCCCAGCTCGGGTGCTGTCACTACCCGGCCAGGTGTGCAGATACTTGGGACAGTGCTGACATGCCAGACTTCTGCTGCCTCAGCCCCCTCCAGACTTTGGACACCAATAAGCACTGGAGGGAGGCTGGGGGCAGGGCTAAGGGCAGCTTGGCCTGGGTCTGTAGGCACCCCTCAAAGCGAATAGCCTGGGCACTGTCGTCACTGTGGATGGCAGGTTAATGACAGCAGAAGGCAGACAGGCTCCTGGGCAGAAAGGGATGGGTCCTCAGTGAAACCCCCGCTTCAGACCAGGGATGACCTGAGGCCTGAGGGCTGGACTGCCAGTTCAGCAGACCAGAGTGAGAACTTATGGTACTTTTTCCAGGCCTACCTATGGCTGTCCATGGACCAATCAATATGCACTTTCTCCCTCTGAAGACCATAAAAATCCCAGACTCAGCCAGACTCCAGCAGACGACGGGATGGCTTGCCTGCAGAGAGGAGCTACCCACTATGGTATCCTCTGAGCTGTTCTGTTACTCAATAAAGCACTTCTTCACCTTGCTCACCCTCCACTTGTCCATGTACCTTATTCTTCCTGAACATGGGACAGGAACTCAGAACCCACCAAATGGCAGGACTGAAAGAGCTGTAACACAAACAGGGCTGAAACACACAACTTGCTTGCCATGTTGTGGGCAATGAGAAGGAGAGGAGAAAAGAGCTGCAGCCCTTTGGGGAGCCCAGACCCAGGAGCTCCCTGAGCCAGGGCTGTGGCACCCTCTTAGGGCATCTGTGGTTTCTGGTGTCTCCAAGTTTCTGGGCACCACTGTGCTCCCAGTGTCAGCCATGGAAGCTGTTTGCGGTATGCCTGGTCCAGCCACAGCCTAATAGGGAGCTGGTACCCAGACCAGACCCCACACTCGCTTGCTCACACACCCCTTGCCACTCTGCGCCTGGCTTGTCCTTGGCAGGTGTGGGAACCAAGTTGATAGCATGAGCTGAGTGCAGCCTGTCAGATCAAATGGGTGGAATGAGCCCAGTGGGCCCAAGAAAATCTCAGGCACAGGTGCCACCAGCCACCAGCCACAGAGGTTTTTGGTTGGAAAAGCAACACTCGAAGGATTCTGTGACATTACCACTATTTTATTGAGGTCTGATCACTGCAGTGAGGGTCAGAGTGTTCAAAAACTTGCCTAAGGCCACAGAGCTAAGAAACAAAGTCCTATTCTTTCTGTAAACCTTCTCTATCATTCCAGCTATGAGCAGAAAAAGGTTAAAAGTCAAAACTAAATGTTGCCTACTAGATTTTAACATAATTTATTTCTTTTTCAAATGGGGAAAATAAAGCTGAAAGAGGAAAATCTTTTTTCTTTGACTCTTCATTGCAAACTCTCGGTCCTTCAATGCTGAATTAGACTACAAACCCTGAATTCACTGTGGAATTTTATACCTCTCACCTCATCACCCTCATTCTATTCCAAGGAGGAGTAGATGCAATGAATCAGTCCTTTCTAAGGACTAACAGTGGCTGAAGATTATACTATGCTTTTTAAAAAATAAATAAACAAAAGCACCAGTGCATGTATTGTAAAAATTTCAAAGGATCTCAAAGGCAGGAGGGGAGATGAGAGTAGCCTTATTGTCTCTCTGGCTCTTTCCTGCATCTTTCTCTTCCACTCCTAGGGCTAGAAATGCCAGGTTTGTTCCCTCAGGAGAAGCTGAGGCCCCTTCTTGCAGGCTCTCCCATCCCTCTCACCCACCAGCCCCGTCTTGTGTAAGGTATTGCAGCCTCTGTCTCTCTAATTGATTCTTTTTGCTCCTGTACTATATTCTGGATTCACTTTGCCCCAGACCAGAATGGTGAGAGATACAATATGGGCTTGAGTTTTGAATGAAATAGAGGAAATCTTCTATGCTGTTAGGATTGTGGGACACTTCAACCATCTAACTTAAGTAAATGCCTTCTCCTTGAGTCCAGCCTAGCTTCTCAAAGTTTACATGGGGTTTGGGGTGGAGGGGCAAGAAGTTAAAAAGAAAATATTAGCTGCCTTTAGAGACCTTTGAGAGAAAAGATTGGAGAGGCCAAGGTAGAATTTAGGTACCATTGTAGTGTCAGTTCATTATCACCACTTATTAGCTCCCTGTGCAATCATCCCCTGCAAAGCCCTCCCTCTCATCTATGACCCTCCCCTGGCCTGAGAGAAGCCTGTCCACTGTGGAGGCTCAGCCCAGTTGTTACCACCTCTGCAAGCATCTTTAAACCTGGCAGGCAGAAATAATCCCTCTGTTTTCGGCAACCCACGAGCTCTGTTGACACAATAGAAACAGTTCTAGCACTCACCACAGTGTACTGTAATGAGCTGTTTACTTATTTGTGTTTTTCACTACATATTGACCTCCTTAAGGAGCTTGACTGGATCTTATTTATCTCTAAGCCTCCACAGCTAAATAAATATTTGCTAAGTCAGATTGAATTCCCACCCCCCAATTCATTGCAATATATCAGGTTCAAGGATGCCATAGAGTTCTTTGATTTTAAGGAAACTTTGATTGTAAAATGTACCTTAGATTTACTGTTTGGGAGGTCAATATATTATTCAGTCTACTTGTGCACATGTGTACTGATGATGCACACAAATTCTGGCTGAGAATTGAACTCTGGTTTGAACTCTGGCTCAACTGCTGACAAGCTCTGAGGCCCTGGGCAAGTGCCTTAATTTCTCTGTGCCTCAGTTTCCTCAACTGTGAAATGAAGCAGATGGATCTATCTCATATGGCTGATTATGAGGATTAAATGAGTTAACATATGTTGAGTATTTCAAATGTATCCTAGCACACAGTAAATGCTATTTAAGTATTTGTACTGATATAATCAGAAACAGTAAAGTGTGAATATATATACCTTAAACTCATATAAAATGTAATATTCTAAAAGCAGACTTTCACAAGTCTTAGTTCAGAATAATTTCCACAACAGCAGGTGCCTTCATTATTGGCTATTCTTTATCTGGGCCTTTAAAGGGTTACTCTTAGTTTCATCTACAGTGACCTTGCATACTTTTCCTTCATTATCATCCTTTTTTCTTTTCATTAGTCTTCTTTTCACCTGAAGGGCTGGCCCAGTATCTTACATGCTTTAACATCAGCTTGCAGGGAATCTAACAAACAGAAAGCACATAATAACACAGTAAATGAACAAATGAATCACCAGTGGAACCCACACATAACACCTGGAATCAATGAATAGATAGTATATATTCGGATAATTGGAGTTATAGTCAGCAAATTAACAACCAAATGCTCACCTTCTTGTTCTATCTCTGACAGGCACATACTCATATTTTGGGCACAGACTTAAACAGGTGTCAGATTATACGTGCATTTTGTGCCCATGTTCCCTATTGCCGGCCTTATCTGAGCTGGAATATTGACAAGTTTCTTAATGCCCATCTTCGTTACTGATCCAGTCACACCTTTTGTTCTCTGCCATCTTAAATTGCATTTCCTTACATAGGCCTCTGCCCTACACAGGGGGACAGCTGTCTTATTACCTTTTACTTATTCAGAATTTTCAGTTGAACATTGATATTTTGATATTATGTTCTTACTCATGTGTCCTGCTCTGCTAAGGCGTGGAGTTTCCTATCTTATTATTATTACAGTGGTATTATTATTATGATGTCAGGACTCCTTCATGTGCTACAATTGGAACTATTTAACAAATGCTTTTGGATAAAATATTGACATTGGCTTGGGTGACTTGTTATATGAGAGATAAAGAATACGGAGAAGATAGCCATTACAATCATTCAGTCTTTTGTTTATTACAAACCTATAAAGCCTGTGTGACAGGTACAATGCCAGGTACTGACAGTCCAACCAGGGAGATAAGATGGAAAGATATTCAAACAAGTCATTACTTGCAATATTGTTGAACCCAGAATTGTAGGCCTTCGGCAAAGGGTCCATCCATTGAGAAAGACCAGAGCAGTCACAGTCAATTGTCATGAGGAGAATGGAACTTGATCAGCCTTGTAGGACTGAAACATTCAAGCTAGCAATAGGGAGGAAGTCAAGTATTCAAGCAGAGGAGTATGGCAGAGAGGCAGGAATGAGCATGCCGTGTGAGGGAGTGAGACCAGTTTGACTGGAATGGAGACTAGGAGTCTTCAAACGCTAGGCCCAGGCATTTGATGCCGACTAGAACAGGTTTCTGAGAGGAGAATGATGTAGTGGAATCAATTAGGAGAAGATAATCTAACAACATTTTGCACATAGGGCTGACGAATGCAGGGCATCACCTTGGGGAGGCCAGCTGGGAACCCTATTGTGAACGAGTCGAGATGGCAGGATGGAAATGGAGAGAAGACAAGGACATGAAGATGTTTGGAAAGACACGCAGAGCCTGACAGATCATACATCTTGTGATTTGGTTGGAGTTCAGAGTATTTCCTTGCCTGCGGGACTCCTGTGGTGGCTTTATACTTCACATGTCCCTATTTACCCTGACCCCCATCTCACCCCATCCATCCTTTTGAACTATTCATATAGAGTACAGCATGATAGGTGGGGACCATACATTCGGTCTTGTAAAACACACATTACCGTCATTGGGTTAGTGGTGATGCTGGTGCTGGGTGTTAATAAAATGACAGGGAAGACCCTGCAAAGCTGGCCAGTGGCCAAGGACTTAGGTAAATTTGTTCTTGTTATAGCTATGCTTTGGCATAATGAATGGCAGCTGCCTGACCCCCTTATTCTTTCAGCCACATCCCTCCCCATTTCAAGCAAGAAAATCAGAACTGGAGGATGGGAGTGGGCCAACCATCAACCCCGCCACCCCTAAATTCCTGAATGCACATCTTTACTACATATCTTTGTGATATGAACTCTCCAGAATATGAGTGAAGATGCTGTGGTAAGGATCCCCAGCCTTCGTAGCCACACTTAGGAACTGGTCAAACATTGTCACTGACATGTCTTCCCTGTTCTCCTGCCATAATGGTTAGCCCTCATAGAAGCTAATCATATTCCTTGTGGCTGTTTCATGGTAATCAATTTTCTCTCTCCAACTCAGTCCAGCTTCCTTTGAGGGCCTTCCATGTCTTATACCTTTCTTCCCGCCTGGCAGAGATGCTCACTAAGCACAGGTTGGAAGAACAAATGAATAAATGATCACTAGTAGCAATGAAGAGCTCATAACAACCCAACCTTTTTGATGGATTGCAATTTTTGAAGAACTAAAAATAAGCATATTCACAAGTATTCAGGTAAAGTTATTCATAATAAAGGATGAGTATCGCTTTCTGAAATGTTTAGACCAAAAATATTTCAGATTTCTGGTTTTTTTAGATGTTGGAATATTTGCATATATATAATGAGATATCTTGTGGAGAGCATCCAAGTCTAAACATGATACTTATGTTTCATATACACCCTATACACAAAGCATACCTGTATAAAATACAGGTATTTATGAAGGTATTTTTATAAAACATTTAAAGTAATTTTTTTGTATGAAACAAGGTTTGTGTTAAGCACTCCTGTGTGGAATTTTCCAAATATGGTGTCATGTCAGCACTCAAAAAGCTTTGGATGCGCAATCTGTCTGAGGTTAAGTAGAGTATAAACATCAAATATAGTTATATGGACCTCAAGTTACAATAAATGGAGGAATAGCCAAGTCTTAATCAAGAAACTGTAACTTTAAGGATCATCTACTGAGATCTTCTCACTTTTAAACTGAGGCCTAAAGGAAAGAGTTGACTTGTCCAAGATCCCATTTCTGGTGGAAGAGTCTGAAATAAAACTTGAGTAAAGGCTATTTCTAAACCTGCCCTCAGACTCCTACATTTGGAGTTTTATCTCTCAGGGACCCCTCCAAGAGATCTGTGGGTGCTGCCAGAACTCTCCGTGCCAAAACCTCTTGCTCCAAACTCTTTCAACTAACAAGTCTTCCAAAGTCTTGCCAGTTGATGAGTTAGTGAAAAACAAGTGACAGCAACAGAAGAAGAACTAGGAATGGAGGAAGGAGCTGGCCAGCAAATGTGGGACGAGGGCTCTGGGAAGACACTGGTGATGGTGTGGGATGGGCCCGAGACCCAGGGCAGTGGAGACTCAGGCATATGCTCTGAGAGTTTGGAGAGCCCCTTTCTGCTGTAGGAGCAGAAAAGAGATGCAGGTTTCCAGTGAACCAGATATTTCCAAAGAATTTCTGCAAACCTATTCCGAGATTGTCTTTTAAAATATATTTTAACTGAGACATGATATAAACAGGACATTTTCTGCCCTTAGTGTGGAGAGTCAGAAAATTATCCTCAGAGAGAAAAAAGAAAGAAGCAACCTCACAGAACATAGTATAGGTGAGAAATGAATCATCAGAGCTGGGGCATAAAATACTAGCTCCTGACAGCTTTTCTGTCCCAGGTCTCAGTTCCTGTGTTCCTCCTTTATTTAAACAAATTTAAATGAGTTTTTGTTCCTTGCAACCAAACACTTTCTGAATAATATCTGGAATCATTAATTGCAATTCTTCACCTTCCTTCTCCTACCAATTTGAGCACCTATTCCAAGAAAATAAAGAAAAACGGAATAGCCCACAATTATGCAATAGTAACTAAACACTTTTGTGCAATCCCGGTTTTGTTACTCATTTGTAAACTAGTCTGTGAGTCTAACCACCATTTGCAACTTTATTTCTATATCAAAATACATTTTGAGCTCCCAACATCCAAGTTAGTAATTTAAAAAACTAGCTTAAAAGTTAATTTCTGTGTGTATGTGTGTGTGTGAAATAACTTTGTCCATTTATAGATTAATGTTATAATGCAAAAAACAAAATGGACTTTGGACTCTGTTGGCTGACTAGTTACTAGTGACTATAGGACTCTGGACAAGTCAATTCAGTTTTTTGAACATCAGTTCTTTCATCATTCCTAAAATGGGACGGGGACCATAATACTCTCATCTTTGGATTGTTATGATGATTAATTGACTTAGTCCCCATTAATTGCCGGCGCTTGACACATAGCAGACGTTTCATAGATGGTAATTTCTTCATTTTTCTTCTTCTTCCATTTTTTTTTTTTTAACCATGGTCAGAGGAATCGTACCCACTGATATAGTCCTTCTGTTATCTAAGAACCTCAAACACACTAATTATTCGGTTTATTTTTGCTAAGCTGGAAATAGATGAAAGTTGACGTTTGCATTACTGACAAGCCTCTTTCAAAGTATGTTGTCTCTTATTATTTCACCAAAGCCCTGGATTATTTCCTGATCTTGGGAAAAGAAGAGAGGGCTGTTTTTTTTTAGGCAATTGACAAAATGCAAATCCAAATTCAAAGAGTTACCAGTATAATTTATTTATTTTATTGAATGATATCTCTAGCATGTAGAAGTAAGATCTTTAGGAAAGCAGCAGTGATGGCATCCTCTTAGATTCCTTTTATAGTCTGTTAGAGGGATCCTGATGTGATTTAGATGGGATGTAGTTTGTCACTGGATTAAACTCTGCACTCCATTATAAACCAATCAGCTGACTCGCCCTGCAGGAATTTTGCTTTTACGAGAAAGACTTCGTTTCAGAGCCCACTTTTTGTTTTTGTTTTTGAAACTGTTAGCCTATAGCTTTCCCGTGGTACTCTTATTGGTGTCCCCATATTTTAATTTGAATAAGGACATGAGTAAATTATAGAATCCCTGCTGACTACGGTTTTGTTCTTTGGAATGGAGATGAATTTCTCAGAGTTCTTCTCTTCACTTATGCTGTGAATTTTGTCACTGAAGAAGTTGAGAATTACGCAGAGTATAAGAGTATGAATTTAAGAAGAGGTTGGAATATGTTTTAAGAGCTGATATAAAATATCAATATGTAGAATATATAGGAAGAAACAGCTTGGTGACTCAAATGGGACAAAAGAGTACACATGACTGGTCTCTTGCCCAGGGACATACACAGTACAGTGAGATTCAAACAGAAGCCGTTCGTTCTACTGGGCAATATGTACTTTCTGTCTGATTCCGTAGAAGAGTCTAAAGCTCATACCCTCTCTCTTCTGCACACAACATACCTATATGTACATACTGTTCATGTGTATAGGTTTGATAAATGTGCTTTTTAATAATATTGCCTTTTAATTCACGGACAACAGTTACATTTTATCATGTGATTGTGCCGCTAGACATTCATTTTAGGAAATCAGGCCTCATAGTTTTATAATAGAAATATATTAACAACAGAAATAAGACTGAAAAACAATGACTAAACTAATGAGAACTAAAAATTACTAAGCACTCACTTTATGCTGGGTACTGAGCCAACTGTGTTAAATACTCATTGCCTCTTTTAATTCTTGGAGCCACCTTATGAGATAAGTTCTAGTGTTATTTCCTTTATACCACAGCTGAAATTAGATTAAGTTACTCACCCAGGGATATTCACAGTACAGTGAGATTCAAACAGAAGCCATTCGTTCTGCTGGGCAATATGTACTCTGTCTCCGATTCCATAGAATAGTATTATTTTAACAAAGTCAGATTGAACTTATTAGTGATGTGGCAACTATTTAACAGATAGGAACTTCAGAGCAATTGGAAATATCTGTTAGTGACATATGTTGTTGATCACAAAAGTTCTTCTAGACTGCTTGCTTCATTGGTCAAGCTCAATTTTAGAAAGGTGCCGATTCACCGACACAGTAGTTTTGTATTATGACCAGATGCTTATTCAGTACTCGAGAATGTTTTCTCTTAATTCAGTCTGATGGGAAACTAACCAGTGGCTTTTGGGGAAAGCAAAAAAAATGAAAGGGCCAGGGTAGGATACAGATAATAATCTTGTTCATAAACGAGCTGCCAATCCCCCACCCTCTGCTGAGGGCATCCCAGTGATTGCCAGTTGCTTTGTCTTGCTTGACACAAAACTCTGTTGTTTGTCCAACTGTTGCCAAGTGACACTTTGACATTTGCATAGCCAGGAAGTACTGGAAAATAGAGCTCCAACGTTTCCCTGTATTATTTTTATAGTAATTAGGAGTAAAAACTATTTTTAGATTTCTGGCAGTAATTATTTTTTGCAGTTCCTTTTTTAACTCTATAAATAAAGTTTTATTTCCTGGTTGCCTAGAGTGAGTGGTTATGACAAATACTAGCTCCTGGAAGACTGAGCGGATTTCTGTATATTTTTGTGAGACAAATTCCAGGATTCTTGGGTAGCAATTAATTCTTCATGGAAGAACATTTTCAGTGGGAACATAACATGGGAATAATTACTCACTATTACCCATCATTACATACACAAGTATAGTTCTTTTCTTGTTTTAATTGTTTAAAATGTACAAAGGTTGGTAATTTATATGGAATCAAAAAATCCCTATGTTGTCCCTGCAGATGAGTGGAGTGAAAGATATCTGTATATTGTTTGGATCTTAACGTTGCTGGCTTACACAACAGCTCTTGTTTAGCATACTGAGTATACTTCATCTTTGAATCAAGCAAGATTTCATTAGGAGGATATTACAATGTGCCTATCGATGTATTACTTATCTTGCATTCCTAAACATTAGGCACATTTTATTTCACTGTCTATTGGTCTCTTTCATAAAATTACATTAGATTTTTGCCCGGAAAGGAATGCATTGCTTAAAACTGCACCATTCTGTGTGCCTGGTGTACACTTCCATTGTGATAAACACTGTGAGGGGGATTCAGGAATGAAATACACATAGTTTCTTCCCTCCCAAACAGTGGCTATAGAAAAGTCACAAGTGAGAGTCTTGCAAGGGAAAAATGAAGGGGGATAAAAAGAGCATCCTAAAATATGCATAGACACTTGGAGATCTGGAAATCCACTCCCCTTCTCTCCGAAGCTTTGTGTTTGAAAGATTGACTTCTTGTCTATAGGATCAGCATCCCAAAATATCAATGAAATAGCAGCTATTGACCTTTACCTTGGGAAATTTCAGAATTGAATGTTTCATATTCTATTCCCTTGGTAAGTTAAAAAATGCTTTTCTTACTTGATATATTGCATAAGTTAACAGTTTCTGAAAAATGCACGAATTGACTTATCAGAAATACTCTAAATGCACAGCAAATGCAAAGTCATATTCAAATAATTCTATTGTAAGAAACTGAATACAATGTGATTTAAACCTGCCTCTGAAATGTGAGGCTTGAGCTTGGGCTTTTCTCTGGGATTAGGAAGACATGATGAGCTTGAAGCTGAAAAAGAAAAAAAAAAAAAAAACCATTGATAGCTCTGTCTGCACTCTACCCCATTCTCATGGCCTCTAAGTGCACTTGTTTGTGTTTTGGTTGAACAAGGGAGGTGATTATTCGTCAGCATGTGACTCTTTCAGTTTCAAGCATACACACAGGCTTTTCTCATCTCTGTGAGGTCATAGAAATATGCCTTTTACATGATAGGTTACTGAGGTTGGGGCTTGGTGCTGTGGGAGTGAACCAGTCAAACCTCCTTTGTCTACTTCTAAATCCACTGATGTGGAGGTTGGTTTCAGTTCCTTGTTGGCTGTTGGCTGGAGGCTTCCGTTTCCCTACCACACAGACCTCTTCATAGGGCAGCTCACAGTATGGCAACTTGCTCCCCCCGGCCCCTCTACCAAAGAGCATTGAGGGAAGTGGAGGGGAGGGAGAGAAAGAGAGAGAGATAGAGATAGAGAGAGAGAGAGATTGTGCAAGCAAGCAAGCGAGTGCCAATGCCAGTGGCGGTCTTTTATAACCTAACCTCAAAGGTGA
Source organism: Cebus imitator (assembly GCF_001604975.1). Lineage (NCBI taxonomy): Eukaryota > Metazoa > Chordata > Mammalia > Primates > Cebidae > Cebus > Cebus imitator. Next base: position 2,159,719 of record NW_016107603.1, read on the forward strand.
CATATCATCACTTCTACCATATTCTTTTGTCACATAGACCAAACCTAATGTGATGTGGGAGGGGACTATCCAGATGTGTGGATGCCAGGAAGGATCAGTGGTAACCATCTTAAAGACTGGCTGCCGTAAAATGCTTTTTATAGTTTGAGAAACTTTCTGGGAAAGCTTTCCTGTTTTTGTTGTGTTGGTAAAGCTTTATTAAGCTTTCAGTTTAATGGTTTTGAATACAGGATTAAATTTGACTAAACTAAATAGTTGACAAGTCGTCTCAGAGAACGTAGGTTTATACCTGGTTGCTGACACATATATAACATTAATGGTGTGAAGTACGGATATAATGCATGTACACTTAAAAGTGCTTTGTATATCCAGATACTTTCTGACAGTTTTGGTATATGTGATTTAGACTTAGCTAGTCTTTACTCTTTCAAAGTTGTTAGTTTCTTTTTCTCTTGAATTGTCTTCAGTTTGCTGTAATTTTACGTAAGTACAAATATACAAACAGCCTACCTATACTGAAAGTAAATTACTTTAACTCATTTGATGGACTTTAACTGTTTGGGACTCCAGTGTTCAATAGTGCTTTGTATAGCAGAAGGAAATATGTGTGGTAATAGGTCCTGACATCACACCGCATTCCATTAGCTAATTATTCTTTTATTAATTAACATCCTTTGGCATATGGTATATTGATAGGCTGTTAAAGAAGCAGAGAGGCTGAGAAATAATATTTAACTAACTTGGGCATTAAGTAAAGCCTTGTTTTCGTGCAAAAGAATACAACATGCCTTAATAGAAGAAGATGGAATGTGTTCCAACAATTAAGTCAATCATGTCAAGCTTGATTTTTGTTTCCTTGTTCCATCCTTTAAGGCACTGGGAGATTGGCATCTTGGAAGAACACAAATAGAGATTTGAGGTGATAGGGAGGGGCTTCTGGATTTGATACCTCATAAATGGGGTGAAGTGATAATATGAGGGTTTTTCTTTTTTTTTTTTTTTTTTGTGAGACATGGTCACAGCGTATCACCCATGCTAGACTGTAGTAGTGTGGTCTCGGCTCACTGCATCCTCAGCTTCAGGGCCCAGGCAATTCTCCCACCTCAGCCTCCTGAGTAGTTGGGACCACAGGCGCATGCCACTACACCCAGCTAATTTTTTCTGCATTTTTTAGTAGAGATAGGGTTTTACCATGTTGCCCAACCTGGTCTCAAACTCCCAAGCTCAAGCAATCTGCCAGCCTTGGCCTCCCGACGTGCTGGAATTACAGGCATGAGCCACTGTGCCTGACTAGATGATAGGAATTTAACCAAGTGTATATGATAGATTATCACACTTTCTTTAAGAGAGTACTCTGTCCAGCCCTTGGAGTCATTAGCAGGAATGACTCTGGGTTTTCATAACTCTTTAGGAAAAATAATGCACAATTACATATATAAATAAGGTATGAAAATAAATATTTATTTAGAATGAGAAAAGAAGCAATAACTAATATATTTAAAATCTGTCAATTACCACACACATCATGAATCCAGAAAAAACATCACAGTAGCTTTTACCTCCACACATTTAAAAAAAACTTTTCTCTTTTACCACCCACAAACTTTTGGTGCCGGGCACTGTGGAACAAGTTTCTTTCACAATATGACTTCAGGACTTGTATCTTCATGTCCCAACACTGGGTGAATTGGCACTGTGGGTGTTAGGACTATTCCTGAAGTTATTAATTGAGGATGACTAGTGATAACTGCACACAGAAGTCACTGCAAACCACATAAACATATCACACCAAACCCCACCCAGGGAATCCCCAACTCAACTTCACCTATCAGTTACTGAAAATGCACGTGGCCACTCTGCCTCCTCCCAACATGAGTGGAAATGTGATGGAGGCCAAGTCAAAGTGGAAGGGAACAGTCTCCATCCATGCTAATAGAACGATCTTGCTTTTAGAAGTTTTATAATAACATGACAACAAGAACACATAGGTAGGGCCCTTTTTATGGTCTGTGTAAAGTGAAGAGCCATGAAATTTAAATGCCATTAGCTTCACTGAAAATCCATTTCTGATCTTTGGACTCAAAACCACTATTCTGAAATATGCTGAATGGCCCAGACAAGCTGATCACATTTTGCCTTTAACGTAAGTGTTAACCCTTTATGACCAGAATCGGTGACCTTAGAGCTGTGAAAAGTTCAGCAGTCCCTGTATCCTTGCTCAGCTGACCTGGATTTAGTATACTTTTCTTTGTTAAATTCATCATTTAGTCCTGTGTTTTGGAAAATGAAATTATGGTATTGATAGACTATGGCCAGGATTAGCTATGATATATCACACCTTTCTGCCTCTTCCCCAGTGGGCAGCGAACCTTGAAAGGTAGTGAGGAATGCTAATTCAGGCCTTGTTTGTTATCATTGTACAACCATAGAGTACTAAACTGCAGATCTAAATGAATGGCTAAGCTTTAATGGTATGTGTTAGATTAGTGGATGATAATTAGTTGAAATTTGGAAAATGGAACGTAAGGTAGGAATGTGATACCCTGAAAAACCAGAGTCCTCGGAGTTCCACTTGTCCTGTGTGACTGGCCAGTTCTTGCACAGTTCTCCCCAGGCTGGGTGCAACACAAAAGTCCTTATGCTTAAGAGGATTTTTGTATTTCCTCTGGAGGCAGAATTGAAACAACTGACTTCTTCTCAATGTAGACAGGAACTAAGTATCTTCAGAAAGTGAACTCATTAGCTTTCCATAGACCTTGGGTAGCATAAGCTTTAACCTTATGAATTTTAAAAAGCAGCTTGACTCATCTCTGCCTCCCATCATAAACATTTTCTACTAAGTCCACGTGTGTTAAACATGCATCTTGCAATGTAATGGATATCCAAGTTAGATTTAAGTTTAACCCATCAAACACGTTCATAAGCATGAGGAATTCTGTGTTGCACCCACCCTGGGGAAAACTGTGCAAGAACTCAGCCAGCCCCAACAGGACAAGTAGAACTGTGAGGACTCCGGTTTTTTAGGCTATCACATTCCTGTCTTACTTTCCACTTTTCTAATTTCAACTAATTGTCATCCTCGAATCTAACACAACAGGAAAGCTTAGCCATTCATTCAGATGTGCGGTTCAGATTTCCTCCTGATTTTTCTTTCAGCTTCCTCCTCCTCCTTCCTTTTATTAATCAGTTCCTAGGTAAACAAAAATTTAGTCTTTCTAGTCCAATTCTGACTTTTCGCTCTATGTTGGCAAGATTTTCTTCTCTATCCTGGTGAGAGATTTGGGCAAAAGTCAAACCTCCTGCTGCCAGAAACACCTGACTGAACTTGGAAGGTAAAATAGGGAACATGTGACCAATTTAACCAGTAGGTCAGGTGATGTTTTTGTTTTCCTTTCCTCTACTCTTCTTTCAAGCTCTTATATGCTATATAACCCCAAATCAAATTATGCACAACTTATGTATATGTTTAATTCAAAAGAATTCTGTACAAAGATAAAACTGAAATTTCATCTTAAATAGATCTATTCATTCAGTGCTTTGGAGGCCAGCCAGGAATGAACTCCAAATGTGAGCCTCCGCAACAGCAACCAAAAGCACATGCTCCATGTGACTTAAACCTATATTTTCAAATGGCCGATAGAACAAGTTTCAAATGCTTTCAAGCTGCGACTAGGCTCCTATGGAGAGATAAACAGAGGCCCCAAACTGTGTGCTGAATATATAAGTCATCAAAGCAATTTTAAAATCAATTCAACATTTGACAAGGAGCCAATATGGTTCCCCTGTGATTAGAATGACATGCTCAGGCTACTACTGTGGGTAAAATTCTGACAGCAGTGTTTTGTACATGTTGGAACCTGTGAAAGATCCCCCTCCCACCTCCCCCTTCAAGGAAAACGATAATGAAGCATTACAATGGTGTATCTGTGAGATCACTAACACATGGGTGCCATTTGACTGTGAGGGCATTGATGAAATTCTAGTGACTGGGCAAAAAAGCCCAAGACCTGAGTTTATGGTATAGCCTCAACCACATTTATAAAAACAGAAAGAACAATCATCTCTGAATCTAGGGATAATTGAAAACAGGCTTCTTATAAGGAGAGGGCGTGTTTTTTTGTGTTTGCGGGGAGAGAGTCAGGACAGAGGGAGAATTGCAGTGACTGAAACACTATAACAAGGCCTCATGTTTGTTCATTTTCACAGGAGAAAATAAAAAGAACTTGCTAACAAGAGCCCCGTTTGCCATTGATATTTTTCTTCTTTACATAAGTTCCAGTTTTAAGTCTCTTTTTCTTATCCTAAGAAGTTCTCTTGGCTTCTCAAGGTGCAGAGAAGACCTGCTGGAATGTGGGGTTCGCTGTGTGTGCTTTCATTTTATAGTCTAACTTCAATCATTGTTTATTTTATTCTCATTGTTTATTTTATTATTTTTTTCTTCACTTCAGAAGTGATTACCTTGATTTCTTCTTGGTAAATCAGAGGAGATAAATGTCCCACAGCTGTGATTTTGATGCTAAGCTGCTATCTCATTGTTGTAACAGGCTGAAGGCCAAATTTTCTCCTTGGCCTCCATGTCCCCATTCTTTCAACCTCAGACTCATCACCTGCTTGTGCCCTTTTGCCACCATCTGGCACTGCCAGTGTGCCAGCCTCTTTCTCTTTTTCTTGGTAAAGTATTCCAGTCACAGAAGGCTTAGTTGCTTCTGTCCTGCTCCAGCCTACGTCCCTGGTCCTCATGCTCCAAGGAGAGCAGGTAACAGAGGTAAAGGATCTGTACCTATCAGGCACACAATAGGGGCTTTGTTCATTGTTCGGCTCAGCTCCTCCTGTTGGTTCCAGTGCAGCTTACAATCCCGTACTGGATCAATAATAAATAATATTGCTAAAGATGCTGGAGCAAAGCCCAAGTGAAACTGTACTGAATGAAGCTCACACCACATGGTTTAGCTGGTTCCCTGGGGAACATTCTTGGGAGAGGCAAAGTTATGGAAAACTACTCTTGTTTTCTCCAAGAATATGAGGTACAGGCTTGTGACAACCTTTAAGGCAGAAAAAAATAACTCTATAGCAGATCATGTCAATCTCCTGTTAAACATCCAAACTCTTTTTCATGACCCTGAATGAGCTGCCCATCTTTCTGAGCTCATCCACTGGCACTTTTTTTCCTTGCTCTTTATGTTCTAGACATATAGCTATCCACACTTTCCTGTTCCCTCTGCTTAGAATATTCTTCCCATGTATTTCGTCTTCTTCCTATCCCGTTTTTTAGATAATTCTTATTTCCTTGGTTGTTTCACTTCTTCATTTTTTCTCCTTAGCAGTTACACCTCTGTGAATTCATATTTTATTTTAATCATTTACTTATGTTTGTCTTCCCAGTAGAACAGGCTCTGGTGAGGCAGGAAGCTTATTTACACTGTATCCTCAATATCTGAAGCAATGCCCGTAATGTGGAATGGGATGAAAAATGATGGGTGCTCATGGAATGACACAACTGTAGGTCTTTCTCAAAGTGGTCTTCTTACAGAAGTTTGTTTTTTTTTTTAAACAAAATCTTGTTCTGTCACCCAGTCTGGGGTGTGGCACAATCTCAGCTCACTGCAACCTCTGACTCCAGGTTCAAGCAGTTCTCCTGTCTCAGCCTCCTGAGTAGTTGGGCTCACAGGTACCCATCACCACGCTAATTTTTTCATTTTTAGTAGAGAAGGGGTTTCACCATGTTGGTCAGGCTGGTCTTGAACTCCTGACCTCAGGTAATCTGCCCACCCGCCTTGGCCTCCCAAAATGCTGGGATTACAGCCGTAAGCCATCACACCCAGCTCAAAAGTATTTCTTTGAAAAAATACGTGCACTATCTGATCATAAATTCAGCTTCTGATGCTGTGCCATGGAGTTTTATGAAATTTAGTAAATGCTTACTAAGACTTTACTTGGACAAGCTATCACTGAGGGCAACGCTAAGCATCTATAGCTAATTGAGAGATTATTCCTGGTATCAGGGACTTGAGCTTTTGCTGAGAGTGGTGCTACCTCTTTGTGGGGGGAGTTTGATAAAACACGACAAAATGAAGTAAAAGCTAAATAGAGACCCAGAAATTCAGCATTTATCCCTCTTCTCTTCTGTTCATACTCAGGTTCACCAAATTTGAGGTTTCTACTTCCTTAGCATTTCTTGAGTCTCTTTACCAGTCTTTGCACCAGCTGCCATATCCGCGGTTTTGTTTCAGTTCGTAATAGGTTCCCCTGCCTCCACTACAAACTGGCTCTCATCTTTTCTCCACACTGTTACTGTAATGGGATTTTTAAAAAAACACTTGAGGGGATGGATACTGCATTTTTTTGTATTATACTTTAAGTTCTGAGATACATGTGCAGAATGTGCAGGCTTGTTACAGAGGTATACATGTGCCAGGGTGGTTTGTTGTACCTATCAACCCATTATCTACATTAGGAATTTCTCCTAGTGCTATCCCTCCGCTAGCCCTCCAACTCCTGACAGACCCTGGTGTGAGATGTTCTCCTCCCTGTGTCCATGTGTTCTCATTGTTCAACTCTCAGTTATGAGTGAGAACATCTGATGTTTGGTTTTCTGTTCTTGTGTTAATTTGCTGAGAATGATGGTTTCCAAATTCATCTATGTCCTTGCAAAGGACATGAATTCAATCTTTTTTATGGCTGCATAGTATTCCATGGTATATATGTGCCACATTTTCTTTAGTCAGTCTATCACTGATGGGCATTTGGGTAGGTTCCAGGTCCTTGCTATTGTGAACAGTGCTGCAATAAACATATGTGTGCATGTGTCTTTATAGTAGGATGATTTATAATCCTTTGGGTATATACCCAGTAATGGGATTGCTGGGTCAAATGGAATTTCTATTTCTAGATCCTTGAGGAATCACCACACTGTCTTCCACGATGGTTGAACTAGTTTACACTTCCACCAACAGTGTAAAAGCATTCCTATTTCTCCACATCCTCTCCAGCGTCTGTTGTTTCCTGACTTCTTAATGATTGCCATTCTAACTGGCATGAGATGGTATCTCATTGTGGTTTTGATTTGCATTTCTCTAATGATCAGTGATGATGAGCTTTTTTTTTTTTTCATATGTTTGTTGGCCGCATAAATGTCTTCTCTTGAGAAGTATCTGTTCATATTCTTATCACACTTTTGATGTTTTTTTTTCCCTTGTAAATTTATTTAAGTTCCTTGTACATTCTGGATATTAGCCCTTTGTCAGATGGATAAATTGCAAGATTTTTCTCCCATTCTGTAGGTTGCCTGTTTACTCTGATGACAATTTCTTTTGCTGTGCAGAAGCTCTTTAGTTTATTTAGATCCCATTTGTCTATCTTGACTTTTGTTGTGATTGCTTTGGTGTTTTAGTCATGAAGTCTTTGCCCATGCCTATGTCCTGATTGGTATTGCCTAGGCTTTCTTCGAGGGTTTTTTATGGTTTTAGGTCTTATGTTTAAGTCTTTAATTCATCTTAATTTTTGTATAAGGTGTAAGGAAGGGGTCCAGTTTTAGTTTTCTGCATGTGGCTAGCCAATTTTCCCAAATGTAATGGAATTTCCAAGCTCAAATTCTCAGTATGACATGTTATGTCACTTCGTGTCATTCCTCTGCTTAAACCCTTCACAGACTCCCCACTGTCCTCAAGATAAGGACCACATTCTAAAACATAGCTTGTGAGGTCCTGCCTCACCTGGCCTTGGCTGGTCTGTCCAGGTTGATCCCCACCATGCCCCCACCTTTCATGCTATGAAGCAGCCACAAAGTTAAATATTCCTTTCTCTAGGTGGCCCACGCTCTCACTCGATATATGGCTATTTGACAGGTAAGTCCCTCTGCCTGGAGCTCCCACTCACATCAAGACTTAGCTTTCATGTCTTGTTCTCTAGGTCATGCTCCCGCTCCCATTCCTCAGGCTCCCATAGCCGTCCCTTTTAGAGCATTCACGACTCTGATCGCTCTTTGTGGGTCTTTTTGTCTTATCACATCGAAACTCCCTTGAGTACAGGGACAGTGTCTACCTGAAAAGAGAAGAGAAAAGAGCAAAAGAAAAAAATTATAAATGAGTGACCCAATAAGAAAATACAACTAATAAGCTGCTGGCTTCCAAGGAGATCATTTAAGGCATCCTGGAGGAATGACGTTTTATCTGAGCTTTGAAGTATGACAAAAGGCTTTCTACCACCAGGTAGTAACTGTGAAATATCTGAGGCTGAGGAGAATGGCAAGGGGTTAGACATGGCTGGAAGGGTGTCAAGGACAATGAGACCAACAAAATAGGGGAAAGCTGAATCACTGAGGGCTTCTGATCCTGGACCATGAAGTCAAGACTTATTCTGAAGGCCATAGGGACTTGGGATTGTGTCTGTACAAGGGTGTGACAAGAACTGATTTATGAATTAGAAGGAACAATCTAGCAACAAGGTGAAAGAGGCATTGCAGAGGTGAGAGACTGGAGGGAGTAAAGCCAGTTGGAGACCACATCAATAATCCAGGTGAGCAATGAGGAGGCTCTGGGCTGACGCTGAGATGGAGTGGGGCTTGGGTGGGAGGGGGAAGGCATTGTGTAAAGAGAACAGGCAACATTGACCATGATCAGCTAGCAGGATGGCGAGGCAGACGTGCAACAGGGCTGACAAGCTGCATGTCCCAAACAATATTCCTGGGTACTGCTCAGCATGCATCAGGAGGAGAGTGTTCCAACATTGCATTGTCATTTAAAAGGACATTCCGAAAATGTAGCCCATTCCGTGAAGGGAAAGCAGCCGGGATACCTCGGTCAGTGACACGTGGATTAAAGAAAGCAATGTTGTTTAGTTTGGCATACACACACAGAAGCAAGGGGAGATGTCATAGCTGCCTTCACATATTTGTAACTGTCCTATAAAAGAGATATTAGGCATGTTCAGAGAGCAAAGTTCAGGCCAAGAGTGAGCTGGAATGGAAAGGAAAAACACATTTTGGCTTCATACAAGGGGAATCTTTCTAACATGTAGAGCTGTAGGCTACCTTGTCAACTAAAGAGCTTACCTGCACTAATGGCCACACAGAGGGCAAGGGACCTGTTGGAACACATAGAAAGTGGTTTCTGGGGTTGGATGGGACGTCAGACTGAGGTCCTGTAACCCCGCAGACTTTATGTCTCCGTTCATTGCTATCCTAATTCGCTCCATGTTTTTAATCACAAACATAGTATTGAGAATAAATACTGTGACCAGGAAATCCTGACAGGGAGGAGGAACTGTATCATGAAGACAGCTCTGCCTCCGGGAGAGAGAGAGGTTATTCAGTGCCCACTGAAACGCTTGCTGACCTCTGCTCTCCTGCTCACTCCCTCCTCTTTTCCAGAAGCCGTGGGATTTTCCTCTGGATCAATATAACCCAAAGGGGCTTGCCATTCTGGTCCCAGCCACATGATAGTTGGGAAATGTCTCCACTTATTAAATACTGACTTCTGCCTTGCTTCAGTGTTTTCAGACATGGGGCAAGGCAAATTCAGTGTCTGGGCCTCTGCCTCCAAGGAATCCTGTTTCCCTGGCTATTCTATTTCCCATCTCTACTTTGTCTTTCTTTCTGTGCTCAACTAACTAATTAGCTAACTTTCTCTTTCTCTCTGATCATAGGGCTTTGTCAGTCAGTGATAAATTAGAAATATTCCTTTTCAGGGACTTAGAGACCAGAGACTATGCCAAGTTCTTAATAATTATATCAATGATAAAGATTTCATAATTTATGTAATTAGAGATCATGTTTTTCCATTGATTTTTATGACCAGGCCTCAAAACAACCTACAAGGTGAAGAATCTGAAGCTTAGAGAGATTCAGCCAGTTGCTCAAAGTCTCCTAGCTATAAAAGAAAGAGTTGAGGATCTGTGGCCTGACTTCAGAGTCTGGACCCTCAGTAAGGAACCTATGCTATCTCTTTTTCCGGAATAGGCCTTCGGAACACGAGTAACTCACAGACAGATGGTCCTCAAACTTCCACCCTCTCTTCAGACTGCAAACTCCCTGCGCACAGGGACAGGTCTCACCATGAGGCTAAGAGTCTCAATAAGTGCATTGTCCAAGACATAGAATGAAACAAATGAATAATTTTAATGCTGTTCATACATTGAAATAATGATATTTTAGATACGTTGGATTGAAAGGTGTTAGATTTGATTTTAGCCAGTTCTTTTTACTTTTAAATACATGGCTATTAGAAATGTGGAAATTACATAGGTGGTCCTCATTGGCTTCTGCCGGACAGCACTGCTTTAGAAGGTGGAGGCCATGCCTTTTCTCTGAGTTCTGTTAAGGAGCTGGCAAAGGGAGGATGCCAGAGTAAAAGCTGAAAACTAAATCCTGCAGAGTCCCTAAATGAGAGGAGATCTCACAGGACTAAAGCTGGCATTTCGCCACAACATCTCGTTCTTGGTTCCTTTCCTCCTTAGACTCTCAGAGGTTTTTTGGTGGTTGTTGCTTGCTTGCTTGTTTGTTTGTTTTTGAGAAAATGACCACATTCTCACAGGCAGGTCCCCCGCCTCTGGCCTGCACCAGAAAGCCTTCGCCGAGGCTAAGAGCACAGCCACCCTCCTGCTCCTCTCTTTGTTAACATGTTTTTCCCCATTCTGTACTGCCCAGGGCTGAGAGCTGTCTGGGAGGCTGATACACAAAAGGCACAAAAGCATCCCTGGAAATATAATGAGGAGGGGACATTTATATTGACCAGAATTCCTTTTGGGGTGATGACTGTTTTGTTTGAAACACAGGAATAATTTGATACTGTGCTTTGTGTGGTAGGGTGAAAAGACCCCCTAGGTCCTAGTGGTCACTAAATTGCTTTCTAAAAATTGGTGATTTGGTTCTTTGCAGGGCTTTCCTTCTGCTGAGTTGAGTGCAAGTTTAAAGTAAGAGATGAACTGCTTGGGGGAAACAGAGAGGTAGAAAACAGCCACAGGGATTCTACTCTCTTCTTAATTTACTCAGCATGTGTTCTTTTGTCAATGTTTTAATGAATATTGATTGGATGAGAAAGCAAATAATTAGCCTCGGGGAGACTCACATATCTTAGCCTGGCACTGGCATGTTCTGATGAAAAGCATTTTCCTTATAGCTGCTTTTACAGTCTTACCTGGTAGCTAAGATTGTGCCTGTGTCCAGTGATGTTCAAAGAAATGACAGGGCTGCACATGTGGACAACGCATGTGCATGCTTTAACAGATCATCTCCAGGAAAGCAAGGCAGGCAACACTTTTTTAAACTAGACTATTGATTTCTAAGATGTAATAAACAGACCTGTTGTACTAACGAGGAATGCCAACAAGCGCATCCTAAAAATGAGGATGTGAGGCTACTGTAAAAATGGAAGAGATGGGGAAGGCCAAGGAAATATTTGCTTGAACTATAATCAACCAGTTGATGTGAAAAAAAGCAAAACCAAACAACAAAACCCTTCGTCGATCTTCTCTCTATTCCACTCAATCCCAAGAACCATAAATGAGTCCTATTCCTTTTCATAACCTCAAAGCAGCACCATCTTTAATTTCTGATAATCCTCCCTCGCCCTCCCCAAGTACTTAAGACAGTATCCTGTATCCAGTGGATATTGGTTAAATAAATATAAGGTACTGAAAGGAGACTTCTTGGCAGGGCCTGGCCGTGAAGTGCCTTCATGACCAATCCTCATCAGTCTGGACTCCCATGATTCAGTAAGAGAGACTCTCTGTCCAGAAACTGAGCACAACTTGAGTAAGCCGATGGCCATTTGCCATTTTCTGAGCCTAAAACTGTAACACCTGATCCTGCACGTGGTCCAGGCAGAGACAGACTGACCAAGCACTGGGACCTGGCTCTTTCAATTGTGCCTGGAGATTGTGTGAGATGTGGCAGCTCCTAACTTATGGGGGGCTTGGTTCCCAAAGAAATTGGGATTGATGAGTTTGCTGAGCCATGAGAAGTTGTTGTGAAATTTTCTAAGGGACCTAAAAGACACAGAGTGACGCTTCTCCTCAGAATACTTGAGCACCAGCCCAATAGTCTTACAATGATCTGTTACACACACTTTAGGTGGTTTGCTCTGTGGAGATGCCCATTCCCAGGTTCTCTATGTTGGAAGTCAGGAAAAAGTCAGAAGAGATGCATTTCTTCCAAAAGTTGTCACTGATTCTATTCTATTCTACTGAGGATAGTAGCAGCAATTGCTATTAATGCATAATAGCCATATTAGCAAACACTTAATTGAAACTTACTGCATGCTAGGTGCTATTCCAGGCACATCACACACACTAAGTTATTTAATCCTCATAACAATTATCAGATGTAGGTGCCATTATTGTCCCCACCTTATAGATGTGAAAACAGGGGCACAGAGAGGTTAAATAGTTTGTCTAAGATCACATATTTGATAAATAGAAGAAACTGAGTTTAATCAGAGTTTGGGTTTTTAATTTTATACTAGATTGTCTTTCACTGTGTATTTTCTCACTGATACATTTGTTTGTTTGCTCATATCATAGTGTGGGGGATATATCAGATGGAATTTAGCAGTCAAGTTCATCCTAGACACCAAAAAGAAATGGAGCCCTAGGTATAGGCTTCCATATTTCTGCAAAGCACTCAGCCACCTAGTAATGCTTCGTAGACATTTTTCCCAGAAAGCTGACTGATGTGCAGCAGGTAAACACATTGTGTTGGTGGCATGCATGTGGCGGTAAATTGAGTGGACCACATTTTTATCGTGTTGTCTGTTTGGCTCTGGATGTGTTGTTGCGGCTGCTGACACAAGGTTTATATTACATGATCTAAACGCAAATTCTGAAGTTTCCACTTTGAGAAAAAAAAAAGGAGCATCAAAACATACTGAACTCAAAATGCCGTGATAGTCCTATGCTGGCTGTGAGGGCTCCACAAGGCAGGCTGAGGGAGGGAGAGGGGAAAGATGGAAGGCGGCAGTGAAGGACACACCGGAAACAGGGGCCCCCAAGAAACAAGCAGGAATTTGTAGTCAAGCAGTCTAGAGCTTCTCATATAGAGAAAAATGAATTCAGGCAACTATTTCTTAGGTAGGAAGATCATTCAGAAAGTTTGTCAAATCTGAGGAAGTTATGGAAATGGTTGTGGTTTACTGTTTGTGATAATGAACAACATAGATCTAATTACTTTATTTAGAGTTAGCGTTAAGATTTAGATGTCCTGTGTGTGTGTGTGTCTGTGTCTGTGTGTAACTAAAAAAAACAATGTTAATAAGGCTGGGGATTAGGCCAAAGGAATAAACTAAACAGATTCACAATCTCTCTCCCCAACTTCTTTCTCCCCTCAAGTCCTTAGAAATAAAAGAAAAAATTATTAAAAATATACACGTTAAAGTAAATTGAAATGGAGGCTAGGCGTGAAGAATTCCTGAGCAGACAAAACCAGTGAGGCCTCATAAGTGACCTCAACTTTCCTTGATTTGCAAACATAAGTGAAACTCAGTAAGCTATTTCTTGTAAATGCCTATTAAAGAAAAATAAAACTTAAGCTGAAACAATCAGAAATAGCCAAAAACATATAGTTACATAACTAGGGACTTTCCAATAAGATAGACCAAATAAGGCAACTTTGTACTATAACCAATCAAATGTCTGCTTTGTTTTACCTCTACATTCGCCTATAAAAGTCTCCTCCTTGTGATCTCTAAGTGGAGCCTATCCATCATTTTTTGGTTGGAGCTGCCCAATTCATGAAACATTTGTCTGCCAAATAAACTTTTAAAATTTTATTGTGACTCTATTTTTTTTTTTTTAAGAGTCTCGCTCTGTTGCCCAGGTTGGAGTGCAATGGGGTGATCTCAGCTCACTACAACCTTCATCTCCTGGTTTCAAGCAATTCTCCTGCCTCAGCCTCCTGAGTAGCTGGGATTACAGGCATGCACCACCACGCCTGGCTAATTTTTGTATTTTTAGTAGAGTTAGGGTTTTACCCTGTTGATCAGGCTGGTCTTGAACTCCTGACTTTGTGATCTGCCCACCTCAACCTCCCAAAGTTCTGGGATTACAGGCATGAGCCATCCCACCTGGCCCTATTTACTTGTTAATATATGTAAAGAAAAAGCAGAACCTTAGTGGACCAGAATTTACGAGAAACCTCTGAAAGATGGAGTTAGATGAGATCACATTGAAGGAAGAATCTAGAAATTTAGGAGGCTGAAACAAATTTAGGAGGTGGGGATGGAGGAGGTGATGACAGCCCAGGAGAGCACAGAGCTGAGGGCAGAAGAAAAGGAAGCAGGAGGGGCCTGGTTGGGAGTCGCTTGCTGTTAAGATCTCCTGAAGGTGAGTCTCTTCCCTCTTTTAGGTAGTTACTGCAAATCTGGGAGCCTGGGCAGTGCCCTGGGTGGTGGAGGAGACCCATGTGGAGGATGAGTCCTGTGCCCCAGGACTCCAGGGTGGTAACTGGAGGAGGACTGTGATCAGAGACAGTCTAAAAGGAAATGGCCGATGAAATGATAACCTCACAACCCCAAATCACCATACCTTAGAGGATAACAGCCATCATGGAAGATAGATCCATTTAAAAAAGAACATCTGAAGAAACATGATTAATATAGCAACCAAGAGGAGGCTTTAGAATATGTACACTTAGCATTTGGAGAGCATTGCGAAAAAAAGTGTTCCATACCACATCTATCCACCTGCTATTCAAATAGAAAGGTAAATTAAGACATTTTATAGCAACAAAAACACTTAAAAACATTCCATTTGTAAACCACAAAACAATTAGTATAGAACGTACTTCAGCAATATTAAGGAACTTGGTAGATGTGGAAAACAAAGAGCAGTTTTGGGCAAAAAAAGCATAATTTATAATTGAGAATTATTTAAAATATAATAAAATTTGGAACTAAAATCTCATATAATCTCAACATTGTGAGAGCTCAGAGGTCAGAGGAGAAGATAGGAAGTTAGAAGTATTCATTAAGTCTAGGCTTCAGTAATAAACATAAATTTTTCATAAATTTCACATATATTGAAATATATGTGTTAAAAATTTTAGTATAACTACTAGAAAAGCAGCAACAAGTGAATAACCACCAAACAATTAAGGAAAATGTGGAATAAAAATAATATGTAATAGAAATACAATCAATCCAATAAATTTGTCAAAGGGTAAAATAAGAATCAACAACAAAGCATGGTAAATATAATAGACATAAAATTGATGACTGGGGCAAATACAAAGTATGAGATATAAATATAAGTGGTTTAAATGACTCCATTGTAAAACAAAGAACCACAGCTTTGAAAAATGAATATCCAGCTATACGTTTTTTATGAGCGACACATAAAATGAAATGACTCAAGAAAGGTGAAAATATATAGATGGATAAAGACATTATAAGCAAATACTAGTAACAATAATGGTAATAAAGGCTATAATAACATACTAATATTATAGAAAATAGAATTTGATATTAAAATTATTTAAAGGGAATAAACAATATATTTCATGTTGATAAAAGGTTCAGTTCAATAAGAAATGTATTTGTTACAAGATGTAATGTACACCATAGTTTCAAATTTTCTAAGGCACAAATCACTAAAAACGTGAGAAAATGTATATTAACTTTGTAATGAATGCATTTATGCACTTGTTTTAAAAACCGATGCATTAAGTAAGCAAACTTTAAAATAAAACTATAGGCAATTTGAATAAAAATGATCAAACTTGATTTGCTTGAAAGCTGTTATGATCAGAAGTTGGTTATATGGGCTATTTACAGGATGAAAGCCACATTTTGTTTAATAAACTTTCTCTTTTTTTATTTTTTTTGAGACAAAGTCTTGCTCTGTTACCCAGGCTGGATTGCAGTGGCACTATTGAGGCCCACTGCAACCTCTGCCTCCCGAATTCAGGGGATTTTCCTGCCTCAGCCTCCCAAGTAGCTGGGACTACAGGTGCCCACCATCACTCTGGGCTAATTTTTGTATTTTTAGTAGAGACGGTGTTTCACCATATTGGCCAGGCTGGTCTTAAACTTCTGACCTTGTGATCCGCCCACCTTGGCCTCCCAAAGTGCTGGGATTACAAGCATGAGCCACTTCCCTGGCCTTAATAACCTTTCTTGTATCATCACTTCCTTCTTTCCCTCCCTCCCTCTTCCCCTCCTCCCTTCCTCCTTCCCTCCCTCCTTCCCTTTCTTCTTCTCTTCCTTCTTTCCTTTTCTTCTATCAGTTATCTATCTATCTGTCTATCTATCTATGTATCTATGTATCTATCTATCTGCCCATCTGTCATCTACTTACCTACCTAACATCTCTCTATCATCTATCAATCCCTATTTTATTTATGGTAAATGATTCAAACAGTACAAAGCAGAGTGGAGGAAAAGACCTCATTTCTCCTATCTCCCTCAGTTCCCCAGTTTTCCTCTTCAAATGCAGTCACCATTTTCAGTTTTCATACCATTCTAGGTAATGTGTGCCAACACAAGTTTTTACCAGTATGTATGAATGTATGTATCTAGGAATAGATATTTGCTTTTTAAAATATCTGTATATGAACATATGTATTTTCCTATGCTAATAAATATGTTTTGCACAGCATTATTTTAAAGTTTTAGACAGGGTTTTATTGTAAGAATGTATCGTTTTTTTTTTTCTGAGACAGAGTCTCACTCTCTTGCCCTGTTGCCCAGGCTGGAGTGTAGTGGCATGATCTTGGCTCACTGTAACCTCCGCCTCCTGGATTCAAGCGATTATCCTGCCTCAGCCTCCTGAGTAGCTGTGATTACAGGCACCCACCACCACGCCTGGCTAATTTTTAAAGTTTTAGTAGAGATTAGGGTTTCATCATGTTGGCCAGGCTGGTCTCGAACTCCTGACCTCAGGTGATTTGCCTGCCTTGGCCTCCCAAAGGGCTGGGATTACAGGCATGAACCACCACACTAGGCCAAGAATGTATCATTTTTATAGGTACTTATGAGTGATGTGTCTATGACAATTCTTACATATATTTTGGTGATCAATTTGTAAAAGTAGAATCAAAGGTGCATCAACATAAAGGAACATTTGTAAAACTTTTGAATATGTCACCAAGTTGTTTTCTGGAATGTGTTTCTTAAATTTTTATTGTGATTTCAACATAGAGTGCTCGAAGACACTAAGTCTATATTCAACAAGTGAGTAAAGTCTTAGCTAAGAAATTTGATAGTGATGATCTGATTGTTGAGGAATACTAAATCAATTTCAAGTTGAAGAGCCAGGCCTGTTTTTTGTGTATTCAAATCTATCAGCCCAAATTTCCTATAACCAAGACAAAGCCTTATCTATGTATGCTTTTGGCCAGAAGATGGCTAAGTTGGTGGGTAGAAGGTGGTAGGAGATGAACAAAGAATTCAGTATACCTTGGCTTTTTAGGAAGTTTAGCTTTGAATATATTCTATACTTCCTGATAGGATGAATGGAAATATTCCTGAGAGGGAATGATAATATGACAAAATTTCGTTTTAGAGAGGTATACAACTTTTAAAAATGTGTAAAGTAAGAAGGTAACCACAACTTTTTTGTAACATAAAATACCAAATTTAGGATTGACTATGGGACTATGTTAGTTGTTCCAAACAAAACAAAACAAAACAAAACAAAAGTACCTTAACATATTGACAACAAAAGAACTTCATATAAAAATAAATTTGGAATTTGGAAGCACTGAGCTTATTATATCAATATCTTGAAAATTCATAGTTAACATTAACATATTAATGGCTTTGAGAAATAGAATAAAACACTTCCTTAAATTCATTTTACTCAGCATTTTTGAAATGTATTTAACCAGCAACCTATTCCCCTTTTAAAAACATGTGACACCTATTAGATACCCTCAGAATTAGTTTTCTGGGAACATATTTTTAATAATACTGGCCCACAATATGGTGGATTCATTAAGATAACACCAAAATAATTTGTTGGTACAATTTCCTACTAGCTATATTAAAATGATTGAATACCAAGACTGGTATTTTGGGACCTGTCATTTAGCTGAGTCATGGAAATGAATCATGCTGAATTAGATGCCTTTAATGTCTCATGTCTATGCTGACAACATCTTAATACTTTATTATGATCAGCTAGTCCCTCTAATTACAGGAGATGTTAAAGAAGTTCTATAATTTTCTTCAGACATCTGTAGACAGATATAGGATACATGACTTAGAAACACTGTTGTGTAGATTTCCAGATTCCACAGGTACTCTGACCAAAGTCTGTCAATATCCATTTATTCTCAAAAATAAAAAAAACAAGTTGAAGCAAATAGGAAGATTGCTAAGAGAAGGAAGAGGAAGCCACTGTCAAATAAAGCAAAACACAATTTGTTGCCCCACCCCCTAGAGATCATCTATTAGTCTGACATCAGGTTATATTACCTGATGAATAATGGCTGACAGATCCCTTAATTCTGCTCATCAGTAATTAATAGGAACTACCTTAATTATACATCGTTCTTTTAAAAATTATAAATAGCATAGATCAATCTTCTTTTTACCTCACCTGCTACTTGTGTCTTATTTCAAGTTCTTTATTATGGTATAAATTATTTCTGTTAAAAAGACTAAAAGTGAAGCTTATATTTTGTTTTATTAATTTCATATCCTTATTTTTGCTTTTGATTGCAAATTGATGCATACTGGTTTTAAAGGATTCAAACAATCAGAAATATCTAAAGTAAAAAGGAAATGCTCATCCCTCCCCTAACCCTGTTATCCAAGGAGTAATCTATGTTAGTAGTTTGATGTGAATAATTTTAGATGTGTGCAAACGTTTATATTTTTATACTTTTATGATTATATATTATTTATTTTTACAAAAATCTTAAACTACCAGCTATAAGTTCCTAGAACTTGCTTTCTTCCTTATTAACAATATTTTAAGACCATTCTATTTTAGTATATATGCATCTCCCTTGTTCATTTTATGGCTGCTTAATAATCCAATATGTGTATATATAAACATTTTTTTCCCAGCCTTTAATATATGAATAATTATATGTGTTCTTTTCTTTAGGAACAATGCACAGGGTACATTATTTAACAGTGCAGTTGCATCTTAATTCTAAAATCAACATGCAAGGCAACAATCCCTAGAAGTGAAATTAACTCCTAAATTAATTAAAAACAGTATTTAGTTTAACATGTATAGTACAAAGGTGCACAGTCATATTTATGTAAACGTGTATAATGCATAGTAGAATGTATATTACATAATAAATTCATATAAATATATAATTTAAAGTGTTTTAATAATATAAAAGAGAAAATGTGCAATCAAGTTCTTTCAGGTAGATAATTTATTGTCCTTTGGTCTTTGTACACTTGTTCAAGAACTCAAGATTTTCTGTGTG
This sequence comes from Cebus imitator, assembly GCF_001604975.1. Lineage (NCBI taxonomy): Eukaryota > Metazoa > Chordata > Mammalia > Primates > Cebidae > Cebus > Cebus imitator. The sequence goes on from NW_016107603.1 coordinate 2,179,097, forward strand.
ATTTTAGCCAGGATTATTTTTATTAATATGTAAATTTGATCATGTCACTTGCCTGCATAAAACTATTCACTGGCTTTCAGCAGAACTCAGATAATACCTCAGATGCCTAAAATAGCCCACGTGCCTCTGCCCAGTCACCCTTGTCTATCTCTTGAGCTTCATCTTGAAATACCCTCCCCATTTCTCAGTAGTTTTGAGCCACCGTGGTGTTCAATGTATTGAATATGCCTTTGAATATACTCTTCACTTTGCCTGGAAGATTCCTCTTTCCGCAGATTCTTGGATAATCCTTCATGATTCTCAAACTCATAATCTACATTGGGTATTCTTTCATTAGTTCTCATTTCAGGCACTGTTTTTTATTAGAATACTTATCATAACTTAAGAATATGTATATATATTGATTTATTCAACAATCTATATAATCTCTTCCATGAGACTGTAAGCACCCTAAAGTGTTCACCACTATTTCCTCTTTCCCTAGCACATCGTAGGTGCTCAATAAATAGTGATAATGAGGCACACAAAGCTTGCAAAACACTTCACAACACTGCTCTCAGTGCTATATTTGTGAACATATTTAATTCTCATTGTGAACTATTAACCCCATTTTGCAGTTAAGGAAACTGAAACGTGGAGATGGTGAAGTCACCTGGCCAAGGTCATACAGGTAGTAAATGGCAGCACTAAGATTTGAATATAAGTAGTGAGTCTGGCTCCAGCATCTCTGCTCTTATCCACTGCAGAAAAGTCTCGATATTTTCAATATGAGAACTCTAATGCACACCAGTAAAGAATACCCCAAAGTCCTGGCATAGTGGCCCATGCCTGTAATCCCAGCACTTTGGGAAGCTGAGTCGGGCAGATCACTTGAGGTCAGGAGTTCAAGACCAGCCTGGCCAACATGGAGAAACCCTGTCTCTACTAAAAATACAAAAATTAGCTGGGCGTGGTGGCACATGCCTGTAATCCCAGTTACTCAGCAGGCTGAGGAACAGAAATCTCTTGAACCTGGGAGGTGGAGGTTGCAGAGAGCACTACAGTCTGGGCGACACAGCAAGACTCCGTCTCAAAAAAATAAAAAAAATAAGAATACCCCAGAACAAAAATGCACCAACTGCCCGCAATTGTTATCTTGTTCAAAGTGTTATTTATGAATTTAAGACATATTTATTCCAAGTTTGTTTTTTAAATATTTTGTCGCTAATCATTAACTTTATCATGTTCAATAAAGGAAAAACAGTGAAGATATAAATGATATGGGCCTGTTTATTATAGAAAAAAGGTTGAGTTAAAAAAAACTAAAAGGTATGAGAAAAAGGCGGGGTGCAGTGGCTCACGCCTGTAATCCTAGCACTTTGGGAGGCCAAGATGGGTGGATCACCTGAGGTCAGGAGTTCAAGACCAGCCTGGCCATCATGGTGAAACCCCATCTTGAAAAAAAAAAAAGATGTAAGAAAAAAAATCATTGTAGTATCACTTTGGACTGCCAGATTTCTGTCCAGAAAGACTGTATTGATTTTCTATTCTCTACAGTTCATGAAAGTGCCCTTTCCCCACACTCTCCCAAACACTGAATATGATTTGTCTTTTCCATTTTTTGTCATTTTGATGACTGTTTCAAATGAAGATGGCAGTCTTTGGTTAAATAAATACTGAGCGGATGGTAAGCACTTAGCATCAAAGCACTTGTTGAGTGCCTTCCTGCTAAGAGCTTCCTGTTTAGGCTGGGCACAGTGGTTCACGCCTGTAATCTCAGCACTTCGGGAGGCCAAGACAGGTGTATTATGAGGTCAGGAGATCAAGACCATCCTGGCCAACATGGTGAAACCCCCATCTCTACTAAAAATACAAAAATTAACTGGGCGTGGCAGTGCGCATCTCTAGTTGCAGCTACTCCAGAGGCTGAGGCAGCAGAATCGCTTGAACCCAGGAGGCAGAGGTTGCAGTGAGCCGAGATCATGCCAGTGCACTCCAGACTGGCAACACAGTGAGACTCCATATCAAAAAAAAAAAGAAAAAAAACTTCCTGTTTAACAACCTTTGTGTAAATCATCTCATTGAGGCTCTACAACATTGTGTGTAGCAGGAGGAGGGTAGTTACTGGCATTGCGTTTTAAAGATAAGGAGCCAGAGGCTTGGAGCTTGAGTGGCTTTCCCAGAGTTACGCAGAGGTCTCTAACTCTCTAGTCCTTTCTACCTGTGTATGGCATGTAGCGCACATTGAGCAGTTTTAGGGTTTTACTTGCCAAGCACTTACTGTATTCTTAGTTTTGTGTTAGGTGCAGTGTTTGATAATAAAGAAGTGTAATACTTGGTTTCTGCCCTTAAGAAACATGTACTTTAATTATATATGCTAGCCTAACACTTATGACTTAGAGGCAAACAGTGAAGAACAATGTATGATTACATACTTAGCTGTGTAGTAGAGACCACAAATAACATATTATCTACAAGATGTTCTGAGTGCCATTATATGCAGGATACTAAAGTAAGCCTTAGAGGTAACCAATAGATGAGAGGTAAGATGTATGTAATCAAGAAAGCCATTGGTAGATAGAGGTCGGTGATGGCTGCAGAAGCAAAATCTGATGAGATTGTGAAGAATGAGTGGAATTTAAATAGATGGAGGTGTGGCTCTTTCCTAAGAGGTCCACAAGATGAGTGAAGGTATAAGGTTAGGAATAAATGTAACCTATTTCAGAGACTGACATTTTATTTCATTATGAAAAATGATCCCACAAATAAAATCACCTTGCTCTATCAGAAAATTTAATAGATAGCTGGAAGTAATTAATGAAACACCATGTAATCGCTATGTGGTAGAGCAATAAGGAATCGTATAGCCGTATTCACTAATAAGGTAATTTAAACTTATTTTCAAGGATGAGAAGAACGAACTCTGAAGGACTTCTTGGTATGATTCCACTTGGCCTCAACAACATACTGAGCTTTCTCCTACCCCAAGGCATATGGTGAATATATATAGGGTTCCATACGAAAGCGTACATGAATTAAGCCTGCACATTTGCCCTTAAATAAGCAATTTGCTCTGAAACCTAAAAGTTTTCTAAACCCAAACTCTGTGTGCCTAATTATCTACTACACATTATTATGAAAGATGAATTCTGTAAACAGAAACAGAGTTAATGAGGCTCCTTTAACAAGTTGATCTTTTTAAAGACTTGTGTAAAAACACGTAAGAGTCTACTACAGTTCAGAACCAGCAATCTTCAGTCTCACAGACTCATTTCCATGTGTCAGAAGAAATTTCTAGAAAGTCCCTTTTGACCACCTTGGGAGAGGAAGTGATCTGCCTTTTTAAGCTATCTAAATTGTGGACAGTTTTCTTAGCCTTGTATGTTAAATGAGGATAAAATACTATCTATTCTATAGAGTTGTTATACAAATTATAACAACTATATATTTAATGTATACCAATTTCCACAATGACTACATATAGTAGACATCAACTGAAAAATACTCATAGTTGTTATTGTTTTTGTTTTTGTTTTTTTAAAGACAGGTTTTCACCATGTTGGCCAGGCTGGTCTTGAACTCCTGACCTCAGGTGATCCACCCACCTCGGCCTCCCAAAGTGCTGAGATTACAGGCGTGAGCCACCATGCCCGGCCTATTGTTTCTGTTTTTAAGACGATAAATTAAATTTGAGAAAACAGGCTTGGTGCAGTGGCTCATGCCTGTAATCCCAACACTTTGGGAGGCTGAACTGGGTGGATCACCGGAGGTCAGAAGTTCGAGACCAGCCTGGCCAGCATGGTGAAACCCTGTCTCTACCAAAAATACAAAAATTAGATGAGCATGGGGGCGGAAGCCTGTAGCCCCAGCTAGTTGGGAGGCTGAAGCAGGTGAATCACTTGAACTGGAGAGATGGAGGTTGCAGTGTGCTGAGATCATGCCATTGTACTCTAGCCTGGCTGATAAGAGTGAAACTCTGTCTCAAAAAAAAGAAAAAAATTTGAGAAAACAACCCCTTGGGAAAAGGGAAAGTGCCTAACATTTACCTGATGCCTCTTATATGCTCAGTGGCTCAAATGCTTTACAGGTATCATCTCAATTTTTTAGCTGCAAAGCAGGGTTTTACCCATATGGAGGGGCTAAGCCTATATGTATTACTTATATAAAATAAGGGTTTTTAGCAAGATGAGGAGACCTCTTGTTAACATTAAAGCATGCAATCCATTTCTGCTATCCTATCAACTGTAATTTGAAATAACAGACTTTGACCTAATGTTACAGATTTGAGAGAATAATAGAAAACTCCAGTCTTTCTAAATTTATTAGGCTGGCCATAAACTGTAGGATCAAATTGTTTTTATGACCGTAGCTTGTTTAAATATAGTCAAGTTATTTTTGAAGTCTCTAAAATGTTATTATTTAAGCAAGTCTTTAGGATGTTGCCCTTGAGAGAAAGATTTGCTTTTTGCTTGTATTAGAAATTGTAGTTCTCTGATGGTTTTCTGTGATTAGCACTTGTTGGACACAAAGTATGTCTTATCAGGAGGATATAATTGGATCTCCTACGATTTTGCATCTTCAAATGGATCTCTGAATGGCCTGAGAAAGCATTTAGCAGAAACACTTGTTAATGGATTTTTTTCTTATCCCAGGTTTACTTCTAATGCAATAATAATCACATATATTTCCAAAGTGCTTTTTATTCTCAAATACAGCAGAGCTCTTTACAAACTAAATGTAAGCCTGAAATCACTTGTTCCATCTCACCATTAGCTCTCTGCAGTAGGACATGGTCACAGCAGCAAGGAAGGAGGGGAATCCAGAGATGGTTCCAGAATGAGACAAGGCTTATGACAAGACTGGGAGGAGTAAAAGCAGACTCAAAATTATTTTGTGTTGAAAATGCTAACCTCTTGGCCTTCAAGCTGAGTCCAAATACATCCTCCAGGAATTAGTCATTCTGCTCTGGGCTGTAATTGATGTTCTTCTCCCACTCTCTTTTGTGTCACACTCATAAAAATCCCTTGAACAGAAACCAGGAGACAGTTTTAGTTAAAGAGAGGAGTGAAAATCGTGCCAAAAAAAAAAAAAAAAAAATCAGTGGAATTAGGAGCTTTGATATAGAAATATAAATATTGCTTTGTTGATTTCACCGTTTTCATGAAGGACACATACGCCCTTTTCTTTTTCCTCTCCTGATTTCCAAAGCCATAAATTATTAACTTTGCCTAGTTTTAAAAACTTTGCTTAAAATTATGTTTGAGATTCATCCAGGTTTTGGATGTAGTGACATTCATGCATTTACATTGTTAGTAGTATTATATTGTATGAATATACCACAGTTTGTTTTTCACACACACAGGAGCACACACACACAACCTCTTTTTTCACTTAAGGGTGTATGTAAACTATAGTGACAACCTAAATACATAAAACAATTTTCATATTAATTAAAATGGTAAGGTCAACCTTAGGTCAGTTTTTAAAATGACAATATATTCTGATATTATAGAATATCTACAAATATGGGTACCTCACAATCAGATTGGGCAGGGCATTCTATCAAAAGAAGGGATTTTTGCTGGGTGTGGTGGCTCACACCTGTAATACCAGTACTTTGGGAGACCGGGGAAGGTGGATCACCACAGGTCAGGAGTTTGAGACCAACCTGATCAACATAGTGAAACGCCGTCTCCAGTGAAAATGCAAAAATTAGCCCGGAGTGGTGGCACATGCCTATAATCCCAGCTACTCAGGGGTCTGAGGCAGGAGAATCGCCTGAACCCAGGAGAGGGAGGTTACCGTGAGCGGAGATGGGCCATTGTATTCTAGCCTGGGCAACAAGACCAAAACTCTGTCTCGGGGGTAGGGGAAAGGGGAAGTGCTTTTTACGTTTAAATTATGTAGAAAAACGATATAGAGGAGTACGTCTAACTCACTGCAGCAGACAATGCACTGCCTGGGCAAGTGAGTAACTGGGACTCTCATTTACTGATGTGGGGAAAAAGGGAAATGAGAAGTTCTGGCGCGGGCGTACCCTAAAGAGGTTTACTTTGAAAATGTTGGCCGGACGTGGTGGCTCACGCCAGTAATTCCAGCACTTTGGGAGGCTGAGATTGGTGGACTACCTGAGGTCGGGAGTTCGGGGCCAGCCTGGCAAACATGGAGAAACCCAATCTCTACAAAAATACAAAATTAGCAGGGCGTGGTAGCACATGACTGTAATCTCAGCTCTGGGGAGGCTGAGACAGGAGAATCGTTTGAACCCGGAAGACAGAAGTTGCAGTGAGCCAAGAATGTGCCATTGAACTCCAGCCTGGGCAACAAGAGCAAAACCCCACATTAAAAAAAAAAAAGGTTTGGGATATCCATTAGATGTCAAAATGGAAATCTTGAGTACCATCAGTGTCTGCAGTGTAGGAGAGGTGAGGGCTAAGATATAAATGTGGGCGTCATCTGCGATTTAAATCAAGTCATAGAACTGAATGAAAAGACTTATGGGTGACTAAACATAGAAAAGAGGATAAAAGCCTAAAGACTGGAACTTGGGAGACTTCAATATTTAGACATTCAGAGGAGGAGGAAATGCCAGGAAAGGAGACTCAAATCTAGTGGCCCTTCAAATTGGAAGAAAACAAGGAGTGTTCTCCTGGTAGTCAAGTAAAGAAAGTATTTGATGAATAAGGGATTAAGCAACTGTGTCAAATGTTGATGGAAGGGTGGGTAAATGAGGAATGAAAATTGAGCATAGTTTTGAAAAGATGGAGATCATTGAAGATATCTATGCGTGTTTTCAGTGGAACAGTGAAGACCAAATCTTTATAGGAGTGGGTGGAGGAGAGAACCTGAGTTGAGGAAATGGAGATTCTAAGCATAGACAATTATTTAATGGAGTTTTGATATAAAAGAAAGTGGAGAAATAAGGCAATAGCTGGAAGAGTTCATGGAGTCTGTGTACTTTTTTTAATGAGAGAAATAAGAAAATGTATGCAGATGGAAGTGATACAGTGGAAAAGAAGATGATAATTTCAGAAAATGTAATGAAAGGAACCAAATGCAGATTTTTAAGATAAACACAATTAGGAAAGTTTGATGAACTATAATAGACACTAGCCAAAAGAAAATGATATATAAAGCCTTTACTGTTTGAAATTAAGAAAATAACATCTTATCCCTCTCAGAAACATTATTTTCCAAAGCACAAACCATGGATCTTGTGTTTTCTTAATGGCCATGTTTGTGCATGCATAAAAGTACAAAACGTTTAGAAATTCATGACCAAGAGATTCTATACCCTGGTCTAAACATTTACTCACTTTGTCCATGGTTTATTTCCATAATAGTAACCAATAAAACTAAAAATTTTCTAAGTAGTGGGATCACTATAACAAATATTCCATCAAAACAACAGGGAAAGAAAGCAGTCTCAGCTAGCATTTCAGTATTATCCTAACACTTTTACAAAGCAATTGTGTCATTGGCTAGCCATCTCATCAGTTTAAACAACTGTGAAAGTTTACTAAAATTCTTTTCTAGTTGCTTTTTCAGAGACACACTAGAAGGAATTTGCATGTTTGCGCATACTAGTGTGTGTTCCTCTTTTTTTTTTTTTTTTTTTTTGGTATAGCCTTTTTCTTTCTCTTTACTTCTGCAATCTTTTATGTTTGTGCATGGAATAATAGGAGATGTGTTTTCTGAGATTCCTAAATCCTTCCATCAGCATATTTAATACGTTTTCTTGGCTCTGTTGATAAGATAGAAAAAGAACAGCATAAGCAGCAGATGCTATTTTTGTTCCATAAATAAAGACAATTAATAAGTTTAATTTTGTATAAAAATGAAAAGAAAAAAGTATATAAAGCAAAATGGCTTTTCCCAGCTGTAAGTATAGCATATGTGATTAGATGTTTTTTTAAAAAACTACACAATGAACATCGACTATCTAGACATACTTTTTGGATTTCTTCTTTTTACAAAATAGTTCTGCTCAATGTTTCTATTTCTTGCAATTTTCCCTTTATGACTAAGCTTATTTCTCACGTGCTTGGTGTAACAAACATAGTTCTTGTAGGTCACATTTTTGAACAGTAGTATGTATTGTGGAGGTTGTAAAGCCTTTTTAAGGTTTTGTCTCATTTGGACTTTTTTTTTGTGGCATGAGCATGGCAACTGCTACTTTAAAAACAAAGCTGGGGCTTATAAAGAGTAAGTGGCTTGCCTAGCAGCTCAGCTAAGTCTGAAACCCAAGCATTCTGACTGCCAACCTCATGAACCTTTCATTTGCCAAACGGCCTCTCCAGCCATGTTTGCTTCCATTTTAAGCCCATCATAGTTTCTGAAAATCAGACCTAATGTTCCCCTTTGCATCTGCTGGGCTGGCTTTTGGTATGCTACAATTTTATATCTTTGTAAACTTTGAAGATTTTTTAAAAAGTAGTTTCTTTAATTTTGCTATCAATGTCTTTCTCAATAATATTTTAAAATGTTTATTGTACATGTTAACATGAGCCAGGCATTGCTTCAGCTTGTGGAAATAACATGGAAAAAAAAATACAAGACCTTGGTTCTCAGGGAATCTGCAATCTAATTACAGAGCTTTTTCATGTTAGGATGGGTTACCAAATGTCATCCTTCTTGGGTCACTTGAAGGGAGATTTCTGGAGAGCAGCCTTTTTGGGGATTTGTACTATATACCTGAAATCATTGAGTTGATTTGATCAATGGTTCAGATGAAGCCCTTTCAATTTTCTAAAATGATATACAATTGCATTAATTGGAACATGGATTTAGGTTGCCAATAGTGAAAGACCCAGATGGGATTGTTCCTGAAAAGCTCAAAAACCAGGATATTGAAAGGTCTTAAAGAAACCATGTGAAAGCCATTTCTACTCCCAGATTCTGCTAAATCAAGACGTGATACAGGCCAGGCACAGTGGCTCATGCCTGCAATCCCAGCACTTTGGGAGGCCTAAGTGGAAGGATCACTTGAGGTCAGGAGTTTGAGACCAGTCTGGCCAATATGGTGAAATGCTATCTCTACTAAAAATATCAAAATTAGCCAGGCGTGGTGGCACATACCTATAGTCCTAGCTACTAGGGAGGCTAAGGAAGGAGAATCACTTGAATCCAGGTGGTGGAGGTTACATTGACCCAAGATTGTGCCACTGCACTCCAGCCTGGGAAACAGAGTAAGACTCCATCACAAAAAAAAAAAAAAAAAAAAAGATGTGATACAATACATTCTTTAACAATAGGTAATATTTATTGAGTGTCAGATTTGTGGAGAATGTTTTGTAGGAATCATTTCCTATAATTCTTAGAAGTAGGTGTTATCGTCATCATTCCCATTTTTAAATTGAGAAATGGAACTTTAGAGAGAAAATTTACAAAATTTGTCTAGTAAGTGTCAGAGCTATAATGTAAATCTAGGATGTAGTTCCTTAGCTTTTGCTTTTTCAGGATAAGGTGTGCTATGTAGTACACCTTATCCTGAAAAACACTAGATGAAGGTTAGCAATGCATAGGAGCTCTGGTTTTCCCAAGAAACTTGGAAAAGAAAGAGTAAGCAACATCAATGTATGGTAGAAAGTCCTAGCCTCCTTGTGTTTTAACAATTGTAATATCTCGCCATGGCCAAGCATTTCAGGAAGTCTTTGAAAACATGTTAACTGTCCATTTAAAAGCTCCGAAAACCAGAAACAAGTTCATTTGCAAGTTTTCATACTTATGCATGGCTGTGACCTATTTCTTTTGTTTTGTATTTGACTAGTATTTATTAGTCACATCTAACCTCTAGTTTCAGCTCCCCTAAGCATCACCTAATTTGTTAGGGAAGGGTAAAATTCTGATTTTTGCCTTCCCAGAATTTCACTTTGGAAGCTAACCTAAAATCTTACAAAATCTCTCTTAGCTTTCTCCATATCCCTCAAGCAATCCGTGGATGAAAACAATGAGCGCTATGCTTTTCTTTTTTTTTTTTTTTGAGACTGAGTTTTGCTCTTGTCACCCAGGCTGTAGTGCAATGGTACAATCTCTGCTCACTGCAACCTCCGCCTACTGGGTTGAAGCAGTTCTCCTGCCTCAGCCTTCTGAGTAGCTGGATTACAGGCACACACCATCATGACCAGCTAATTTTTGTATTTTTAGTAGAGACAGGGTTTTACCATGTTGGCCAAGCTGGTCTTGAACTCCTGACCTCAGATGATCCATCTGCCTCGGCCTCCCAAAATGCTGGGATTACAGGCATGAGCCACCACACTTGGCATGTGCTGTGCTTTTCACAGGCAACAGTGGGCAAGTGTGGCTTTGGTGAATTGTATGAGAAACTTTATCTACATAATCTCATTCATGTTTTTGGCCTTTTGCTATCTTTGAACAGGGTCTAATTGGCCTTTGGTGATACGTTATGTAATAAATCGCTGTAAAAGGACACTTTTTCATAGAAATTCAGCCATGTTAAAAATGCTTCATAAATCATGGAGCACAAAGCTTACTGCATTTGCAGCTCTTGAACACAAGTGCAGTGTGATTTCTCTTTGTCAGCACCTTGTTCAAGGTGAACTGGGCCAATAACAAGTATGAACTTGAAGGATTTAAATAACAGAATTAACTGACTTTGTTGTATTTCTCTATTTGACCTCAATAAACACAAAATATATATTTTCCCCTCATGCTTATAAAGCATAGACAAGATTTAATTACATACTTGGCCTACAAAAAGCTTTAATATTATTTCCCCAAAGTAGAACACTTATACAACACAGCCTCCGAACAGAAAACCAAAATATTGAATTTCTATGGTAAACAAAATAATAAAAATCCACTTGAAATAAAAAAAAAATACCTCTCCTAAATGACTCTTGAATCAAGAGGAAACAAAAATTGGAGATTACAAATGCTTTAGCAATTAATGTAAATGAGCCCTCTTCATTGAGAAATCTCCATAATGTGAATAGAGCCCCAGTCAGAGTGAGCTTCATGACTTTAAATTTTCTATTTTAATAAAATGAATCAAAGACTTAGTTCAGGGAACAGCCTAGGAAATGTAGAAAAAAGAACAAAATAAATTGCAGATGAAGGCAAGAAATAAATAAATAAAAGGTGGAATTTACTATACAGATATATTTTAAAACCTATCAAAGAGACTTAAAAAAAAAACATGGGACTTATCAATAAAAACAAAATTTTTTTAAACAAAATACTGAATGGATAGGCTTGCCAGATAAAATATCATATGTCTAGTAAAATTTAAATTTTAGGCTGGGCACAATGGCTCATGCCTGTAATCCAGCACTTTGGGAGGCCAAGATGGGCAGATCACCTGAGGTCAGGTGTTTAAAACCAGCCTGGCCAACACGGTGAAACTGTCTTTACTAAAAATACAAAAAATTAGCTGGGCGCTGTAGCACACACCTGTAATCCCAGCTACTCAGGAGGCTGAGGCAGGAGAATTGCTGGAATCTGGGAGATCAAGGTTGCAGCGAGCCGAGATAATGCCACTGAACACCAGCCTGAGCGACAGTGAGACTCTGTTTAAACAAAACCAAACAAAAATTCAGATAAACAATAAATTCTTTTTTAGTGTAAGTATACAAAATTGTTACTTTGTGTATAATTATTACACAAATTATTATTCATTTTTATCTGAAACTCAAGTTTAACTGCATTTCCTATATTGCTATTTGCTGAATCTGGCAGTGCTATTGATGGAAGAGAGTATTATTTAAAAGTTTAAAACTAGAGATGATGGAGTCTAAATGAACTTCCTAAGAAAATCAAAATCACATGAATTGCATTAAGAGATTAAAAAAAAAAAAAAAAACTGAACAAAGAATTTAGTACTGCAGAAATGAAAAAGAATGTTAAGTATCTGTTATAAAAAGAGTACTAGGAGTTCTGTTTTCGTCTTTGGAAGAGTAACAAGAACCAGACTTAACATTCTGCAGTAAAACTGGACAAAATATATGGAACAACTATTTTTAGATATTAGGCAACAGGCAGTGCACACCATGATCCCTGAGAGAAGGGAATGGATGAGGTAAGCCCTAAGATCTTCTTGGCTGAATGCTTGGAGGTGATTTTCAGACATAGACAAAGGAAGAGGAAACTTACACAAAGACTTTGATTATTTGTTAAGATGTAGGCAGGAGGTGAGGAGGTAGAAATGGCCAGAAATTGTAAAGCATAGTTCTAGAAATGAAAGACCGCCATAAACACAAAAGCTGCAAAACTTGTGTAGTGTTTACTTGAGGCTTTGCTGAGCAAACATGGAGTGAAACTCCAAAAAATAGGAGTAGGGGAAGATTGAGAACTTGTGTGCTGACGGATACCCTCAGTACATGTAGGATGGCTATAGGTGCTGACATCTTGAATGGTACGTACATTAAAATTACATAAAAAAATACTTCCTCCTTAAGTGAAACTTATTCTATATGTGCAAGGATGCTTTAAATTGTTTGAAGAAATAGAGTATAATCAAATGGCATTTATTCAAGGAATGAAAGCATAGCACATTAGCACAATTATCAATTTAGCAGATACTCTTGATGGAAGCTCAAAAACAAATAGGAAAAGGTGAAAAATTCCTAAATATAAAAATGTACTATTAGACAAAAACGACAACTATCATATTAAATTCAGAGAAGGAGGATCGGATGCTCTTGTCATCTTTTTCTTTTCTTTCTTTCTTTTTTCTTTTTTTTTTGAGATGGAGTCTCACTCTGTTGCCCAGGCTAGAGTACAGTGGCACAATCTTGGCTCACTGCAACATCCATCCCCCAGGTTCAAGTGATTATCTTGTCTTAGCCTCCCAAGTAGCTGAGGTTACAGGCACCTGCCACCATACCCGACTAATTTTGTATTTATAGTAGTGATAGGGTTTCACTATGACGGCCAGGCTGGTTTTGAACTCAAGACATAAAGTGATTCACCCACCTCAGCCTTCCAAAATGCTGGAATTACAGGCATGAGTCACTGCACCCGGCTGCTCTTGTCCTCTTTTTTGCACTGTTCTGAAGATTCTTTCTAGCTAATGCAATCAGATAATATATAAATGGCATCGGTATTAGAAAAGATCAAATTATTATTATATATGCAGAAAAAATGACCATATGCCTACAAATTAAATAGATCTAAATAAAATAGTATTCAATCTAATACTAGAATTCACAAAAGTATTTGGAAGCAAGATGAATATATAGAAATAGCTTATTTATGTCAGCAATACATAGTTAACATTAGTTTTAAAAATCTCAATGATATCAACAACTGTGAAAAGTTTCACGATAAATTTAATAATAAATATATAATTTTTCATGAGGTTCAGTAGTCACAGTTTGCCTGAAAAGATATAAAGCTGAATAAACGTTACAGTAGTCAGGATATTATCTTTCTCAAATTCATATGTTAATCTTCTGAAACTCTCATCATAACCCTGACATTGTTTTGGTTAGAAGTTAGTAGAAAGAAACTAGTCACGTTGGCTCACGCCTGTAATCCCAGCACTTTGGGAGTCTGAGGGGGATGGATCACCTCAGGTCAGCTGTTCAAGAGCTGACCAAAGTAGAGAAACCCTGCCTATTAAAAAAAAAAAAAAAGTTAGTAGAAGGAAACTTGCCAGCATTTAAAAGAATTATCTGAAAGATCATATGTACAAGGTTATTCAAAATTTGTTTTGAAAGGAATTTTATTGTGTACAGACTTACCAAATATTAAGAAATTCTATAATATAATTAAAACATTATAGCATTAGTACATAATGAACAAATAAATCAATAAAACAGTAAAGAGGGTCCATTAAGATATGAGAAGAAAGACTATTGGACATCTATGGAGCAGGAATCTATTTTATAATGAATGACATTAGGACAATTGAATTTCTCTTTAAAACTACAAAGCTAAATATCTGTTTGTATTAGATATAAAAATAAATTCCATTGAACTAAAGATTTAAACATAAGAACAATTAAAATACTGAAAACAATACTTTCTTTTTCTTTTCTTTTTTCTTTTTTGAGACAAGAGTCTTGCTGTGTCGCCCAGGCTGGAGTGCATGCCACAATCATGTCTCACTTCAACTTCCATCTCCTGCGTTCAAGGAATTCTCCTGCCTCAGCCTCCCAAGTAGCTAGGACTACAGGCATGTGCCACCAAGCCTGGCTACTTTTTGTATTTTTAGAAGAGATGGGGCTTTCACCGTGTTGGCCAGGCTAGTCTCGAACTCCTGACCTCAGGTGATCCACACTCCCAGTCTCCCAAAGTGCTGGGATTACAGGCATGAGCCACTGTGCTTCTACTCTGAGTATAATAAAGTAATGTTCATAACGAACGTCTTTTAGATATGACATAGAGCTCAGAAATCATAAAGAAAATGATTAATATTTTATTATATAAATTCTTCTTCTTTTTTTTTTTTTTTGAGGCGGAGTTTCGCTCTTGTT
>NW_016107603.1:2194206-2204233 GCF_001604975.1 Cebus imitator
TTTTTTTAAGATGGGGGTTTCACCATGATGGCTGGGTTGGTCTTGAACTCCTGACCTCAGATGATCCACCCACCTCGGCCTCCCAAGTGCTAGGATTACAGGCGTGAGCCACCGTGCCCGGCCTATTTTTTCTATTCTACAGAAAGAGTGCAGGTGCTAAGACATCCATGACAAGCTCAGAGTAGGGGTACTGTACCAGCTAACATTTACTGAGCACATGCTAAGATGTACACTGCCCTATATCCAGAATAATGTCATCACAAACCTCAGCTTAAGCCTCTTTTGTATGTTTAGTAACTTGCCCAAGTACAGAGCCATAAAATAAGGATTTTGATGCATTTTAATGCTTATAAACTATTACAACATTTTGAAAGGAAATTTAACAGTAATCACCTCTTAAAATACTTTTACCTTTTGATTGAAAGATTTTTATCCCTAGGATTTATTATATTGAAGCATATAATACATGAGCTAGATTTATTTAATGAGCTAGATTAGTACAAAGGCCCCTGGATGTGTTGGTCACCTGCTTCTTCTAGGCCTTAGAGTCTACACACCCCAGAATCAACTTACTAACTCCCTCCCCTTCAGTAGTTGGCTTCTATAGGTCCATCACTAGCCCATGTCTTTTTAGATGAACCCAGCCCCATACTCCATGGTTCCTATAATATTTATACTATTTTTTTTCTACTATTACCCCCTCGTATATGATTTCTCAGAACAAATCCCTTTGCTTTCTACCTCTAAAGATGCTATTTCTAACATGGAATCAAGTCTCTGGACCGTGGCATCTTCATTACTGTGTGGTAGATCATCTATTCATATAAAATCCAGCTCCAAAAGGATCATTGGGAGACTTGAGGTTGATATGCCCTCTCAGTGCCTGCAGTTATTACTTAAACCCCAGTGTAATATATGTAACCGCTATATTTTATATATTCTAAAATGCAGATGTTTTCCCTCTTCTTAGCATCCCTGAAACATGACGTGTTTAAAGTCATTGGCATACTGCAGTTTAGGTAGCAGTAATATTTCTTTCTTAGGAGAACTTAAGGTAACAATGTATCTTATGATCAATGGTATCTTAGTTTTAATAAAATTCAGTTATTATACCTAGTTTAATAAAACTTTTATTTTATAACATATGCTATTTTATATTGCCAATAAGATAGGTCACATGGAACTCCATCAGGGCTCTGACCACTACGGTTAATACATTTTTTTTAAACATTTGTTTTTGCCTCCCCTTGATGTGTTATCTCATCCATATTTTAGGAAATTTTTTTTAGTTTGCAGGCTGTTATTTACCAAAAGTAGATATTTGCAAACTGATAATCTGCTTTGGTATTATTCTTGACCCTGACAATGCAACCAAGTTCTGGTTTCCGGCTATCATTTTACTTAGCATTTTGTTTTGATTGCTGATTTCTTTCTCTCTCTTCCCTACACCTCCAAACCATTGTTTTCTTGCTTTAGAAATATTGCGTGGACTAAGATTCAGATAAAGTGTTTCTGAGAGAGGCTTAATCTAGGTTATGCCACTTCGTAGCTATAGAGACCGGGGCAGGTTATTGCAGTTCCCTCAGCCTCCGTGTCCTCATTTGTAAAAGCTTTGTTCTGTGTTTTTGGAAAGAGCAGTTAAGGTAATGTACATGGATGTATTTTTGAAACTCTAAAGCTATGACATTTCTGGAGATTATTAATGGCCTCAGAGGGCACCTTCAGTAATAGCTAGTTTTAACTAATTTCCTGAGCATTGATGCAAGGTGCCCCTACATACTGAGTTAATCTAGGATGAGTTCCTTTATTTCTACTATATAGCTCATTATTGTGTTTTCTCATCCTTGATAGCACCTTCTCTAGTCTTCAGATAACCTTTAAAAAATGGAGTTGCATCAAGGTCGTATCACAAGCCTGTAACAAAATAAAGGGGAAAATGTGCCTATCTTATAAGCCAAGTTGCTCTATCTTCACCAGGTAGCTTCCTTCCCATGCATACAGTGTCTATTCCGTGGGTAATTCTAAAGTGAATATTCTGCTCCTGTAATCTCGTAATCAATCTGTAACCACAGAATCAAGGACAAATCGCTAACCGATGCAGAACTCTATTCACTACTGTGTTCCAGGAACAAGGAAACTATAAATCTGGAAGAGACTTGGAGTCAATTCCCTTGCTGTAATGGGTAATCCCATTTAAAGCAGCTAAGAGAAATTATAATTTGTTCTATTTTAAAAGACCTCCTGAGGTGATTTTTCAACCTCTCTCAGGAACATTTTCCAATATTTAGCAAATCTTATTGCCAGAAAATTCTTCTTTGTACCTCAAAATTTCTCATGCCACAGAGTAACTGATGGTTTTTCTCATTTCCACCTTAGTGAAATGAGTTAACTTTGACAGCATACCATGCATTTGCTTTCTTTATAATCCTTTAATAAAAAGCTCCCCACTGCCCAAAAGGTAATGTTCAAACTCCTTGGTATGTCATGGAAGACACATTAGAATCTGCAACTGGCTATGTCTATAGTATTTATTCCTCACATCTCCCACATGATTTGAGGTTTACTCTGCTAAAGTACTTCCTGAACTCTAAGAATACCATGTTCTTTAATACATCTTGGTTTTTGTTCATATTATTCCCTCCACTTGGAATGTCTTCTCTCCTAATCCTCCTAGTCGGGTTTTACCTTATAAGGAAGACTTTCCTTTGTTTCCTAAGCATTTGGTTACATTGTTCTCTTTCCAAGTTGCTATCACAGGATTTGGTAATTTAGTACGATATTGCTTTATAACTGTTTGCATGCGATTTCTTACCTTCCACTGAGCTGTGAGAATTGAAACCTGAGATGAGTTGTATTCATGTGCTTTCTATGTACGGTCACTGACTGTCACATAATAGGGCATCAATGAATAGGTTGAAAAAAGGAATGAATGAATGAATGCCACAGTACTCTCCTACTATTCACAGTAGCAAAAGGCTTTCTTTGCCACAAATTAGGAAGAATATGAATATAAAAAACATGTAAGACTTGCCAAAAGCATCAACATGCTAAGTATCTGTAAAGTTATCCTAATTTAAGTTACCATTATCAGAAATTGTTGAAGGAGAATTATAAGTATGTATATCTCTTTGAGAGACATCACCATAGGTTTGTATTACCATCCCTAATGTGAAAAAAAAAAAAAAAAAAAAAAAACTTTACTGAGTCAGAAAGTCAAGCATTGATGTTTTATTTTCAAAGGGTGATTTTTCCATTAGCTTTTCAGTACCCGTCAGCAGGACATTTTGCAAAAGCATATGGATGTTGGCAACCAGTGATATATCAGATGCATGCCATTAAAAACACTCAGGCAGTCTATCAATGCCATTAGGGGCTCTGATGGCCAGAGATGAAAGACCGAAGAGTCACTCACACAAAACGCGTGACACTGGCATCGGATTGTGACGCAAATAACCTATCATGAGGTTTTTCTGATTTTATTAACAAATAAAAATATAAGTTCCCAATAAATGTGTCCTGGGGAAGGTAAAGTGATTCAGAATTGGGAGGGAACCTGGGATGAAATAGTCATTTTTGTTCCCTTTGTATGGGAAATTCTTACAACTGCCATTTATAAGCACTCACAATTTTGTTTTCTCAACACAATCTTTTCCTCATAATTTACTGATTCCTACTATCTCTAGATGGTTTGTTAATCTTTTTGTATCCTACCTACTTCCAAAAAGGATATTTGTTTTTCTTGGTTCTGACTATCCTCTGATGAAGGGATAAATGAGTATTAAATTCATGAAGATGTATTTTTAGTGTTGTTTAGTTGGAGTTGCTGGGAGGGGAAGGAAGAACAAAGGGCTTCTGTAATTTACAAACTGAAAAATCTGCTCCCTCTCTCCATTGCTGTTGGTGACATGTATTAGACACCTGTAGAGTGACCCTCTCTGAGGCCAAACATCAGCATTTAGGACATGGCGGGAATGAAAACATTGGGGAAAAATAGAGAGCTTTAAGTATGACTTAATTACTATCCTAAAGAAATATTATGTTGGCTCTTTGGAATAGCTGTTTTCTGTTTTTAATGAGAAAAGTCAATGACGATTTCCATGTATCTTTTGGGACTTAAATTAGCTATTAAAGAAAGAGGTGAGATACAGATCTCTTGTAACTGAGAATATGTAAACCTTTTAAATAAATGAGCACCAGCCCTCCCTCCTCTCCCTCCCCTCCCTCCTCTCCCTCCCCTCCCTCCTTTCCTTTCTTCCTTTCTCTCCCTCCCTCTGTTCCTTCCTTCCTTCCTCTTTTCTTCCTTTTCTTGGAACTTGCTTTCAGGGTTGAATACAGATTTCTTTCATCTCTCTATAACACATGCTTTTATTTTTAGGAATACTGTTTCCATTGCTTATTTTCCCCTTGTGAGCAGTGTTATTCTGATTCTCTAATGATGCTATTAGCAAAGTTCAATTATTGACTTTGTGCATTAACCATGATACTGGCTGTCTTATCTGTATTTGGGAACAGGTTAAAGGTAATGGTCTTGAGTTTAGAGTCATAAATTTTCTGTGTCATATGACTTTGAGAAAGATGCTTAAATTTTTAAACCACAAACATAATAATTATAACTACTCCATATCCCCGTAGTACCTAATCCATAGAGTTATTATGCAGATTTAGTGAGATAATGGCACAAATAAAGAGCATAGTTACCATTTTTGAAAACAAACAAACAAACAAACATTTGACCTTTAGCATTGTTTTAAATCCTGAGACTAGAAGGCAGATTTTAAATCAGAAGGTATAAGATAGAACATAGAAAATTGTATGTGTATGTATCATCTCTCCAGGTGATTCTGATACATAAATTATGTTTGAGAACCATCAGTTTAGACCATTTTCTTCCCTTAAAACAGAGCCAGTTTTAATGAGTAAGGATTCCCATCTTATATTTACCATTTCTCAGAGAAGTTGCTTGAAGAACTTTCCTAGGAATCAATTCTAATTGTCACAAAACATTTTTTAAAATTGTCTTTCCAGATTATCCGAGCTATAGGAGAACGTAAGGCCCTTCGTTGCAGCCCATGTAAAGATGAAGCCACTTAACATGGAATTCTGTCGTATGTGGATATTTATGTATTCTCTTGTACTTCTTCCTTAACTGTAAATTTCAATGAGAGACCCAGAGAATGCCTTAATATGCATATTATCTGTATTAAAGTAAAATGAATGGACAACATCTTATTGAAATTTCCAGAGAAGTAAAGCCAAAAAAAGTTTTATTGGGAAATTGTAAGCGGACATTCATGACACTTTACTCATTATTGCTAAATTGGGTTCCATAAAAACATCACAGATATTCTCAGGCTTAGTATGTTGTCTTGACTGATTGATGTGGGAACATCGTTATAAAACCTTTCATATACTCACTCATGAACAAAGTTTCCTTCACCCAAATGTCCATTTTGTCAGAATTCTGTCATTTGTAACTGACTGAAACTCAATTCAAACTAGCAGAAAAAGGGTGTGTGTATGAGTTTTTTTGGTTCTTATAACAATCTAGGGACTAATTTATTATTCTGTTGTTTTGTGTGCTTAAAATAAGGAGCTGATCAAAGTGTAATTTCACAAATCACATGTTTCATTTCCTTACAGATTCTATTTTTTTTTTTTTTTTTTTTTTTTTTTCCAAACTGCAGATAGAGGAAGAGAATAACAAGAACAAATTTCACTGGGTACACACTCAATAGCCAAGTTGCACTAACCGCATAGTATGCAGTTCCTATTTCATTTGGAATCTTGTTATTAAAGTCTAGTTGCCAAATTAGGAAGGAAGCAATCCTCTGTGGATGTAAAGTCAATCAAAGTTGAAGGCACAGCTTTGCATGAGAAGTTCGGGGACGAGACAGTTTGACCAACACAGCAGAGATCCGAGATGACAAGCAAGGTCCCTTGATGCTAGTGAGGTGTTAGTGTTGGGGGGCTCTGGAGAACATCTCAAAGGCTGAGAGAGCAGCTCTGCCACAGCCCTGGCTTTCAATCTGTCTGTCAAAATTATGGGTTTATATGTATTTTGGAGTCTAGTAGTTGAGGCAAATAACTCATGTATGTGGTCTGATAAGTAGTGCTGTGACATCCTCATGGGGAGGAGGGATTCTATTCCAAGTTCTTATCACAGCAAAACATATGTCACTCAGTAGGAAATTATGTGTTTGGAATCATTTCAAAGCTACATAACATATGTCTTCTGGCATAGCTAGATGTAGGGGTTTACATCATGTCTTCAGGACTCAATAGCTTCTATATGCCACTCAGCCTTACTTTTCCGTCAGTTGGCTTCATTCTCAAGCAGGTCCGTAACTCCAATTATCTCAGCTTAGCTATCCCAGCAGAAGGAGCACTTCTTTTTCCAATAAGTTCAGTAATAATCCCAGGAATGGGTCTCATTAAATGTGATTTGAATCACATACTTGTTTCTGACCTACCAACACAGCTAAAAAATGGAATATGGTGATTTACAAGCCCCAAGCAATATGCCAATCCCTGTAGGGATGGAGACAACCACATCCTAAAACATAAGAAATTTTCGAGACAGGTGATTCCCTTAAGGAACATTGAGGCATTGATATCAGAAGAGGAAACATGCTGAGCAGACAAAAGACAACAAATGTCCACAATATATCATAAGGCCCTTAGTCCCTTAACCATGAAACTTCCTTCCACCATGAATATTTCCGATGAGTCTTAGGAAGGAAAGACTATATTGTAAGGCCGGTTGCCTCGCTGGGAGGCCGGACACACCCACCTCTGCACTCAGCACCTGACTCTGTGCCTGGCACCAGGCTCTGCACTCGGCACATAGTTCTGCCGCATGGCTCCCTTGGAAGGCTTCGGCTAATGCAACCTGGCCGGCTCTCGCACCAGAAAACCAAAAACAACCCAACAACCAACCAACAGTGGCCCTCCCTGTCTCAATCCTGCTCCCCTGGACCCAGTCAGAGCACCCAGCTGTTGCTCCTTCCTCCTAGCCATAAAACCCCCTGCCCCAGGCCACTTCTCTGGCCCCCTTTCCCCCAATCATAGAACCTTACCTGCGAGCTGAATAAATTGGCATTTAATTTTCTTACACTGGCCTCAGTTTCCTCATTTTAAACTCGGCAATAACCCTTACATATATAGTAGGCGCTATTTTGGGGAGAAAACTTAGTAGTTTCAGAAAAGTTTAAATATGATTTTTATCTAGCCTTTTTTACCAATTTATATAATTCTTGCCTACTTGTTTGCCAATGTAATGGGGAAAATGATTGAATTTATTAGAAGGCTTTTGCATGTGTTGAATTATATTTTAATTATCTTTTTTTTTTTTTTTTTCTATCAGTTATTGAAAGAGTGTTTTACATATTCAAAGGTGCAGGGCTCTCTGACTACCCTTTTTTGTACTTATCTCTATTTTTAAGGCCAGAGTGAATTGAACTTACATATAAGCCCATGGAGAGCATGCCACAGGAGATAGATTTGTTTTCTGGGAGCCTCTTTGGGCCAGCAGTTCCGTACTTAGTAATTGTTAAGTTACCGAGTAAGATCAGTTACAGTGGTGGGGGTAGGGGCAAGGAGTATACATTACCATAAGTTCAGTTACAATGGCGGGTGGGCTAAGAGTAGCTAAGATGGTGGGGTGGGGTGAGGGATAGTCACATTATCATAACAACACACTTAAGATGGCAGGGTGGGGTGAGGGGAAGCTTATATCGGGAAAAGCTCCACTGGGCGATTGGGGATAATGGTGAATGCCAACAGCGGGCAACTGGGGGTGTGGGGTGGGCGGTGATCAGCCAAGGCAGGCAGGATTTTAGACTTTCTGGGTCTGAGCTTGCATGTGGAGGCCTGACAATGACATTCCATATATTATACACCAAGTCTCCTCCAATGCAAAAGTAGACATTCTATTTAGGTGTTAAACATACTTCCAATCAGGCAGTAGTCTCTTTCTTTGTTTTCTCTACTTTTCCCAGCAATTTAATCTTCAGGAATTAATGCAGTTTCTTGGGCTTTAAAATTTTCAGCATTTTAAGTTTTTTGGAGTACCCCCCATTTCATGCATTTATACTGCCTCAATAAAAAAGATTTGTGATGTTCAATTAATATATTTTTACCATTATACTTGCAAATATTTATATACAAATAACTGAACACATAAAAAACATTAGACCACGATTTCTAATTTGTGCTTCATAGAATGTGGTCTCAGATGCTCATTGGCCTATCTTCCCAGCACTACTTGCTGTGGTATGTAGAGATGTGACGTGGCCATTCCTTCTTAGTCAGGAATTATTCTAAGTAAAACAACAACAACAAAAAATAAACAAACAAAAATGCACCTTTGTTGATTGTTCTTAATGTCCACACAGCCTTGTGCTTCCTATGCTTGATAACATGACTTAAGATACATCAAATAAGAAGACATTGTCTTTGCCAGAAAGGATGGCAAGGTTTAGGAAGAATGAGTAATTCATAAAAGATAAACAACAGACAACTCGAAGAGCAAAAGACACTGTCCCTGGAAGTATAGGTTTGTATAATCTCTTTGCTGGACAAGTTATCAATATCTATAAAAATTAAAAATGCAAAATCCATAGGAATTTAAAATAATAATGGAAGAAGACATAAAAAAATTAAAACAACGCTCTCCAAGTAAGGAAGGTGTTTCTAAGTATGACATAAAACTCTTAACAGTAGAAACAGATATACTATATAAAAATCAATATTTCTACATGATAAATAATAAAGAAGACACAAATGGAAAATTGTAATTTATAATCCACCCAAAGAGCTACTTTTCTTAATATATTAAAATTTCCTACAGATCAATAAGAATGAGAATAAAAAAACCACTAGAAAAAGTAGACAATAAAAATAGATCACAGAAAAAAAGTACAAATGTTTTTTAAACATTTAAAAAGATGCTTATTCATACACAGAGATACTCAGATGTTTACCTTTTAGTCTTTCAGTTTGGCAAAGTTCAAAAAGTTTCTTAATACCTTATGTGTGATCCAGTAAGGTGGGAGTATGGGGAAACAGTCACTCCTGTAAATTTCTCTTAGAAATGTAAATTAGTGTAACCTCTGTGGAGGACAATTTGGCCATAGTTACCAATTTTACAATGCAGCTATCCCCTGACTCAATAGTTTATTTCTATAAATGAATTCTCCTTTAGACATATTTGTTTTTTTGCCAAATAATGTGTGTAGAAGATTGTTTATTGCAGCATTGTTTGAGCTAGCAAAAAACCTGAAAATAACCTAAATATCCATCAAAGAAGACTGGGTAAATAAAGTATGACACATCCCTCTGTAGAATGCTATTCAGCTGTAGAAAAGAAGGAAAGCCAATTTACATACTGATATATAGCCATAGAACCAAGGTATATGATTAAATGGGAAAACAGAAAGGTGCAGAACATTGCATTTCTTGGCATACATAAAAGAAGCTGGTAACAGAAGTTATCCTAGGTATGGGAACTAAATGGCTTTCAAACAGCAGTATTTAGGAAGCTTGCTTTTTCCTAAATACCCCTGTAACTTTTGTTATTGTTTCATGTGAATATATTCAAATCTTCAGAAATTAACATAATTTTTAAAAAACAGTAAAATATATCTAAGAATTGATCTAGCAATTCTACTGCTAGAAATTCATCTAATAGCATAGTTCATAATAGCAAAGCACAGTCCATCAGTAGCAGCCATAAAAGAGAATCCCGGCCAGGCACGGTGGCTCACGCCTGTAATTCCAGCACTTTGGGAGGTTGAAGCGGATGGATCACCTGAGGTCAGGCACTTGAGACCAGCCTGGCCAACATGGTGAAATGCTGTCTCCACTAAAAATACAAAAATCAGCCAGTATGGTGGCACATGCCTGTAATCCCAGATACTAGGGAGGCTGAGGCAGGAGAATCGTTTGAATCTGGCCAGTGGAGGTTGCAGTGAGCCAAGATTACGCTACTGCACTCCAGCCTAGGTGACAGAGCAGGACTCCATCTCAA
>NW_016107603.1:2204333-2209612 GCF_001604975.1 Cebus imitator
TATACATATTTTTCACTTTTTCATTTGTATTAAAAATTTCATGTGCATATAGAGTTTGTATAGGCATAGAACACCCATGTATGTGGAAAGACACACAGATATTTAGGGTAGAAGACCTGGGGGCCATGGATAGAACTAAGATTTACACTGAGACAGAGACTAGACCAAATTACAGGGTCTTTATTGCCGACGGCCATGGAGGACTCCTGTCTCTCTAACCCGAGGCCCTGAAAGGAGGGTGTCAAGAACTTTTATGCCTGTAAGCCACCTCCTGGGTGGGGGTGAGGGTGAGGGGCTTTGGACATTCTGAGGGACAGGGGACTTTGGACATTCTGATTGTTACTTAAGTGGTTCACGGAAGTCAAGATAAGCATTAGTTTACACATTGTCTGGGTAGGGTGGAAATTACAGACGTCAGTTACTCATTACAAGTCGCAGGGGCTAAGATGGCGTGGGTTTGGACTGCCTGCCTGTCACTTTAGGGTTACAGAGAGCAGTTTCAACAGAAAGCTGAGGTATGGTCAAGGTATGCAGTTTATGGGGCGATTACCATGTCACAGTTGTAATGTGTCCCTTTATATAACCTACACATTTTAAATTCCCATGTCCAGATAATCATTAATCAAGCAAAAGGGAAAACATAAAGGCAAGGACAAACATATAGTTTTATTGTTTTGTGAACAGCTGAATTGACGTTCTGGATGAGAAGAACCATCTGAATTAAAATTAGCATTAAAGGGAGAGCCCTTTGGGAGGCCGAGGCGGGTGGATCACTAGGTCAAGAGATCGAGACCATCCTGGTCAACATAGTGAAACCCCGTCTCTACTAAAAATACAAAAATTCAGCTGGGCAGGGTGGCGTGTGCCTGTAATCCCAGCTACTCAGGAGGCTGAGGCAGGAGAATTGCCTGAACCCAGGAGGCGGAGGTTTCGGTGAGCGAGATCGCGCCATTGCACTCCAGCCTGGGTAACAAGAGCGAAATTCCGTCTCAAAATAAATAAATAAATAAATAAATAAATAAAGGGAGAGCCAAGTTCATTATGTGCAGAGCTGAAGTCCTAGAGATACAGTTGGGTCCTCTTTAATTCCAAAATGACCAGCTAACTAGACAGAAAAGACAACCACAGATGATAGATGACTTTATATTTTGAACAATAATAGATTCTTTTCCAAAGATATTCAGCTTATACAATTTCCTTTTCATTGAAAATGTTGGACTTTTTATATTCTTCCATGGAACTTGGCAGACAAAAAAAGAGAAATTTGACTTTTTCATGTTGCCCATGTTGCAAAATCCTGAAATATTCAAAACACAAGAGACACAAGCAACAAGCATGATGACCTTGAAAATTCTCAGGCAGATGTATCAGAGTCCATTCCACATCGCTGATGTCCTTGGCCGGAGTGAGCGTACAGCTGGCTAAATGCCGCCTCCACAGCAGCCGGTCTAGGGATGTGCATTAGCTTTCTGATTTAAAGAGAAGGGAGAGAGTACGATGGTGGCAAGTGAGGCATGTTATTCAGGATAAGATGGCAGAGGAGGTCCTGAAAGGCAAGTGAGATGATGCTTGCTGCCCAGCCTCTGTTCTTTCTTCTTCTCAGCGCCCTGGGGAGCCACTCCTTTATTGCTCAGCTTATGTGGCTCTCATGATGTCTATGGCAGTGCCTCTGGATCCAGGACTGGAATCTGCAATCAGCACCAGTGAGAACTCCAAATCCCCTTGGCCACGGTGATTGGTTTCTGGGTACCCGTGTGACCCAGTGGATCAAAGCAGAACAAATCCTGGGACTGGAGTGGGAGGTCCTGGGACATGCACTTTCCCACTGGACCTGAATTGGTGAGGACAAGAGCTTGAAGCAATCACACAGCACCACACGGAGCCCAAGAGTGAAGAGCACCCACACTCAGCTGACAGCAGAATCCAGAGATGAAGAGAAACTGAGTCCAAGGATGCTGTGTGCTCCCTGAACCTGCCAAGCCTGAAGCTGCTCAACCCTGGACATTTTGGCCATAAGAGTCTCCCAAACCCCAAACTCTTTTTTCCTTCATCTCCTTAGGCTAGCCCGGGTTTTCAATTATCTGCAAGAGACAGAACACTGACCAACATATCTCTGATGATGATGATAGCAATACACCCGTACAGGTCTTTGTTCTTTCCAAGCATTTTCATCTATGTTGGCTGATTGGTTCTCTCAATGACCCCGCACAAAGGTGAGGAGGACAACTTAGACTAATCTCTATTTATATAAGTGGAGTCTCACAGAGGTTAAATGACTTGCATGGAGTAATCACAGCTAGTAAGAAGTAGAGCCTGTTCTGAAACTCAGGACTCTGGATTCAGTGTGCTTTGCAGTGCTGCTGAAGAGGTAGGACATGACTTTCAGTCCTGTGGCCTCCTTTCTCTCATGCACTGCTGGGCTGTGAGCTTGGAGGACCTTTCACTCCTCCTCGGAAACTGCCACTGGGGACCCTACAGGCCCAGCCAGGTGAATGTCAGGGGCCGGGGGAGAGGCAGAAAAGGGAACCCTTTACTTGAGTTAATGAAAAATAACCAGATTCTTTGTCCCAAAGGAGTGCTAGGATACAGCTTGTTTAATAATCAGAAATGAGCCCTCCTGGGCAGGGAGGGCACCAAGAAGCGAAACCGCACAAAGGAGGCTGAGGAGGAGTGACCTTCAGTGGGAGCTGCAGTGGCTTTAGAGGAGGGACATGAAGGAGAAAGCATGGACGGAGGCGCTTCCCCTTTGTGCTGCCCTATTTGCTGTGAGCGTCTTAACAGACTGAAGCCTGGGGACCCCCAGGTCACTGCTCAGCCTCCTGACCTGGTTCTTTGAAGCCCTGGTTCTCCTCTCTCCCCTGTTCCACTCACATCATCTTTTCCTACTGCCACTTACACTCAAAAATGATATAAATATTAACCTGCTCATTGGTGAAAAGGAATAATATATCAAATATTTTTCAATTTTTCTTTTTCTTTTTTTTTTTGAGACTGAGTTTCACTCTTGTTACCCAGGCTGGAGTGCAATGGCGCGATCTCGGCTCACCGCCGCCTCCTGGGTTCAGGCAATTCTCCTGCCTCAGCCTCCTGAGTAGCTGGGATTACAGGCACGCGCCACCATGAGTAGCTGGGATTACAGGCACGCGCCACCATGCCCAGCTAATGCTTTTGTATTTTTAGTAGAGACGGGGTTTCACCATGTTGACCAGGATGGTCTCGATCTCTTGACCTCATGATCCACCCGCCTCGGCCTCCCAATGTGCTGGGATTACAGGCTTGAGCCACCACGCCTGGCTTCAATTTTTATTTTTAAAAATCAGAGGATGGAACCATTTTGTGTATTATCAAAAAAAAAAAAAATCCTGCATGAACTTTGAAATATTCTTTCTACATGTATCACAGTCTCTGAGGCATGAGGATGTAAAGCCTCAGACACCAACCTAATAGAAACAGCTGGGTTAGAAAGTGAAGATGACACAACATTGGTTAACATATTCTGTAATTAAGTAATTTTTTTTTTCTTTTAAAAGATCCCTCTTCCTCATCTGCTTGCAAAAGGGCCTTGGGTGGGATGTCACTGGTTCCTGGGGAGGGGCAAGGTCCTTGGTGAGCTCAGGCTGTCCCCTCCCGTTGTCCTGTGTCTAACCTCCACCGACCCCTCCTCCAGCTCATGAGTTTTTCTTCCTCAGGTCTTGGCAGGTAGTTTGTCAAGCTGATCTTAATCAGATCACTGTGTAATTACAGAGGGACTGTCAGGATATTTTTGGTTGTCATCTTCTAACAAAATGCAGATTGCGTGGCATGTATACATAGAATTACTCTGTAATTCAAAGTAAATTGACATTTAATTTCAATTTAATTACGCAGGAATTACAGACATGACAAGATACAGTCTAATTAGGAAGCAAAGTATAAGAATCTGTTTATGGAATGAAAATCCATATTATGTCACATTTTAACAGAATCAAAATCATTTCTTTGAATTTTTGTGAAACATATATAATGACAGCAGTAATAATTAAAACTGCTTCTGGGCCATTCACCAGGTGCATACATATTATCTTATTTAATTCTAGCGGTAACTCAGCCAAGCTGGTGTGATCATTCCCATGCTAGTGAAGGGAAAACTGACATTTGGAGAAGTTAGTAATGTGCCCATTGTCACACAGCCCCAGAGTGGTCAAGGGGAAATTTAAGTTCGTTTGTATTGGACTCTGAGGCCCATTCGTAGGAACGCCGTGCTGCTGCCTCAATTTCACTTCTAGGGAGAGGAGGAGTTATGGGATATAGTTCCGGGTGTTGGCCTCGGCAGCCAGCTCCTTCTGGAGCTGTGACCCAGAACACTGAGCATGTTTTCCTCCTTTCCCTTCCCCTGCACCCTCTCCCTTCATCTCTCCCTTTCATTTCACTCACTTAAATGTTCACCCAAGTGGGCATCCACTCTGTCAGGCATTGTACTGGGTGCGGGGTGTTAAGTCCCAAGGGCGGCTGACAGTGTTATGGCTTTGTGGGGCTTCCTCTGCCTGCCCTTCCATACAGGACATCCCAAGCATCCTGCTCGACAGCTGGTGTGAATAATGAACCCCAGCTAGTCAGCTGCACAAGCAAGTGTCAGGAGAATCCAATCATATGGCGACAGACACAAGCAGGTGGGAAGGGGACGCCCAGAGCCCATTTGGTGGAAGGTTTAGCCTCAGGATGGTCTTCCCCACACTCAGGGTTTACGGAGCTTTCACTTCTTCTGGAGCTTTCCATCAAAGCAGAATTTTGGCGGGGGCGGGGGGGGGTGTGTGTCTGATCGATACCCTTGTACAAAACAAATCACAACCTGGGCCACTTCCTACCTTTCCAAGAACCAGGCCTATCTAGCTTCAGCGACTGCAGATTTTCTTTCTTTCTTTTATTTTATCTTATTTTTTAAGACAGAGTTTTGCTCTGTTCCCCAGGCTGCAGTGCAGTGGTGCGATCTCGGCTCACTGCAACCTCTGCCCCCAGGGTTGAAGCAATTCTCCTGCCTCAATTTCCTGAGTAGTTGGGATTACAGGAGCGTGCCATCATGCCTGGCTAATTTTTTGTATTTTTAGTAGAGACAGGGTTTCACCATGTTGGCCAGGCTGCTGTTGAACTCCTGGCCACAGTGATCTGCCCGCCTCGGCCTCCCAAAGTGTTGGGATTATAGGCATGAGCCACCACACCTGGTCGCAGGATTTTCTTTCTAATGAATTTACTAATTTCCTTCAACCTAAACAACTTCTTTTTTTTTTTTTTTTTTTTTTTTT
>NW_016107603.1:2209715-2234571 GCF_001604975.1 Cebus imitator
TCAACCTCCTGAGTAGCTGGGATTACAGGCACGCACCACCATGCTCAGCAAATGTTTTGTATTTTTAGTAGAGACGGGGTTTCACCATGTTGACCAGGATGGTCTCGATCTCTTGATCTCATGATCCACCCGCCTTGGCCTCCCACAGTGCTAGGATTACAGGCGTGAGCCACCGTGCCCGGCAGTAAACAACTTCTTTAGCTTCTGCTCTCTTGTTCCTCCTGTATCCCTCACTTAGTTATGATCCCTTCCACGGGTGTCATACTTTATGCTTGGTCAAAGGCTTTCCCTTAAAATATCTCATTTGATTCTTAAGCACAAACCTGTGAAGAAGTCAAGTTAATATTTTAATCATATCCAGCTTATAGATGGGGAAGCCAGTAACCAGAGATGTTCGAGACATTCATCACCTTCCACAGTTTGTCAGTGGTAGGACTGGTTTCAGACTCAGCTCTGCTTGGGTTAATGCCAACTTCTGTCTAGAACATCAGCTGCTGGTCTTTCACTGAGCCTTCTTTCTTCTTGTTACCTCAGATTTCAGCATTTGTATATCACCTATATAATTGTTTATTTAATTTTTTCTTTAAACCGATTTTAAAATATTTGAATATATTTATTTTAAAAGATAATTTCATATGACTCCTTCCAATGGACAATTAGCAGCACTTGATAGAGAATGTAAATATAAATCCAAATATAACAAAAACAAGACATTATCATTAGATCACAGCTGGTCACTGTTGCTTTCTGAAGGTTCCTATCTTGCTGCCAGCTCTTTGTTGACAATTGAAACTTGCAAGAGTAGGAGGGCTATTAAATGTCTACTAACACTAAGCAGAGAGTTGCTCCTTCATTTGACAGGTAGCCCTGAAAGAGAATCAAAAGCAAAAGACAGTTTCTTCACTATGCAGTACAATGTTTTTGGATGCTCTGCCGGTATCCTACTCAAAGCTCCTCAGATCACATACTGTGGTAAACACTGTGCTGGCCTAACCACGCTACGTCACATAAACTTAACCTCACTTATCCCTACCAAGAATGTCTAGTAGGTCACATCTTGACTTCGAGGTTCAATAGAAAGATATTAACCTGGTGCACAGTAACCCAGTGCCTGGGCCTGAATCTTTCTGGGCCTTTATCAGCCAGCTGGGGTAGGTGACCTTGATTTATTATAGAAATTTTACAGATTCATGTTTCTTACAGAGAAATACATCTTATAGAAAAAGTGGGCTTCTCTGGGGCTTGGGAAACCTTGGTGAGATTACCTAACCTCTCCAGGCTTAGATTTTAGCTTTCTATCAATCAGACTTTCAAGGTTTGTATTTCGTTTGCTTATGGAAAATAAAAGTTCCCCATGCTAAAAAATGGAGCATTTTGAGAAGGACATCAAGTGTCTCCTTGAAAACATGTCTTGATGAAATGTAAATGATGATGTAAATGAATCAAACCCAATGGATTAATCAAATCATTAACATATCAATCATTAACAAGTGAATTTTATTTTTTAAAAATCCAAAGAAACTGCTCCTGCAGATAGATCAGACATTCATATATTATGCTGCCTTAAATCTTTTCTGGAACAAAGAAGGATATAAATAAATAAACATAAATTAATAATATAATAATAGCAGTCTTGTCCCTCATTGTAATTTTAGATTTGGAAGTGAAGAAAAGACTTAGGAATAGAAAACGATACTTCTGTTTGTTTGATGTACTCAATCTGAATACAGACAGGGAGTTCCATACATCTAATACATGGCCACAATTGTAGTTCCTAAAATCCTCACTGCCTGTTCAATTGCTTTCTTAGCCTCATGAAAATGAAATCTAGGAGGAAGCAACTCTCTTCTAAGAATACACTTAGAATTCATCTTTAACGTGCAGGAGATAAAAATCAGAGAATGCATTGCTCTACTTTTGTCTTTCCATCAGTTTTAAAAGATTGTGTGTAAACAACAAATCTGAACATGCAAAGGGGTTAATCAAAAAAAGATCAAAAGCAATGAGAGTCTCTCCACATGGAACACGGTGGCATCGGGACAAGAGCTCTGCAGAGAAACTATTTGTCAGGAACAGGTGAGGACAGAGAGAACAAGCAAAGGAGAGAGCAACTCTAATGAGTAGAAAGCTATTCACCAGGTCACACATTCCCTGCCCTTGGAATTGGGAAGGAAACCTATCATTCTGCCCCATGCCAGGATGAGGGGAAAAGCATCTGCTGTCAGCCCTGCTTGCCTTTGTGCAGGGCATGGGAGTGGGATTGGAGAAAGGGTGAGGTCCTCCTCCTTCTGGTAATGCTGAAGGCTCAGTCTGCAAGGTGGCAGTTGTGGGAACTCAAGAAGCACACTGTGCTATTCAATTAGAAGCAAAAATGTCAAGTTATTTTGATCATATCTCAGTAACCCCTCTCACTTGGCAGCCTCCCGTCTTTAATTTCACTCTCTTGCCTGGTTACCTCAATAAGAAGATGCCCCATTCTCTCTGGATCTGAGACTCTTGCCTCCCTCTGTCTCAATTCTCAACAGTTGAGAGGATATGCCATGTCCTAGACCTATGAGACCACAAAGGTACGCTCTCTGATACCTGCATAGACAGGCTGGTAAGCGGTGTTTGTCTTTCAGTGAGAGTAGTGGGGCTTAGCGTGAACAGGGCAGCTCATGCTCTGTCGAGAGCAGGCAAGTTGAAGAAATTGCTAACCTCGGAGTCTGCCCAATAAAAGGCTTCTGTGGGGAGGCTTCCATCAGCTGGAACAGCTCCCAGTTCAAAACCCTTGCCAGGTCTGTTCAAGAACCTGACAAAGGAAGTGCAGTTCAGGTTTTAATGAGTATGATTTACACGGTGTGCTATCTCTCCCCTTGAACCTACCTCCCTAAAGAAAATAAAAAGGATTTGCATTCTGAAGGAAGTCTTAATTACCTGAGATAAAAAAAGATGCTCAGAAGAAGTATTTAGGACAGGAAAGCAGGTATGTAAGAAAATGTGCATCCTCAGGTCACATGCTAGCCATCTAAAGCAAAGCCATAGAATTGACACTCAAGCCACATTTCCATTTCCTGTCCTTGTCCCTGGCCCAGTCTCATGGCATCTTTGCTCATGGATCCTAGAATAATCAACTGAACACTTCTCTTCAGCCTAGCATTCCTGGCAGTCCCTGCTCATCAGTTGGAATTGGCATGGGAGATAAAAGCGAGAGGTAATTCTTTTGCACTCAGAGCAGATACTGTTTGAGGCTGGGTGAGACAGGAATACACTCCAGAAGTCTTCAGAAGGCCTTGTTGACTCTCCGTCACCACCATGGAACTCCTGTGTTAAGCAATCTCTTTACTTACACAGGAGGCCATGTTGCTATTGACCACCAGACCCCAAGGGAAAATTGATTCAGATGGTAAGTGTGGGCAAAATGGACTGATCTGAGAGTCCGCGAGTCTGGTTTCTAGTCTTGGTCCCTCCATTTCTTTGTTATAGAACCTTGGTCAAGTTACTTAATTTCTCTAGACCTTCGTTTACTTACTGTTAAATAATCTTCCGAATTCCATCATTGTGGTGGAATCAGAAAAGATAGTAATTATGCCCATATATCAGAGGTTCAAAATGAGATATAATATGTATGTCTTGGGCAAACTCAACATCACTTCACACATGTACAATGATTCCTCTCTGGGTTTTTCCAGAGGTTCTGTCCAATGCTATGGAAGATTGAGGAAGCCTGTTTTGCGAATTTCTAGTATCCTCCTGAATCCAGTGGAAAAAATAAGTTCAGTTGTAAATCTGCATATTTCACATAATGGAGGGTTGTTTTTGTGCCAAAATAAAAGTTTTCTTATTTCAGAACTTGATGGAAATAAAATGAAGGCTACAAGAACATTAAACATTTAACCTATGATTTTCTCACTCTTGTGAAAGATTTAAGAAAATAATGCATTGTCTTCTGTTGTCCTTTGTCTATGCATAAACATTTCTTTTTACTATCCAAGATAATTTCAAGACCAGTAGGAATAAATATTGCCACTCTGTTACAAATGTGCTAAATTCATGTTTTAATAAACTGAATTTATGCTGCCTGGTTCTTGCAAAATTAGAAATTATAAACATATGCTTTCCAGGAAAAGTAGTCATTTGCCTCACTTTCATCTGGACTAAAATGTGATCGTTTCCCCAGCAAAGATAAAAAAGGCAGGGCTATATTTAGCACTGCTTGATGATCCTGGGGCCAGCTGGCAGCAAAGAACGTAAAAGGGATGTGGATGCCGGGTGTGGAGGTAGCCTCAAGACTGGACTCTTAAGGAAGGCCTCCAGGGCTCCCCATCTTAGGAGATCTGCGGAACCCATCTATTCTTTATCGACTTTGCCTTTAGGGTTTCTGAATGTCTTTTGAAGTAACTTTTCTTTTTCTTTTATTAAGTAGTTAATTCCACTAAACACATTTTAACTTTTCATTTCAAATCAGGAGTTTCTGTCCTTATGTATTTTGTTTATTCAGAAGAACCATTAAGTTTGAATTATCTATGAGTCTAGTAGTGATTGTCCTCCAAAACTTTATGTGGGCCAGGCGTGGTGGTTCACGCCTGTAATTCCAGCAATTTGAGAGGCCGGGGTGGGCAGATCACCTGAGGTCAGAAGTTCAAGACCAGCCTGACTAACATGGTGGAACCCTGTCTCTACGAAAAATACAAAAATTAGCCGGGCACACTGATGGGTGCCTGTAAACCCAGCTACTTGGCAGGCTGAGGCAGGAGAATTGCTTGAACCCAGGAGGTGGAGGTTGCAGTGAGCCAAGATCATGTAATTGTGCTCCAGCCTGGGTGACAGAGTGAGGCTCTGTCTCAAAACAACAACAACAAAAATAAACTTTATGTGAAAACAGTGATCCTGAGAAGCCAAGCAGATAGTTAAATCTTATCAGTGAAGTAGTGTTTTGAATGTGTTAAGAGACTTCTTTCAAAGCATGGTGAATCCTTTATAAAAGAAATTGTCACTTCCAAGTAATAATTATTCTTCATTTCCATAATTATATATCTAGATTAAAGCTAGAAACATATCTGAAAAAGGTTGCCAATGGATAGAAAAATGTTGCTCAACAAATAAGAATTCTATTTACAATGTGAAGTTGCACTGCTGTCATTAATGGAAAGCGACTCCAGTCCTTGTGTTACTAAAAAGCACCAGGTAAGTCCCTGGGACTGGCTTCCAGCAAAGAGGGACATGTCTGAGGGAAGAGGGCAAAAGCAGATTCCTAGAACAGAAAACTGTGTACATGAACCACCTGCATTCCAAGAATTTTTCCACCCAGTCAGTGAGCCCGAGGGAGCGAGCAAGTTTGTATGTGCGTATTGGTATATGTGGGCCTCTGTGCATGCATGGGTGAGCATGCACAGATGTGTGCATGTGTGTATGTTGAATTGTGTGCACGTGTGTATATCCTGTGGGCTTGTCTGTGTGATAATGTGCATGTATATGAGTGTGGGTGTTTGTACATTTGACCTATACATGCATGCATGTGTGTTGATTTGTATGCAGATGTGTATATATTGTGGGTTTGCCTGTGTAATTGTGTGCATGTGTATGTGTGGATTTGCATGGACATGCATGTGTGAGCATGCACAGATGTGTGCATTGTGTGTGTTGAATTGTGTGCACGTGTGTGTACTTTGTGGGCTTGCCTGTGTGGTGTGTGCATGTGTATAAGAGTGTGTGTGTATGTGTGTAACCACGTGTAGATGCCTACATCTGTCTGAAGGTGGTGAGTGGATGGAGGGAAGGAAGGAAGCTCTCTTTTATGCCTTTTTTCAGTGCAGATCAACTTCTACAGCTGCAAAGTTAATGAGTCTGGCATGGTGCTTTTTCTAAAGTATAACTCAGTTCCCAGACTCACAGAATTAGAGGGAAAGCACAGGAAGAAAAAAGAAGATTAGTAGGTTTAGTAGAAGGTGAGTTGCTATTACTATAATCCGTAAACATGAAATTGTCCCATTAAAATGCTTCTGAATTAGGGTGATATAGTCCTAAGGAAAAAGGTTTATGAAGAACCTCCTCAGAGATGACGAGAAAAATCTCAAAAAACAGCTAGCATTGATTAGAAAGCCATGGCCTGGAGGGTTTAGGGCAACACTGGCCTTGGAAACACAGTTCATGCTGAGTGATGAGATGGTGAACAATTCCATGTAAGCCAGTTGGCTGGTGCTGGGCTTCACAACACGGCATTTGAAGATGTTGCATGTCTCATACTTAGATGCTGAGTTTTATTTTAGCAGCCCAGGATTTGAATTCCCAGCTCCATTATTTACTTGCAGAGAGACTTTGAGCAAGTTACTAAATTTTATCTGAACCTCAGCTTCTTCATCCATAGAATGAAGATAGTGATACCTTCCTCTCAGGCGTGTTGTGATAAATTACATGAGATAAATCAAGCCTCATGAAATGTCTTCCCCCTTCCCTTATGGATTCTATTCTTTGGTGAGCAGTTTTACAAGAAATAACTGTCAAGAAAGAGGTTCCCTTATATTACCTAGTTATCACTCCCTGCAGGAACTGTCAGGAAATTCAAGAGCAACACAGTCTTTTGAGTTCTGGCAATCTTTAATCTAATCAGGATCAATAAAGAATCGTTTAGCCCCTGGTGCTGTCTGTGCTGTGTCCCCGGGGGTCTCATCCCCAGTCAATACACATTTAGTCAGTGGTATGTAAATAAGGGGATGTCAAGCAAGAAAGGGCATTGCGGTTCCAGGATCAGGAGACGCCACTGGCCCTTCCACTCCTGGTTATTAATCTCTAGACTTGTGTCAGCAGAACAGTGCCTTTTACAGAAAACACCAGCTTTCATGTCTTGCAGAGGTTAAGAGCATGGCTTTTTGCCTTAGGCTGCCTTGATTCAAATCTTGGCTCTGAAGATTACCAGCTAAATGATCTTACCAAATTATTTAGTATCTCTGGCTTCAGTTTCCTCATCTGTAGAATTATAATAACAATGCTTATAAGATTGAATTAAATAAATTTATATGTATAAACTGGCTGGTTCACAGTAATAAACAAACATTTGCTTTGACTATTAGATGATGATGGTTTTTGTAAAAAAAATTCCCGATGCTAGTCTGTGGGCATATCTTTGGTCTGCTGAATGCATTTGAGGAGATATGGAGCTATGAAGCCTGGAACATTTTTGGATAATGTATCCCACAGTCCTAGAGCCAAAAGTCTTACAGCTACCCAAGCCAACAACCTTAAAAATAATACCTAGACCGAACTGAAAAGGAAAAAATTATAGGAGATTGTTTCTTTATGGCAGCCTGGCAATATTGGTTTATATTCCTCTATATACTCAGTAGGGGAAAATAAGGAATGTTTTTCTATTACTTTTTTATTTCCAACCAGTCTTCATCTCCAAACTCACAATCAATCAACACATCCATCAAGAATCTTGCTGCCAATGAAATGAAGAACATATTTTCCTTTTATAATCAAGCTGTATGGTCTCGTGGTTAAAACTACATGCTTTGGAGTTAACTGCATCTGAGTTTCATTTGAGACAAATGACTTGAACTCTCTGAAAGTCCATTTCCTCATCTTTAAAATGGGGTAATGATGGTGCCTGCTTTGCAATACTGTTGTGAGGATTACCTGATAACATGCACATAAGCCTCTCAGAACAGGGTCTGGAATCTACTAATCATTTAGTAACTCTTGATTTCTACAATATTTTCAACATAGTGCCAAGTGGGGCTTGGAGCTGGAAGTCCACAAATATGAAAGGCATCAAGTGAAGTTGTGAAGAACTTGGCCAGCCTCCAGGCTGGAAAACTCACCGCTGTCATCTCAGAAAACAAAGCCCACGCAGAGGTTGTCCTTCCCAGCATATCTCCCTGTAGGACAGGATCTGCAAAGTCAGGAGCAGGACTGGCTACATGATTTGCAGGGCCCAGTGCAAAATGAAAACATGAGACTTCTTGTGCAGAAAGTATTAAGGATTTCAAGAAGGCAGCAGCACAGCCTTAAACAGAGTGTGGAGCCCTCCTGAGCCCCGCACCCTATGCAGCTTCTCAGTTTGCATGGCCCTGAAGCTGGCTGCAAGGAGTGAGGGAGAGTTAGGGGGAAGGAGGGTGGGAGAGAAAATCAGTTCTACCTTAGGAAAAAAAGTCGAGTTGGTTTTAGAGCACAAGAGCCACGTGCAAGTACACCCACGCTGGAGCCCACCTGGGGACACACATTCATAAACCTGCTTCTTGAGAGGTGTGTCCCTCACTGTGTGGAGGACAGGCAAGCCAGGGGCTGCTCATTTGTTTGACTTTGCAGTTGCCAAAAGCAAGGCCAGCATTTTAGGGCCACAGTGCAAGATAAAATTTACAGGCTCTTTCCAGCGGTCTGTGCTTTACTCAGGGTTAATCCAGTTTATTAGAAGAGTAGCAAGGACGTGTGAAAGACGCCTTGGAAGGACTCCATGTCGCGGCCTTGACTCCTCATAAAATGGGTTGTCCCCACCAGTCCCTGGCACAACTTCTACAATACATTAGCCCTAGGAGGCAGAGGCAGGCTCCCTGCCAGTCCCCCAGCACTCAACTTCATTTGCTGTGGCTGAAGCACCGGTACTGACTACCCTTAGGACGTTCGTTTTCCAGCAAATTCCCAGCCTGGGATAGAAGGGGGAAAAGGCTTTGTGGGAAAATGTACTGGGAGCAGGGGGAGGGAAGGCCTCTGGGGTTGGGGAGCTGCGGGGGAAGGCGCTGGAGGGAAAACACTTTGAGAGAATGAGACTGGGCAGAGCATGTTATTAATCAACACACCGGTAATTCTCCTTGCCAAGAATACTCACTCCTAAGCTGCCAAAAGACCTGATGGAGGAGTTGCTATCTGAACTCCAGGCAAGTATTCACTCATGTGGTTAGTTAGAGCAATTAAAAACAATATACAGGTTATGGTAGAGAATAATGTATCCCATGGTCCAAAACCCTTTCAAATACCAATGATTGATGATGCCTCAGTTCATTTGTGTAATATGAGGAATGGTATTACAGTTCTTCAAAACACAAAATGGAGTTCCCTCCCCCATGCCATCTCAAGAACTGCACCAGTAAAGAAATATCCCTGTTGCTTTTTATGTCACCTTGATGCTTGGAATGAATTGACAAGGCCCAGCAGAATTCATCTCTTCTTCAAACCTTTGTTGCAATATCCATGGGATTCAACTGTGCAGCTGAGCCAGTGAATGGGGTATGCTAATCCAGGTTTACTGAGACCTGAAATCCAGGTATGTGCTTCCGAGCTTATATGCCTTGGAAATTTTTCTGCAGAGTTCCATGCAGTCTGTGTAAGGCAGAATTGGCTATAAATGACACCTGCTATGAAAGGTACTCAGGCTTCTTTGTGGAAAGGGCGGCCCATTCGTAGACAGACAATGGATAAAGAATTGCTGGAACTGTGCTTACCTCTTCTTTTTGCCATTGTAATTTTGTGTCTGAAGAACATTTAGGACCTTTTTAAGAATGTTTTACTCTTGCCAAGAAGAAATGGGTTTCTGAGGCTTTTGGGTTTGCAAATTATGGTTTCTGTGTTCATTTTTCAGAAATTAGTGTCTCAAAAAATATTTTAAGAGGGTTTTGCTTCAAAGATTCTTGCTCCCTGAACA
The DNA here is from genome assembly GCF_001604975.1 of Cebus imitator. Classification (NCBI taxonomy): domain Eukaryota; kingdom Metazoa; phylum Chordata; class Mammalia; order Primates; family Cebidae; genus Cebus; species Cebus imitator. Next base: position 2,219,332 of record NW_016107603.1, read on the forward strand.
CAGTAATTTATGGCTGACAAAGATTATAGAAGACCTTTAGAACTCCTCTAAATAAAGGTACTAGAGACCATAACAAATAGGATGAACCTATGCAAGATTTGCTTTAAATCATTCTGTGAATCAAAGCTATTTAATGAACTCTCTACCAAAAGATTATTGGGAAAAACTTCTTTGCATTGGTTGGAACATCCCAAAATTAAATATAATTTATACTTGCATTACAAACAATTGTTTGTTCAAGCGAGAGACTAATATAAGTCAGAATAATGAACTGCATAATCTGTTAGAATATAAAAGGTGATAAAGTGTGTTTTTACATCAACTGTTTATCATAAGAAGCACAATGAATTGCAAAAGATTATTAAATCCAGGCTGCTGCCTAGAGTGATGGTAAAGTTGAGGAAACCTGGGAGAGAAGTGGGGTCCACAGGGAAATGCGAGGCCAGGCTCTGCCTGCGTTACAGCCTTGACAGCCAGCCCTCCTCCCTTCGGGTTTGTTTCGGCCCTGGAACTGGTCCTCTCCAGGGTGAGCGGGGGAGAGGTTGAAGAATATTTCATTGATGGATTTACTGTAAATTTACTCGATCTGGTAATGATGAATATTTTGATGTTTGTTGATCATTTCAGCATTTTGAACATACTGGTCTTTTTTTACTGTAAACAATGCTAAAATGAACAACCCGGTATGTATGCCTTGTATACTTTTCGGGTTTATATGTCCTTAGAAGAGCCAAATTCTTGTTGTGTCAAGGCGCATGTGCGTTTCATACTGCCAATTTGCCTTCCAAAGAGGTTGTACCAATTTATACACCTGCCAGAATTTTATGAGAATATCTATTACTTCACACACATGCCAACATAGCATGCTATTCAACTTTTGGATCTTCATTCATCTTTTAAGTGAAAATGGCATTGCAGGATAGTATTCATCCGCATTCATTTTCTTATCAGTAAGCCAAATACCTTTTTATAGGTGACAAGACCGTTTTGTAATTTGTTTTTCTGTAGACTCCATTTATGTTCTTCATTTTAATTTTTGGTTGCTGGTCGTACTAATTTTCGAAAGCTCTTTATCTATTAGTAAAGTTATCCCTTTATCTATCGTGTATGTTGCAACTCCTTTTCTTAATTTTTCACTTGGTACCTTTGTTAAGATACTACTGCTTTATTTTGCAATGCACACATTCTAGGCAGTAACATTTTCAATCACGCTAAATGTGCTAATTTTTTAGAATGTGGTGAGGACCCTGTGGAATAATAATGGGAAATGCCACCCATTCAGTATATGGGGTCCTTTCCTACCTTTAGCACGTTTTCCTCAACATGGCGACTTCCAGGAACATCTGGACAGGTGTCACCACATCTGACATTTCACACACCATCCATGGCTGTCATAGGTTGTGCTCCTCAACAAACAGACTCTGTGGCAGCACTCTATGTGTAGGAAGTTCATTGTGAATTGCTTCTGAGAACCGCATTAGTGAGGGGAAAGCAGGGAAGGGGACCCTCAACTGATCCCACAGGGAGCCCCAGAGCTGGGATGGATCTTCAGATGTGTCTCAACTACAGCCAAGGTAGAATGGGCTTATACTCTGCATAAATCCGTTCTTGAATGAGGGATGACCCCAGGGAGGGAAGGCACCCTTGGGTGTGGAAGCTCCCTTCAGCTGAGACTAGGCTGTGAGATTTCAGCTGCAATGCTTCCAGCAACTGGAAACAATCCGTGGTCCTGAAGGGGAAGACCTAGGCGGCATGCCCAGTACCCACTCCACAGTCTCTTCCGGCTGCCCCCTCTCAATTTAGACCAAGTTCTAGAATCTTTAGGCTTCAGAGCTTTGCCAGCTTATGCTGTCTTCAGTTTTACACTGTTTAAATGCCTTTTTAGTGCATAAAGGGCCAGCCACACACCCATTGGCCTGACAGAGAGGTTTTTCTCCTCTTCTCTCCTGGGGTCTTTATGGTTCTTTGACACCTTGCACAGAGATGTGAGTATGCTGTAAAAGCTCCCATGCTTGCAAATAAAGTGAACCAGACACAGTAATTAAAAAGATGAAGATGGCTGCAAATTTAGGGCTTTTAGGAGATTTTGGCTGCTGTGTTTCAGTGGTGATGGGAGGAGAAACCAGATCACACTTAATTAGCCTCAAGTCCCAGGTGGCCTTTGCTTTTCCATGCCTATTACCCACTGAGCGCCATCACACCGCTGAGCTGGAAGCTCCTTTCTGGACGGTTTGATAGGCATTGCAAATCCTCTCAGAGGGCCCCTTTCAGAACCCACAATAGCATGCCTAGCAAAACATCACCACGTGTGTGTAGTACCACTTCCTTTTTAGGGCTGCTGGCTCTTACTGGAATCAGGTTTTCCTGGTGCTTGCTTTGGCTCCTGGCCACCAGCTGCTCCTGTGCCTGGAACAGGGCAGACAATGAAGATTGGAGATCGTAGCAGCTGCCACTGGTGGCCTGCCCACATCCCCTGGACGGACCCTGCTCTGTAGACTCCCACGGCTTTGCTGGGTCCTCAGAGTTAACGACCCTGGAGGCAACCTTATTCAGTAACTTGGATAAATACCCACCTTCCTTGCCCCAGAGTGGGGCCAGTCTGAGGCTTGCCGTATGCAGTTCTCCAGGCGCTCCGGCAGGATTGCATCCCGCTTGCTAACAGTGAAACCTGCTTATTAACACACTGTATTTTGGCCTCCTTCCTTTCCCCCACTTCTCTCCCCTACTCCCCTACTGCTATTTCCTGGGATCACTTCCCAACTCAACCACCAGCTCTCAAATCCTTATCTGCCAGAGCCAGACAAGTGTCAAGGTGTTATCGTTGCCAGGCAAAGGGTTCCATCTGGGAAATTATGTTGAAAAGTATATGTCCTGCTTTCTCCCCAATCTTGTCCTTCCAGAGCAAAAACATTCAACCAACCCAAAACAAGCAGACAAGAACAACAGCAATAAAAAATCAGCAACATCTGTTATGTTATCCACAGAGGACATGTCCTAATTGTCTGAACTGGTCTATGCAAATGTATTAGTTCTTACATTGCTGGCTTCAAAACTACTTTCCAGGCAAAATTCCAGCCACCCTTTCTACTGATTCTTAACTTGTGGTTTGCATAATCTTCCTGATTCTTGACATGACACCCAGAGCATTGTCAGCTTATATCCACCAGGATAGTAGGGAAAGGGGGTCTCTGGTGATGAGTCCAGTATTACTTCCAGCCACTCAGAGCCTGATTTTGATGAAGTGCATCTAATTTTGAATGTGCAATTATTTTCTCTATGTCCATATCAATACTCTGAGCTGATAGAGATTAAAAGGGGAAAACAGAGCTCGAGAGTTTTACAACTCCTCCTGGAGTTGCAATGTGTATTCCTATCTGTCTGTTTGATTGGAAATTCAAATCATCTCACATTTCAGGCAATTGGTAGCCTCATAAGATATGGAATCTGACAGTTTATGGCTCAATCTGTGTCTTGCTGTCTTTAAAGGAAAGGTAGTAAAAATTGAAATGACGGAAAACAGATAAATGCCAAAGTCCTGGGATAGTGCATTTTATAACGATTACTTCTGCTGCAAAGTGCTTGATCACATCTGCTGCAAAGTGCTTGAAAAATGGCTCTGGAAGGCTGCCGGTGCCGCAGAGCTCACACAGTGAAGCGGAGCTGGACAGGAGAAGACATGAGATGTGAACATTTCCCACCGCAGATTCAGCTTGTGTTGATGAGTGTGACTGTTCCTTTCTCCCTTTTGTTTTTTGTTGCAGCTGTTCTGCATCTTTCAAAGCACACGAGATTCCTGTCTATCTCCACCCAGCTTAGGAAGGAAAAAGGAAATGGACAGGGACAACAGTCAGCAGGGTTGGCGTGTGTGCCAGGGAGAGCAAGGTGGAGAGATGTGCAAATCGCAGCAGCAGCTCTGATTTTTGTGGTTATCATTTGCTTTGATATTGGATCCTTGTGGTAACTTTGTCTGCCTGGTAGGTTGGGGGGGGGGAAATTAGAAATTCAAGCCTTGATTATATGACTTGAAATGATTAAGATAATCATAAGAAAGAATTAATAATAATTGTTAAATTGAGTATGAACCAGGGACTGTGCTTAGTGCACTATGCAGAATACTTTACTTAATTCTAACAACCCTCAGTGGGAGGAACTAATATAGTAGTATTCCCATTTTAAAGATGAGGAAATCAAGGTTCAGAGAGAACACAGGAGGTGCTCAAATGAACTTGAGGTGATCGGACTTCATGTGCTGTGGTCTGACTTGAGTTAGAGCTGTGTTGAATCTAGTGCAACTTTTTCCCAACCAAGGGAGGGAAGGGAGGGATGAGCCTTGCCTCTCTCTTTTCTAGGTGTACCCTCTTCTACCACCCAGACTCCTGGTCTCTTTGATTTCACTCCTACCTAACTAGCTGGCTCTCAAGTTCCTTCTGCTCATTAAACTATGAGTAGCTCACAATGCTTGACCCGAGGCTTCTTTCAGGGATTTTGCATTTCCACCCATACTAAAACCAATGAGCTCCAAGGATCACTTTATGGTGTTAGGGGATGGTTGGACAGTTGAGCCTTGTATTAATTTGGGTTCCTCCACAAACCAACTCTGTGTCAAGAATGTATTGGGAGGTGAAGGAGACCTTGGCAAGGGATTGAGGGTGGAATGGGAAAGAAGGCAGCCATTGAAACTTGCTGTAACCAGCAGTCACCTTTGTAGGCTAATGGAGTTTCACCCCCTCTGGGAAACCCTGGTAGACATCTGTTCTTATGACTAAGCATGCACCTCAGAATTATCCTGTTCAGGGGGCCAGGAAACTTGCATATTTATACTTATTCCCCTGGTCATGGTTGAGGGCTGTGTTGGGGAGTGTTAATTCCCTGCACCTTCTGGCCTCCCATACAGGTGGCAACATAAGCTTCCATGGCTAGAGAAAGCCTCAGGCAGAGAGAAGCAGGTGCCGGCACTGGGAAATCAGGCCAGAATTTACTGGCACAGAAAGGACCAGGGGATATGGTCAGGGATTGAGCTACTGCTTGACCTGCTGCAAGCTTCTTTGGAGTGCTTAACACCACAGGCCTTGAAGTTAGGAGTTTCAATCTGAATGGGCATCTCCCTTAGCTTCTAGGGGACACCAACATGTTTTTGCCTTCTAGGCAAAAAGATAGTTAAAAGAATAAAAGGCAATTATTGGATACAACTGGGCATGGTGTTCAGTGTGTGTGTGTGATAGTGATGGTAATATAACTGTCTTCTATACTTGAAGAAAATTGTTTAAAATGGCACCAGTTTTGTGTAGTTCAAGTATTTTTTACAGCTTCCCTTTTCTTCTTAAGAAGATTTGATTTAAAGGCCAGAAGGTCCTACTATTGTCTCTAAGTCTTTTATGATACAGTTGAGATTGTCTACTGCTCTGCATGACAGTAGCCAATTCTAGGTACTCTGCTTTTCAATGCATGCATTTATTTAAGTGACAGTAATACAGGGTCTCTGTGTTTGATTCTATATAACTACTTTAAATGACAGTTACAGCATTTTTTTATCTACTCATTTTAATGATTATTTTGTGAAAAAAAAGCATAACAAGCATTCTCTACACGGAAAATTTTGCAGCATTTATCTGAATCAAAATGATTTTTTTAAAGAAAAAAATAACTAATTCATTCACTAAACAGCTGTTTTTGGAAAGAGTACTTATTTGACTGAATTTAAATGCTACCCTCTTCTTCAGATTACTTGTGTGTGCATGTGTGTGTGTATTTGTATAGTCCAGATAGATATTAGCTATTGTTATCCATTAACAAAAAATAGGCCATTAAGAAAATTTCTAAATAGCATACTTGTACTGGATGTCTGTGGGGATTTCGGGGAGGTTGATCTCTTCAACAATCATTTCTGAATTTAGAATGTCCCCAATGTGTGTGGGTAGGTGCAGCTTGGTCTTTCATCTCCACCTTCTAAGAGACTGACCAATTGCATGACCTAGGCTGGGGCAGTTGGAAGTTCCAGGTAAGGAACTTCAGTTTTGTTGGAATGTCCCCAATGTGTGTGGGTATTTGTAGCTTGGTCTTTCATCTCCACTTTCTACGAGGCAGATCAATTGCATGACCTAGGCTGGGGCAATTGAAAGTTCCAGGTAAGATTTCGCAGCTTGAGCCAGCAATACAAAGATAAAGCTTTGGTGCACATCCCCATCAGAGCCTCAAGCAAGAGGTGACGTGACGGTGGATATACATCGGTGATGATCACAGAAGTAGTCTTCAACCATAATGGTGTTCTGGTGATTTTGTTTACTGTTTCTTGTTCTCTGGAGTTACCTTTATATATTCACTGAAATAACCACTGAGAGATTGCTCTGAACCAGTTACTATTTAATATTTCAGATGCGATACAGAAGTAAACAAAACTGATATAGTCCCAGGAATCATTCCTAAAAATAATCAAAACCCTCTCTTTGCACCTAGGACTTTGCAAAGTGATGTTATAGGGTCTCCCAACTAGAGGCAGAATCTACTTTTTTTTTAATCCCTTTTGGAGTTAAACGTGGGTTGGCTAATAGAAATGTCACAAATGTTTCACGCTCAGAAGCAAGAAAGGTATTTACTGACTGCAAGCCTGTTGTGCCTGGCACCCTGAGCACCATATGAACAAGCCTAAGCGAGCTGGCTAGAGGATAGGAGTTACATGGAAAGAAATTAAACAGCCCAGCCAAGGGTCAGCCTGCTCTCTGCTGACCCCATTGATAAACTTAGATGAACAAGCGTCAGTTAAGATCAACCAAGCCTCCCTAGACCAGAGGGACCACCCAGCTATGGGCAGCTCAAATTGCCAAACTGTAGAATTATGAACTATATAAATGGTTGCTGTTTTTGGACACTAGGTTTTGAAATGATTTATTACTCAGAAAAGGTCTAGTGGGTGGGCAGTCTAATATATATATATTAGACTAACATATATATTATAATATATGTTAGGCTTATATGTATAGTCTAATATATATGTTATATATAGTCTAATATATATGTAATATATAATATAAATATATATTACATATATATTTAGTCTAATATATATGTAGTATATATGTAATTTCTATGTAGTATATGTGTAATATATATTAGACTAAATATATATTAGACTATATATAGTCTAATAGTATGTATATATAGATATATATGTATATATGATATAATATATAGTCTAATATATATTAGTATCTTATATATAAAATATAAGCTGGTGAAAACTGCTATAAACATTTAAGGAGAGAAAAGAAAAAGAGCAATCAGGAAAGAGTTTTCTTAAAAATAAACTTGAATAAAGTGAGGGACTGAGCCTGTGGATGCCTGCAGAACAGGTATTTCAGAGAGAGGAGACAGCAAGTGCAAATATTTTGAGGCAGGAGCATGCTTGGTACATTCAGGGAAAGACAAGCTGGCCATGTGTGAACTGAGAAAGAGACAGAGAGCAGGAGGGAAACGAAGTGAGGGAGTGATATGGTTTGGCTCTGTGTCCCCACTGTAATCTCATCTTGAATTGTCATCCCCACGTGTTGAGGGAGGAAGGCGGTTGGATAACAGGGCGGTTTCCCCCTGCTATTCTCATGATAGTGAGTGAGTTCTCAGGCGATCTGATGGTTTTATAAGGGCCCCTTTCCTCTTCACTTTCTCTTCTCTCTCCTGCTGCCTTGTGAAGAAGGTTCATTTTTCTCCTTCCGCCATTATCATAAGTTTCTTGAGGCCCCCCAGCCATGTGGAACTGTGAGTCAAACTTCTTTCCTTTATAAATTACCCAGTCTTGGGCAGTTCTCTAAAGCAGTGTGAAAGTAGACGAATACAGAGAGGTAGACAGGGACCAGTAATTACTGCAGAAGATGGAACATCGAATGCGTGTTTTCGGAATAAAAGTGTGTGCTGAGACACATCAATTTGCCTGAGCACCACCTGTGCTTGGCCAGACCAATGGGAGAAAATGACCCAAGAAGTCAAAATGAGCAGGTTCAGCCATCTGGAAGGGTATGAAAGTGGTATAGGGAGGGGAGGAGAGACAATGAAGCAATTGAAAAAAGAACAGTAAAGAAAATATAATGGACAAATAACTTTATTTATATTCTACTTGCTCTTTGCTTCCCATGTACAAGTCAACAACTTTGCAGATGTTTTCCTTCCAGGAAACTTTAAAATCACCTATTAGATGTCCCTTGCTGACATGCTTTTACATGCTTTTCCTCTCACCTCTCATGTAGTGATTAGTGTGTAACTAGGGACATTATTTTTAATTTTAGGTCAGGCATAAAGTGATTAGGAAGATAAATCTGTTACATGAAAGAATCAATCCTTTTACTCACTCCAAAGTCAAATTAATTTTTTTTTTATTCAAGTCATTGCCTCTACGAGGGATTATGGAGTTTTCTGCATTATTATCAAGTTGCAAATTATAAACAGGAAAAATTAGTACAGAATACACACTAGTGAGTTCACATATGGCAGAAATTCAGTTCCGCATGGTTAGCTTCATTAATCAAAGAACACTTTAAGCATGAATCTAGACACCATATAGTCTTGTGATAGTAATTTACAAAGGAATATTCTGGTATTCAAGAGGGCTGAACCACCTTGACCATCTCCAGGGGTATAAGACGTTCAATACCATGTGACAAGTGAGGGCCAGGGACTGTGTACAAAATGGTTTCAAGAATCAGAGCTGGTAACGTGTGTCCAAATAGAGTAGTACAACAGAAAGGACCCAGAGTAGTTATCTGAAATTAAATGGTAGAGCCGCAAGTTTAAGGGTCCCTGGAAAAAACAAAATGGGCAACCAAACAGTGGGTTGCAGGGTAGTCTGAAGATAATGGAGATCAGTAAATTGGTCGTTATGTGTTTTTCACTTGATGCCTAGGGAAATAAGATCTAAAGGAGTTGGAGGGGCTACAGGGGACCAGGGATGCTTTTCTAGGGAAGAAATTGTAAATGTGGGTACGGATGAGCTGGGGTCTTTCCTACTGCCCTAGGATGATTCAATGAGAAGACCTAGTATAGTGAGTGGAGAACATCCAGCTTCATTGTCCTCAGTGGAGAGCAGGATTGCAACAGCTTCTGGCAGACGGGATAGCTGTGGGCACGTTGTAATTGTGCCCCACATGCTGTCTGTGGTCATGCACTTGGTTTCAGCTTGCATGGGCTCCAGAGACAGTACTGTCCAGTAGAACTTTCAGTGATGATGGAAATGTTCAGTATCTGCATTGTCCATTAGAGTAGCCGCATGTGACTGCTGAGTACTTGAAATGTGGCTAATGTGACTGAAGAGTTGAATTTTGAATTTTATTTAATTTTAACTAATTAAAACAAAATTCAAATGTGAATAGCCACATGTAGTTAATGACTACCATCCCTATTGGCCAGCACCACTCTAGAACGTTTGCTTTTTAGGGCCTCTGCCCCTGATCTGGTGATGGGAATTTTATGGGAGTTCGGGGCCTCCATGGAAGCTGACTGTCTGTTTCGTCTCTTTAAGACCTAGAATAGCTGGGCGCGGTGGCTCAAGCCTGTTATCCCAGCACTTTGGGAGGCCGAGGCGGGTGGATCACAAGGTCAAGAGATCGAGACCATCCTGGTCAACACGGTGAAACCCCATCTCTACTAAAAGTACAAAAAATTAGCTGGGCATGGTGGCACGTGCCTGTAATCCAAGCTACTCAGGAGGCTGAGGCAGGAGAATTGCCTGAACCCAGGAGGCGGAGGTTGTGGTGAGCCGAGATCGCGCCATTGCACTCCAGCCTGGGTAACAAGAGCGAAACTCCGTCTCNAAAAAAAAAAAAAAAAAAAAAAAAAAAAAAAAAAAAGACCTAGAATAAAGCCTAGCACAGGGTAGATGCTCAGTAAACATTTGTTGAATATATTAATTAATTAAAAGAAAGGCGATCAATCACACTTAACACTCTGAGATCAATATTTATTTCCAAAGTTTTACCAAATTGCCACCATCTTGGTTTCCCTTAGGGAATGACTCCTTGGTCACAGTGATCTATACCAAAGCTTCCCTTTGAAAGCCCCTTGCTAAGGACAGGACCAACACAGTAAATCTCCATCCTGACTGGCTTCAAATGATTCTCCCAACTCAAGGCTTAGTTGCTACATATTTTAAAAGGTGTATATTGTTTGCAACATTTGTGAAAAAATTATATTGAAAGACAAAGTTAATGCATTGTAAATTCTCTCACCCTGCAGAGTACCATGATCTAGTTTTTTACCATGTGAAAATGGCTATAATAATTGCATTGATTCTGTGCCACCCACAAAACTAGACCCTTTTAAGTAGCATTTCTAATCATGACAATCCTGCAAATCAAAATTTCTATCTCCATATTACTGATGGGGAAAAAGAGGCTCAGAGATAGTTTACTTGTCCAAGGTCACACGCCTTCCAAGTAGCTGAGCTCCGTGTATCTTCAAAATCCATGCACTTTTCAGTGTTCCCCCTTGACTCAAAACACTGTAATTGCATCCTTCAAGGGACCCAAATGCCTAGGAATGTAGACAAGAAATAAAGTTCACTGCAAATTGCTTGTTTCATGAATATATAACTAAAGAAACAAACAACCTATTATCTTAACAGTCTCCTTTTTGCCTGGGCCCAAATATAATTATATGTACTATAGAAATGATAGCCACCTAAAGCATAGTACTGCCCAGTGGAAGAAGGTGGTATTTATCCTAGATGATGAATTGCCCCCTTAGATAATAAATCTGAGAGAGCTTTGTGAAGGATGACTTAGGAGAAAGACAAGAGTTTCCATTGGGAAGCTAGAGAACAGGGTAGATAATTATTGTGGTAAGTTTATTTATGTTACCACTTTGGGCTTTTATGAGAAATCCTAAAAGCCACATCTCTGGAGCTGGAAACTTGGCAGAAAGACAAGATAAAATGTCCCATTTCTGTCCAAAGAGTTACTAACATGATGGCCATGGGAGTCATTCTCTTTCCAGAAATGATTGAGCCTAGTGTATTGTAATTAGAAGGGACAAACAAACCTAGAATCCATTCAAGATGACTCTCTTGTCTCTCACTCGCAGCCAACTTGCAGCACCTGCTGGGAGGGCCAATGATTTGCCTCATTTTCATCAGGACTTGGCTAATAGACCAGCAAGCTATGCAAAGTCAAGCTCTGAATGGCCTTGTTTGAGAATAATTGAAGACAGGAAAGAAGAAACCTTCAGGTCACAGATCCTATTCTTCCTTTTGTATGAACTAGGAAGCAAGTCCGGAGGGGGTAGAATGACTTGTTAAAGGACCCCACGTCAGTCTCCAGCATCCAAGTCCAATCCTGGAACAGTGCCACTCTTCACAGCGAATCTGATCATGACTTTTGCTCCCCATTGCCTTAGTCCTCTCACCCGGGCCACATTTCTGTTATATTCTTTCCTTTTCCCATTACTTTCCTACAGGCATGATTGCTCATGAATTTCCGTGCTGGGAAGCTGCTTGTCTGCTGTTTGACATCGTAGTTGTCATCTTCCTAATCACTACCAACCCCTAGCACCCAGCAGATCCCAGTTATTTAGAGAGTACAGCTGTGTGTTGAGCCTGCTGAAATATATTGATAACTCATTTGAAGTAAGCATATGCCATAGAACTCTTAAGAAGCTTCTGGTAGAGAGAGGTACGAACTATACAACTACAGATGCCATGACATGGTTATAATGGTGGTTGTAGCTAGTATTTATTGAGCATTTACCAGGTACCATATCTAATGTCAAACATTGTGCATGTATTATCTCCCTTAATTCTCAAATTCTACCTACAAGGTGGCTACTGGTATTATCTGCTTTTTCTGAATAGGGAAACTGAAATGGAAAGTGCTTAATAATTTGTCCAAAGTCATGCTCTGCTGACTCTTAAAGCTGAAGTTTTTCCATTACTGCATTCAGGGTGCTGTGTGCCAAGCACAGGAATTCTTTTGCACTTGAAGCTTCCCAGTAATATGAGACTCCCTGCCCTTTCCCCTGCATCTCTCCAGAGATGGAATCTTGTGCTAGAGTAAGAAGTCCAGAGTCCATGTTTCTGCCTGGGCCTGCTGGAGTCACTCAGTGGGCTTCCCCTCACACCTATAAACCCAGCACTTTGAGAGACTGAGGTGGGCGGATCACTTGAGGTCAGGAGTTTTAAGACCAGCCTGGCCAATGTGATGTAACCCCATCTCTACTAAAAATACAAAATTTAGCCAGGCGTGGTGGCGGGCACCCGTAATCCCAGCTACTTGGGAGGCTGAGGCAGGAGAATCGCTTGAACCCAAGAGGTGGAGGTTGCAGTGAGTCAAGATCACACCATTGCACACCAGCCTGTGTAAAAAGAGCAGAACTCTATCTCAAAAAAAAAAGTTGAAATTAAAAAACACAAAATGAAAGGTGAAAGAAAGTACTGAAAACATTCCAAACAAGGTTATTTCAATGTTTCATGTGCTGTGCCTTGGGCATGATTAGGAGGAAAGAGTTGGGGTTCCACACCTGGCCTAGGTATAGTAGCAGTGGTGGTCTGGGGCAGGTGTGATGGAGATAATAGTAATTCTTAGAGAAGCGGGAGCTCCAAACATACTTCTAAAAGTAGAGGAAGTGGGAATGAGATGGGGGAAAGTAAAACACTCCAGAGGAACGATAACTTCTCCACCATATATATTCCTATAGGCAGACAATCTTATTTTGTGTCCATAGCTCCTAGCATCATACCTAAGTCAGATATTGTCAGAGTACTGTAATCTGGGAGAAAAAAACTCCATCCTCCCCTCACCCCAAAACATATACACACACATGTACGTGTGCATACACACACACATACACACACACAGGTAAGATAGGCAGGTGTCAGGGAGCTCTAGAAGATTTTATTTTCATATGTAAGGCATTGATAAGATAGACAAAAGATCTTAGCTAAAGATGACTTCTTGGAAGGGAGAGTTCAGTAAGTCATTTATACCTTAAATATGAATTAGCTCATCAGGATATAATTCTATATTCCTTGCCCAGGATTTGGCAGAGTGATGAAGAAACATGCCAAATAGAGACTGAATAATAGTTCTGCTAGATGACTTATGTCTTGCTGAACAAACATTTCCCAGGTCTGTTAGGGCATCAAAGCATCATCTGCCCTTCTCAATATTTTGACAACATAAAAATCGTCGTCATCATCGTCAATATCATCACCATCATTGTCATCATGACCACTAAGGTACTCTGCTAAAAGCTTTATATCCACCATCTCATTTTATCTGTATAACATGCCTATGAGGTAAGGCTCTAGTATTATCTTTATTTTATACGTAGGGAAATTGAGCCAGGATTCAAGCACACTTTATTTGATTCCATACCCCTACTCTTGATAAACTGGGGAGACCAGTTGCTACCACATACTTGTTATGGCTCAAACCAACTACCTGAAATCAAACTTCCATGAGTGTAAAGTGACATATTTGGGTTCCCCAGAAATCAGTTTTGTTAGTCTATGAAGACATATCCCCAGGTTGGGAACAGCCCTTATGAAAAGCTGCTGAAGATTTAGCTGATCACAAGCCTAGCCTGAGCCAAGAGTGTGATGTAGCTACTGAAACAGCAATCTGACACTGATTCAATAGAAGTACAGGGTTGTAATGTTATTAAGTAACAGGTCTGTCATACTCTATTGTTCAAAACCAAAAAAAATCAGGAATATTTTTTCTTCTGGGCAATACATTTTAAAAATAAGCACGTATAAACGACAGTGTGTTAGGAGAAGCATGACAAGGAATTTTCAAGGTACTCAGCAGTACTTACTATAAGCCAGGCACTCTGCTGAGTGCTTTACACGCATTGTCTAATTTAATTTTCACAATGCCTCTAGAAGGTGTGTACTCTGTTTTTCACAAAAGAGAAAATGAGGATTAGGGTACTTAAGAAATGTTTCCTAGGTTGTACAATTGATAAATGCAGAGCTGGGATTTTATACCAGGCTTACCTGAAACCAGAGCCTAGGACACTGTCTTTAGCCAGGACCCAAAAAACTATGCAGGCAGCTATGGAGCAAGTTTAGGATGAGTCCAGAGAAAATAACACTTTGGGGAAAAACCCACTGGTTGTCTTCGGTATCTGGGTATATGTATAATGTAGATTTGTTTCATTTAGTCCACATTGTTGTTTTTCTTCTTTTTAAAGAGAACTTTACACAATGATTCTTATTCCTACTTTGCTTAAAAAATTTTGTAGGCAATACCAGACCTTCCTTTTAGCCTTGAGAACTTCAGAGCATCTTCCCCAATCAAAGGGCATAGACTTGCCAGTTTACAATAGTGCATATAATGCCTTTCAAAATCTTTCATCTAATTCTTTTAAGTCACCAATGTGGCCCCAAGGGAAAAGGAAGGAAAACTGTTCTGTTGAGCTCCAGCGAGCAGAAGGGAGGCCAACTCCTTCAGCAGAGAAGTCCTTTCTATAAACAGTGCAAGTTAAGTGTTTAGACCAAAAACCTCATGAGATTGTGAGGTTCCAATCTGTGGAAATAATCACATGGGGTTTGGATATGTCAGAGATTCTGTGCCAGGTTAAGAGACTGGAATAGATGACCTCTATGATCTCACCATTCTGGCTCTCATTTAATAGGTCCTTAATATCTGTTTTTAGGTTTCAGAGTCCCAGCTGGAACATTTCCTTGCAGGGCTGTTTTCTTTCAAGAAAGTAATATCTGCAGAATGGGAAAGAAAATTGGTGCTGTGTTTGCATGTTCTCTACCATGCAGGTATTATTGTCTTAATAAGGAAATATAAGCTAGAAAGAGCAGATGATTATAGTTAGTTATTTTACTCAGTCAGGATTTTTTCTGCCTATGAGTAGTTGAATGTTGTTTTCTGCCAGTTAATTTTCTTATAAGCTATTGCAAGATTCTTGCTAGTGGATATTTACGAATAACATTTGAATTCCTAGGGGAACGGGGCTTCTTTAACAGATCTAACACTGGCAACTTTGAAGGATGAAGAGACATACTTATTAAGTAAGCTCATCAAATAAAAAAGACTATTGTCGGGACAATATATAATTTTTTTGCTTATAAAATTTCAATAAATATGGGCCGGGCGCGGTGGCTCAAGCCTGTAATCCCAGCACTTTGGGAGGCCGACGCGGGTGGATCACGAGGTCAAGAGATCGAGACCATCCTGGTCAACATGGTGAAACCCCATCTCTACTAAAAATACAAAAAATTAGCTGGGCATGGTGGCGCGTGCCTGTAAT
>NW_016107603.1:2234719-2245767 GCF_001604975.1 Cebus imitator
AATAAATACATGTGATCATGGTTTGAGATAGTAACATGTATTATCTTTTTAGTTATGTAAATAAATTTAAACTTTAAATTTGTAATTTTAGTTACCTGTGTGGACAAATAAAATGTAACATGTCTGTAATAAAAATAACACTTTACACTTTTATTGTACTTTCCAAAGCCCTATCCCACCATTGAATTCAATTTATGCAAAACTTTTGTGTGATGTTTTTTCAGTTAGCACACATGATATTTCAGTGTAATTGGGTCATAGCCCTTAAGTTTTAGTAGGAGTGGCAAACACCAATACCTGTAGGGGTAAGGCAGATAATGTAATGAGCAAAACAGAGGCACAAGTAGGAAACAACAGTGCAAGCACATTGATAAAAGACAGTTCGCATTTGGTCTCAAATGTTCTGTGCTTAACACAGTCACTCAGCATATATTTCCATATTCTTCTATACACATTTCTGGACTACAGCTAGTGGTAGTCCTATAAGTGAATTAGCCTCTGCCGATTAGATGCCTTTGTGTATGATTTGGTAGGCTGGATTGGGGGCTTCTTTCTCCTGCTGTTTTACTTGGCAAATAAGGTTGCAGGTTACAGAGAGCCAGCTGTAGCCAGAGTATTGGCCTTCTGGCCTCAGAGTTGCTGATATAATCAGCATTCAGAATCATTGCATTTTTGAAGAGCTAGAAATCAAAATTTTAATGTGAAATAAATTGATTTTTAAAATACACAGTGAATGACATTGATTTTATAAAATATACTTTTCAGGAATAGTTTTAGATTTACTTGAAGGTTGTGAAGATAGTATAGAGCGTTCCCATCTATCCTGCATCTCTATTATTAATATCATATATCTGTATGGTAAAGGTTGAGTATCCCTTGCGGAATCAGAAGTGTTTTGGATTTTGAATTGTTTTGGATTTCTGCATTATACTTACTGCTTGATCATTGTTAATTAAAAATCCAGAATACCAAATACTTCTCTGAACATTTCCTTTGAGAATCATATCAGTGCTCAAAACCTTTCAAATGCTGGAGCACTTTAGATTTTGGATATTCTAATTAGGGATGATCAACGTGCACATTTGTTAAAATTATTGAACTAATATTGATGCACCATTATTAATGAATATCTATACTTTGAACAGATTTCTTTGGTTTTTACTTTACATCCTTTTCTGACCCAAGATCCCACTGAAGATATAACATTAGATTTAGTTGTCATGTCTCTTTACCTTCCTCTTGGCTGTGAAAGTTTCTGAGATTTGCCTTGTTTTTGGTGACCGTGATAGTTTTACAAAACACTGGGAAGGTATTCTGTAGCAGGCACCTCAATTGGGGTTTGTCTGATGTTTTTCTCATAATTAGACTGGGATTATGGGCTTTGGGAAGGAAGACTTGTCAGGCCAGACCCCTATTGATGCCAGTAGGGATGGTACTGTGTCTGCAGGACTAAGAGGAGACCCAGAGCCAGCAAAGGAGACATAGGGTTTATGGAGGACTTATATACAGGGATGTAGGCTGGAAAGAATAAGCAGTATCATTTGTAAAAAAGCTTGCAGTTTAAATAGCATTTTTTACTTAACACTGTCCACCTAGAAACCTCCATTTAACTCAAAACAGTGTTCTCAATTTCCTGAATGCCTGCATTCCAAGGAATGGGCCAGGGGTTCCAATGTCCTTCTTAGATAAGGAGTAAAACTCTGGGTTGGCCACTCTTGGATTCCTTAGTTTGGAATTCTGAACCAATATTCTTCTTAGACCATAGGGGCATGCTCAGGGTATGCTTAAGTTATTGCTGACAGGTGAGGATGTACCTGTCATATAAAAGCACAGCAGCAAAGTGCCATTCTCATCACATCATATCAAGGATACATATCATAAATATGACTGATGATACTAACTGTGATGACCTGGCTGAGGTAGTGTCTGTCTGCTGTCTCCACTGTAAAGTTACCCTTACTTCCCTTTTCCATACTGTACTCTTTGGAATAAAGTCACTATGCACAGGCCACACTTATGGGATAGGGAATTATGCTCTACCTCCTTGAGAGTCGATATGGTTTGGATGTTTCCCCACCCAAAATCTCATCTTGAATTGTAATCTTCATAATCCCAATATTCCCCACATGTCAAGGGCAGAACCAGATGGAGGTAGTTGGATCATGGGGGTGGTATCCCCCATATTGTTCAGGTGATAGTGAGTGAGTCTCATGAGATCTGATGATTTTATGAGTGTCTGGCATTTCCCCTGCTTACACTCATTCTCTCTCCTGCTGTCCTGTGAAGAGATGCCATTCAGCATGATTGTAAGCTTCCTGAGGCCTTTCCAGCCAGGAGGAAGAATGAGTCAATTAAACTTCTTTTCTTTATAAATTACCCAGTCTTGGGTATTTCCTTGTAACAATGTAAAAATGAATTAATACAGTAAATTGGCACTCAAGGTAGTCGAGTATTGCTATAAGATACCTGAGAATGTGGAAGCAACTACTGGGTAATGGGCAGAGGTTGCAACAGTTTGAAGGGCTTAGAAAAAGACAGGAAAATGTGGGAAAGTTTGGAATTCTTAGGGACTTGTTGAATGGCTTGTACCAAAATGTTTATAATGATACAGATAATAAAGTCCAGGCCAAGGTGATCTCAGATGGAGATGAGGAACTTGTTGGGAGCTGGAGTAAAGGTGACTCTTGCTAGGCTTTAGCAAAGAGACTGGAAGCATTTTGCCCCTGCCCTAGAGATCTGTGGAACTTTGAACATGAGAGGATAGTGTAGGGTATCTGACAGAAGAAATTTCTAAGCATCAAAGCATTCAAAAGGAAGTAGAGCATAAATGTTTGGAAAATTTGCTGCCTGACAATGGGATAAAAAAGAAAAACTATTTTCTAGGGAGAACAAGCTAGCTGCAGACATTTGCATAAGTCACCAGGAGCCAAATGCTAATTGACAAGACAATGAGAAAAATATCTCCAGGGAATGTCAGAGACCTTCACAGCAGCCCCTCCCATCATGGGCCTGGAGGCCTAGGAGGAAAAAATGGTTTGTGAGCTGGGCCCAGGGCCACCACTCTCCCACTTCTCTGTGCACCCTTGGGACATGGTGGCCTGCATCCCAGCTGCTTCAGCTTCAGCCATGGATAAAAGGGGCCAAGGAACAACTCAGGTCATTACTTCAGAGGTGCAAGCCCTAAGCTTTGTGGCTTCCACATGGTGTTGCACCTGTGAGTGCACAGAAATCAAGAATCAAGATTTGGGAACCTCTGCATAGATTTCAGAGAATGTATGGAAATGCCTGGATGTCCAGGCAGAAGTTTGCTGCAGGGGCAAAGTCCTCATTGAGAACCTCTGCTAGGACAGTACAAAAGGGAAACGTGGGGTTGGAGCACCCACACAGAGTCCCCACTGGGGCACCACCTAGTGGAGCTGTGAGAAGAGGGCCAACACTCTCCAAACCCCAGAATGGTAGATCCACTGACAGCTTGCACTGTGAGCCTGGTAAAGCCACAGACGCTCAACACTACCCTGTAAAAACCATCAGGAAGGGAGCTTTACCCTGCAAAGCCACAGGTACACAGCTGTCCAAGGCCAGAATGTGAGACATGGAGCCAAAGGAGATTATTTTGGAACTTTAAGGTTTAATCACTATGCTATTGGATTTGAGACTTGCATGAGGCCTGTGGCCTTTTTGTTTTGGCCAATTTCTCCCATTTTGAATGGCTCTATTTCTCCAATGCCTGTACTCACATCGTATCTAGGAAGTAACTAATTTTCCTGTGATTTTACAGGCTCATAAGCAGAAGGGACTTGCCTTGTCTCAGATAAGAATTTGGACTCGGACTTTTGGGTTAATGCTCGAATGCTTTAAGATTTTTGGGGGCCTGTGGCATGATTGTGTTTTGAAATGTGAGAACATGAGATTTGCAGGGGGCCAAGGGTAGAATGGTATGGTTTGGCTGTGTCTCCACTCAAAATCTCATCTTGAATTACAATCCCCATAATCCTCAGGTGTCAAGGGTGGGACCAGGTGGAGGTAATAGAATCATAGGGGTGGTTTCCTCCATGCTCGTCTTGTGAAAATGAGTAAGTCTCACAAGATCTGATGGTTTTATAAACATCCGGTATTTCCCTTGCTTGCAGTCACTCTGCCCTGCGAAGAGATGCCTTTTGTTACAATTGCAAATTTCCTGAGGCTTCCCAGCCATGCAGAACAGTGAGTCGCTTAAACCTCTTTCATTTATGAATTACCCAGTCTCCAGTATTTTCTTTTCTCTTTTATTTTAAGATGGAGTCTTACTTTGTCACCCAGACTGGAGTGCAGTGGTGCGATCTGGCTCACACAACCTCCACTTCTCGGGTTTAAGCAATTCTCCTGCCTCAACCTCCTGAATAGCTAGGATTACAGGTGTACACCACCACACCTGGCTAATTTTGTATTTTTGGTAGGGACAGAGTTTCACCATGTTGGCCAAACTGCTTTCAAACTCCTGACCTCAAATGATCCACCTGCCTTGGCCTCCCAAAGTGCTGGGATTACAGGCACCAGCCACTTTGCCTTGCCTGTCTCAAGTGTTTTCTTATAGCAATGTGAGAATGAACTAATACAGAAGTGAAGTAGCTACATAATTGATGTAAAATTATTCTTTCTGAGATACTTTTGTCTTCTCCCATTTATTACTTTATTCAATAATTTCTTTACATAAGTATGAATGCATGGATATTTATTTTATATTTTGAGTTAGAAATCAATATTATGTTATTTGTTTTGTTGCTCAAATTATTTATACTTTAGCCATTGGGAGGTCTTTCAGTTGGCTACCATGTCCCTCTGTCATCCCTCCATCATTCTGTGTTTTTTGGCTTTGGAGTTTATAGGGGGGCACTTCCTAACTTTCTAGTACCATAAGATGCTTCAGACTCATCTTGTATATTGCCTGCCTCAAGTCTAGAACCAACCATTTATCAGTTGATTTTTAAATCTTGCCTTAGAAGAAAAGCTTTTCCTTTCTTTCTTTCTTTTTTTTTTAAACAAAGGGCAAAACAAAGCATGTCTGTCAGCTCGATCAAGGCTGTGAACCATCAGTTGGTAAGTATGCTGGTGGATTCCTTTCCAAACTCTGCAGTATCACTCTTCTGTGTCTATAGTTATCTTCTGAGTGCTCTCTCCTCAAAACTCAATTCAAATCTGCTCTTGAAGGGGCGTGGTGGCTCACGCCTACAATCCCAGCACTTTGGGAAGCTGAGGTGGGCAGATCACCTGAGGTTGGGAGTTCCAGACCAGCTTGACCAACATGGAGAAACCCTCTCTACTAAAAATACAAAAAATTAGCCAGACATGGTGGCGCATGCCTTTAATTCCATTTACTTGGGAGGCTGAGGCAGAAGAATTGCTTGAACCCTCGAGGCAATGATTTGTAGTGAGCCAAGGTCACACCATTGCACTCCAGCCTGGGCGACAAGAGCAAAACTCCGTCTCAAAAAAGATAAAATAAAATAAAACAAATTTGCTCCTATTCTCTTCACTCACACTGGTAGAGATGACTATTCATGGTTTTTTATTTTAAAAGTGGTCACGTGTTAGATAAATCAATCACTTAGAAGGCATGGTAGTGAATTCAGGTGAAATCTAGTGATCCTGTACACTCTTTTTTCCCAAAAAAAGCAGAATATTTGAAACAGAAGGTATGGATAAAATAAGACTCTACTCATAATAAAGCTGGAATGTAGTAAGTGCCCCAAGTTGGCAATGTATACATGTGAAATCAGGGCAGCATAGGATTAGAGAAAGCAGTGGAGATTCTGAGGACCCGAGAGGGACCATGAATTGTTAGGCCATGATTGATTGCTCTCTCATGATTGGTGGCTTCCGTGGAGAGCAAGAGAGCGCAGGCATTGTGTAGGTGGGATAACAATCATTGAATGCTCACCACCACTCAGCATTCAATGATTGTTATCCCACAGAAAAGAGGGTTTTATGTTGACAGGTCTTCTGATTTTCAACAGAAAATTAAAGATTTTCTAAAACCATTCCATTTTTAATTACTGACAGCATATTCCTTACCTCTCCCTCTCAAAAAAAAACCTAAAGCAATTTGAAATTTAAGCATCTTTGGGGCCACCAGTTTGAGGCCACTGCGAGGAGGAGATTGCTGATGTGCTTGCAGTAGAATTTCAGGTTCCAGGCAGGTTCTGGAGGTCTTTCTCAGAGTCCTTCTTGCGGGAGACTCTGGGTCATCCTGTGTGAGCAACCGCTCCTCTCCTGAATAGAACACTGACTCCAGCCCCTTCTCCTAGTATTTTGCTAATACCACCAGTGGGAAATGCTGAAGTCATAGGACTTAAACAAGAACTTGGCCAGCATATGTGCTTTCTTCTGTTTCCTGCATTTAGCAAAATTTGCTGAAAACATTCTC
This sequence comes from Cebus imitator, assembly GCF_001604975.1. NCBI lineage: Eukaryota > Metazoa > Chordata > Mammalia > Primates > Cebidae > Cebus > Cebus imitator. Next base: position 2,241,123 of record NW_016107603.1, read on the forward strand.
AACCATCACAGGCTAGCTGAGGTGCTATGGGATTCAAGGTTGCAGTGACATAGTTGTCATTACCAACACAGCAAAGTGAGCACTTAGAAAATGGTTGACTTTGGTTGGGCGCGGTGGCTCACTCCTGTAATCCCAGCAGTTTGCGAGGCTGAGGCATGTGGATCACCTGAGGTCAGGGGTTCAAGACCAGCCTGGCCAACATGGTGAAACTCCATCTCTACTAAAAATACAAAAATTAGACTGGTGGGGTGGCGGATACCTATAATCCCATCTACTCAGGAAGCTGAGGCAGGAGAATTGCTTGAACCCAGGAAGTGGAGGTTGATGTGAGCTGAGATTGCGCTACTGCACTCCAGCCTGGGTGACAGAGTGAGAATCTCAAAAAAATAAAAAAGAAAGAAAAGAAAGGAAAAGAAAAGAAAGAAAATGGTTGACTTTGTATGCTTAGTGAATAGAGGCTCAGGGCATAGAACCAGGTTCTCCTTCACGGCTGGATTCAGTGCCTGGGAGCCAGTCCTCCACCAGACTGGTGTTCCAGGGTCCTCAGCTATGTATCTCTCCCCAGGCTGAGTCAGGACCGGGAAGCCTCTTCTTGGCACAAAGGAAGCCATGCTGAGAGGCTCCGCTGCGCGAGTAATTGTGCTTCCCTTGGCCTCTTTCACACGTGCTCCAAGAGCCTAATGAGCAGCCTGGCTGGAGAAGCCTCTAGAAGCCACCTGCCCCACTGTCTCAAGATTAATGGAATCAAGTGATGCAGCAAAAATGCCACGACAGAACCTTATGCTGCCAATCCTCTCAGTGTCATTTAACTAAAGAAACCGTAAACAAAAACGAAGAAGAAGAAAACAGCTGGTGGTATAATCCTGCTCTGTTCTTCGTGAGAAAGAGAAAGGGGAAGAGGGTTCTGATTTTCACATCTGAGAGGTCTCTGTTGGCTGAAACTTTGAGGGAAGCGTCTACGTATGCATAGTTGTAACTCCAACTTTATTGTGAAACGTTAGAGCTGGGATTCAGCTGGAGCCCCTCCCTCTTGAAGGTGGCCCTTTGTGACCTCCAGAGCTCCACTTCAAACAACTCAATTTCAGGGATTTCGCAGCTCTTTATAAACTGAGCAGTGAGTAGCACATTCTATTTCCCCCAATTCAAGAGAAGAGAAACCAAGGCACTGAATAAACACAGGCCGTCTGGTGTGGCCGGGGACTAAAAGTACAGAAGCAGAGTCTGACATTTGAGTTATATCCATTGGCAAACAATACTCACTATTTCTTGACAAATTTCAAGTTTTGCTCTTGAGAGAGGAACTGTAGTTGCGACTTTGTTCAAGACATGGAATCAGGTACTCAAAAGTGCCCTTGATAATGCAGGGGTTTGCAAAAGAGGACACAAAATGGAAAAGTCAAGAATGTTAATGGCGAAGGCAGACGAACAGGTTATTCACTTTCTTTTTGAACTCTGTGCCTACCCACCTTCTGGGGATTATATTCCTCATCCTGAGAAAGCAAATTGGCCATGCTTTATAGCCCAAATACTGGCTGGCAGTCACTTTTGAGGAATTTGTTTGTCTTGCTGTCAAGCTTGTGTTCTGAGCTAAATGGACCAGAAATGGTGAAGAATACTGTAGAAACACAGGCTAAACCCAAGGTGAAATTATTTCAGTGGAAAATATTCCTTTTAAGAAAGCCGCACATTTTAAAACTTCTGTTTTGGGTTTTTGGTATTACAGATCTATGATAAAGAGTGAATAAGTCATGATGTGTGAAGTTAGCACCCAGCTTCTCCTAATAAATACCACCCAGGTCTTTTTTTGTGTGTTAAAAAAAAAAGCAGCTTTTCCCCCACCTCAAACATAATACTTTGTGTGGGAAAAAAAAAAAGCTTTCCCCCTATACACCCCCTCATACATAATACTTACAATAAAATCATTTAGACATCCAAATACCAGAACTTTTGTGGCTTAATACCAACTACTTTTTTTGGTTAATAAAAATTATCATTTATTGAATATTTACTATGTGCCAGGAATTACACTGAATTAGGACTTTACATAAATGATCAAATCAAATCTTCATAATCCTATGAAAAAGTACTAACCCTATTTTACAGGTGAAAAAAACGAAGCATGAAGAGGATTAGAAATGTGGCTAAGATGGTGCAGCTGCAATGTGGCAGAGCTGGGACCCAAACCCAGGGATCTGAGCCAAAGGCTCAGGGTTTTGTTTCGTTTTTTTCTGACCGATGACTTTTATCATAAACAGCAGCTTCCACCAAGGGATCAGGTTTTGACCTCTTAGCGCCTTAAGGCTCACTGATTGAGGTGTGGACTCTGCGGTAAGTTTCTGTTATTTCACACCTCACTCCTTCTCTGGGCTCCAACTCTAATTATTATTTTTTTTTTTAAGATTCTTTATGTAGGAGCCTGTAGAGGTCAGGCAACTTGAATCTGAGCATGTCTTCTTTGCAGTGAGAATTCCAAAGGTCACACACACCAGGAGCACAAACCTAACTTCGTACTTACTGTGCCTTCTACACATTTGTGTTTCCATTCAGGCCAGCACCAGTTAGCCGGACTAATTAAGCTTAATACAAACTAGACAAGCTGAAGCTCAAAGTAAGCTAATGCAGAGTCTATTCTATCAATCTAGGTGAATATTGGAAAAGTTCTTAGGGGCTTTCTTCTCTCAAATGAGGACTGAGGGTGGGGTGCTAAACAAAGCTCAGGTCCCATCAAATCCCTAAGTGTAACTTTTTCTGTTAATATTCTCACTGATTTCGAATGCTTGTTATTCCAGCCTCACCCCCACCTCTTCTCTCCACCCCTTAGCCATTTATTTTCCTTTTTAAGATTTTCTTTTTCCATCTCCACACTGGCTTTTACCACCAAATAAAAGGAAACTCTTTTCTTGGAACTTTCTCTGCGGCTTTTTCAAAATATAACCCTGAAAGTCTGATACTCCAATCTTATGTTTCTAGTATATTAATTAGATTCTTCCTATGCCATGATTGTGGCCAAGGGCCTGTATTGGGAAGGAGACTGAGAAAGGCACTCACTTATAAGGTAAGATTTCAGGCCCATCAACAGGGTAATGGCTAAACAAACTTTAGTTTTATATGATAAATATAAAACTAGTTCATAGTTCAAAATAATGAGATGTAAAGTAAGTTTTGACATGGTGCAGCAAAAATACACAGTGTATTTTTCGTTTCATTTATGTAAGGGGCAATCACCAAGCAATACCATATATATATTTTCCCCATGGGTACACATACGCGGGTATATGTGAATATAACAAAATTTGAAAGATGTATTTAAAACCATACAGATATCCCCAGGAAGAAGAGAACATGAAGCTACAAAGAATATGCAGAAATAAGCACAAGAGAATTTTAGCCTTATACATGTTGTTTTAATGTGAAAAGGAGCATGTATTCACATATTTCTTATATAATTAAAATATTAATTTTGAAAAAGTAAAATAACTTCAGCTTTTGGGAAGGCTACCACAGCCGCCAAATAGAATACTTCTACCGTATTTCTTGGTACATCATAAAATCCCTTACAGCCTTTCCATAGTTAGAATCAGAATCGAAATGTAAGTTTCTCTAGACTATGTGACAAGGAGAAGGTAAATCAGTGACAGAAGGTAAATGAGTGACAATGTTTCCCTGAATCAGGTTTTGTTTGGGAGATGGCAGGGCTGCAGGCTCAGAGCAGAGGAAGCCTCAGCTGTGCTAGGGATGTGATACTCTTAGCTAGTTTTGTATGTTCGCTTGTGGGTTGCCCTAGTTAAGGGCTCAATTTTTTTTTTTTTTTCTGGCATCTACATCCAGCACCCTGCCCACACAGCTTACCTCTTTGGTAAATTTTTAGAGTACAGACAGTTCAGACACTTCTTGGGAAGCCAAAGCAAAACAAAACACCAAGCCAAGAAACAGCCCCACTGCAGTGGTGAGAATGCGTCTCATTGTTAATGACTTCAACAATTTGTGACTTCTTAGGACCAAGAACATAAGTCATTGTAGTTGAAAACAGAAACCTGCTGTAGCTTGCATTTAGCACCCAGGCTGCCCAAGGACCAGGCCTGTGGAGGCTCCTGTGAAAATGATGTGGCCTGAAGCACAGAGCCCTGCGTGCTCGCTCGCTAATCTGTGAGCTTAAGAGCCTCTGGGCTGGACTGGCCTGCTAGGGGATTTTCTTACCAAATCTGAGCTGCGGGAAATGAGGGAAATGGGAAATTGCATAAAAATCTGGGTTGGATGGTCTAAAAATAAAAGCAGGGGCTAGGGATAGGCAGGAACATAAAGCAAGATGGCCAAGGAAGAAGGTGGGGAGTGGAGCAGGTGAAGGAAGCCCCAGGCACAGGTGGAGGAGAAAAGATCAGGAACAGTAAAGGAACACTCTCCTCCCCAGTCAGCTGGGATCCGGATTTGGAAAGGCCTAGGGACTTTGTCTTTGGAGGCTCTGTCTCCACAAATAAGGTTAAAAATTAAAGTTTATGATTATGCTGATATAAAGACAAACATATGACATTATATATTAAAATACACCTAAGAATTCTTTTTTTTTCCTGCTAATCTTAAAGAAATCCGAACATTTTTGTGGAGCTCCCCTTTTCTGAAAGGATTGTGGGCCGTAGGCACTACAGTA
>NW_016107603.1:2246492-2259646 GCF_001604975.1 Cebus imitator
AAAAAAAAAAAAAAAAAAAAAAAGAAAGAAAGAAAAAATGTGCTTGGGGTCACACAACCAGAGAGAGTTGGAACTGAGTCTGGAGCTCAGCCTGTCTGTCCCCTCTGCTGCACTTGCTGCTCCCTTTGCTTAGAACATTGTTCCCTGCACCCACCCCACACGCCTACCTCCTCGTTATGACCGTGGCTAATATAATAAATAAGACACAGGCCAATTTTGAAATCAGAGTTTAATGGCCTTTGAATTTCAAAGCGTTTATCAAGATAAGATAGAAAATCAGGGCTTTCCTTCAGGGCTCAGTTTGTGGAGAACCTGGTCATAGGGCAACCGCTAGTTCATTCTCCATCATATCACAGCACACTGGTGCCCAGCATTGCCTTTACGGCAATCTGGCATTCCTTCTTTCTTTCTCTCTTATCTATGTGTTTATACTGTGTTTCAGTCAGTCTGTTTCTCCCTATTTCTAACCCCCCACACAAGTGTATCGACTCCATGTCAGCAAGGATCTCCTCCTGGCTTTACTGTATGCTTGGCAGATAACACGTTGTCAATAAACATTTGTTGACTGCAGGACTCAGAATCCAAAGCCTGTATGCTCTAGGGGAAAGAAAAATATATTTTTCTCATCCATCATTAGGTTCATGGCTGAGGCCCCCATAACGAAAGATAAATTAATGAGTGAAAAACATACACACACTTATTTATGATAAGTTTAACATGACATGGGAGTCTTTAAAGGAAATGAAGACCTGAAGAAATGAGTAATCCTGTGTATTTAAAAAAATTTTTTTTATTTTTATTTTTTTTGAGACGGAGTGTCCCTTTGTCGCCCAGGCTGGAGTGCAGCAGTGTGATCTCGGCTCACTGTAACCTCTGCCTCCTGGGTTCAAGCAATTCTCCGCCTCAGTCTCCCAAGTAGCTAGGATTACAGGCACCCACCACCACACCTGGCTAATTTCTGTATTTTTAGTAGAGATGGGGTTTCACCATCTTGGCCAGGCTGAATCTTGAACTCCTGACCTCGTGGTCCAACCCACCTCAGCCTGCCATAGTGCTGGGATTAAAGGTGTGAGCCATCATGCCTGGCCAAGCCTGTGTATTTTTATGCTACATTTGATGAAGAAGTGGATAGTTGTGAAGTGATTTAATTAACAGTAATAAACTGTGTGTGGGAGGGTACTTAGCATGGCCTATTTGTTCAGATTCTTCTCTGTGACCCTTTTTCTTCAGAAACAAGGATGTTCTTTCCTCCCAGTATTGGGAGGGCACAGTTCACATGAGGGTCTTATGATCTGCTTCAAAGGAAGGTCAGAAAATTCTTCCTAGGTTTTAAGACCTGCTTTAGGGGAGAAGAGCAGGAGAAGGATAGGGTGACCTTCCCGCTTCTGCTGTTTTCTCAAATGCCAAGGTGCCGTTTTTGGGGCAGCTTGTCCTGAACTCCATCAGCACATTATTACCACTGTGCACTGCTTCTCTAGAGGGCTTTTTTTCTTTCTTCTTTTTTTTAATTTAAATTTTTTTTACTTAAAATGAAACCAATTTTAAATTGAGATAATGTGACTCAATGAACAGGAAGCACAGGCTCAAAGTTCACAAGCTACATAAATTTTAAGAAATTGCTTAGCCTCCTTATGGCTTAATTTTTAAAAATAAAACAAGGATGACAGAACAATGCCTCCCACTCTAAATGTAAGAGAAAATAGAAAAATAAAATGCACCTGTATGGTGTAAAAATGATAACATTAATCAAGGTTAAGGCAGCACAGTAAGTGTTGCTATCATGGAATACTATAGGAGATTGCTCACCACCAGCATTATTACATAAAAAGTATTACAGGAAGCAGTGAGCTCTGAGGTTGCCTATTACGAGATACTTTTTGGAGAGAACATTGAAAAGGCAGAAAGAAACAATGATTCAGCCAGTATTACTCATCTCTGATGCAAAGAGCTGTGGGCCCTGGGTGTTGGGTTCACATCCAGTGTTGACATCACTTAATGCTACAAGAGGACTCCTGTGGCCTGAGTCCTATCCATTTGGGAGGTAAGACTCTCCAAAGAATTGGGTAGAATCAAAACTTTAGGAAATCTGGGGGCTTCTCTAGTTCTGCTATATAATTCCACCAAATCCGATGGCCAGACACCGGAATTTCTACTACAAAAATTTCTTCTGTGCCAACAGGATGATATGAGAACAGGAGTCTAGGCAGATACTTCTGTCCACAGTCTTTTGCTTTGAAGTTGGAACTCTTTTCCATATGGCTGAGGAGTACCATAATGCCCTGGCAATGATCCTCTCACAATGGAAGCCAGGGTCCAAGGCTTTGCGTTTTGACACTGAGTGCCTAATGGATGCTAAATTCTTCCTTGCATAATTAGTTCTCCTAAGGTCCAAATCACTACTTTGCAGAGAGCACTTTGGAACAAATAGGAGCTAATTCTGCTCCAGGGTAGCAGTGACCGATACATATTTCCAGCAGTCCTTTCATCTCGTTTCACAGGGATTTACATGAGTAACTCTTTTGCAATCTTATCAGACATATTCAGAGTAGGTATTTTCTAGTGAAACACACGCATCTATGTATATCTGGCTCTTCAAAAAATTACCGTTTATAATTGCTATCTTCAAAGAAGTCAGTCAACGTTAGCCAGACAGTAATGGCAGTAATGTTGGTCTTTGTTAGACTACAGAACATAAGTGGGGAGGACGAGTGGCTCCTCTTCGGTGTTAGACTGGACAGCCCTGCTGACAATGGTCTGGCCATTCTGTGCTTACCTTGATCATGGCATAGGTCACACGTGTTATTTTGTAAGATAAGGCTTGTGAAATTGCCTGCATCAGTGGGAATCCCAGCATTAGTGACTGTATTATCCTTAAGCCTCAGCTTTTTTATTCAGAGTAGTTAGGGCATCAACACACTTGGGAATTCCTGGCATATATTTTGCATAAGGAGTCTTGTATTTTATTAATTAATTTATCATAAGAAAATGTGCTTTGGTGACTGATTTTTGGGAGGAAATTCAAAGTCTCATTAGGGATCATCACTGTAGCTTAACGCAATTATGCATGTCAAACCTAATGACATTTGACATCATGGCATCAGAGAGCCTCTAAATGGGATGCAACTTAGGAAGATGACAAACCTAGGATTGTCTTTGTTTCATTTTTCCTCTCGAATAGAAATTCAGGTTGATTAGACGTTGGGGCTTGCTGGCTCTCCTTAGTAGCTGACCTAAAATCACAGGTCACTAAGTTCTTTGGTTTTGGGTTATGACTTAGAGGTGAACAACAACAACAAAAAATAAAAACCTTAGTCCGAAATCATATCTTTCTGTATTTAGTTGCCCAATAGACTTAGGAAAGTAATATCTTAAGCAAAATCATATGGCATATTAAGTTTGACCTAAAAATCAGTCCAGTTTTAGGGAACAAACTGATCTTTATAAACATGTCAAGAAATAGCAAATGACTGGGTTCCATTAAAGATATATCATTGCTTAAAAATTCCCCCTTTGGCTGGGCACGGTGGTTCTTGCCTGTAATTCCAGCACTTAGGGAGGCCGAGGCAGGTAGATTATGAGGTCAGGAGATCAAGACCATCCTGGCTAACACAGTGAAACCCTGTCTCTACTAAAAATGCAAAAAATTAGCTGGGCGTAGTGGCACACGCCTGTATTCCCACCTACTCTGGAGGCTGAGGCAGAAGAATCCCTTGAATCTAAGAGACAGAGGTTGCAGTGAGCCGAGATGGTGCCACTGCACTCCAGCCTGGGTGACAGAGAGACTCCATCTCAAAAAAAAAAAAAAAAAGTTCCCCTTTCACTCAAAAGAGACCTTACAAATTATTTCATAATTTCGCTAAATTTTTGCTCATCTATCCTTTCATCAACACGTTTACTTACCTCTTAGCAGATATTTAGGCTTCACATATTTCACTTGTCCTGTGGTTATCACATAGGTCAAAAGGTTTACTATGGCTAATGGCTGACCAAGGACCAGAGTAAAGAAGAATGATGTCAAAATTCAAGAAGTGTTTGGGAGGTGATGTGGCACAGTGACTTTGATTTAAAGCCAGACTGTAATTGATTTGCTTCATGATCTTGGGAAAAATCGTTTACTCAGTATTATCTTAAGTCAAGTGACTGTGAATCACACTTTTTCTCTCTGTAGAGTACACAGTGCCCAGTACAAAGCCCTGCATAGAGCAAGGGTCCAAGCTCCTATGACTATGATACTAATTCTTAAACATAAGTATTATTCTGTGCTTCAGGCGTTCATTAGCTTTATTTCTTAGCATTAATGAGAGTGGAGGAGGAGCGGTGGCACATTCTTGTAATCCCACACTTTGGAAGGAAACGGAGGATCTTTTGAGCTCAAGAGTTCAAGACCAGCCTGGGCAACAAAACGAGACCCCATCTCTACAAAAAATTAGCTGGGCATTGTGGCACATGCTTGTGGTGGCTGAAATGGGAGGATCGCTTGAGCCCAGGAGGTCAAGGCTGCAGTCAGCCATAATTGCACCACTGCACTCCAACCCCAGTGACAGAGTGAGACCTTGTCTCAAAAAAACAAAAAAACCAAAGTAAACATGTTTTTTTGAAGTAAATAGATCTAACAGGATACCAGCTTTGGAAAAATTTTTGCACTTTTGGTTAACCAAGTGAATTTTAAATATAATAAGAAAGACCACACCTTCAGGACTTTTAGAAATGCTGTGGTAAAGCAGTAAAGATTCATTTGCAAATGAATTCACACTATTTTTCGTGTTCACATGTATTTTCATTAATTATGTTTGCTTAAAATACGGTACACGCATATAAACCAACATTTTATATTCTCCCATTTAAAATTCAACTAGAGATGTCAGCTGAACATGGAGAAACAAAACAAAACAGGATATATCTGATTCAGAAGTTTACTTCCCTGAGTTGTCAAGAAAGAAACCCATCTACTTGCCACCCTTTCTAATTTGCATCTCCTTTGTTTCATAATAGATCAGATTTACCTTAGAAAAATCCCTTGATGGTAACAGAGCAGAGGCCTTAATGTTCCTGACAAATGTGCTGTAGCATCAGGTACTCAGTGGCTGTGAATGTTTTTGTGAAACCTGCTGTGCACCAACGTTTTTAGCTCTCCAAGAACATTATTAAGTATCCCTAAGAAAGTCAGGAATCAGTAGCTCCAATGGTGATTGTCTGCCCTAGCTCAAAGCCAGATTCTCTTTTCCAGTACAGAGGGGCTGCAGACAATGGCTTTGCTGAAGATGCACCTTGGATCTGGAGGTTTATTTCTGAAGGGCTGGGTTCTCTTATTGAGTTCTTCAAAAAAGCAGGAAAGCGCTTTTGCTTTTAAGATACTATTATTTTAACAAAAATATTAGGGGTTGCCTAGACTGAAGACTTCTGTGAAAACCTAGCTTTTAAGTAAATACCATAAAACATTTTTTAATGCCGCTTTAGCGTGAGAGGGTCCTCTTCCATGTGTGTGGCCAAACTGAGTCCAAAGTAGTTTTCCTCCTAACTCTAAAATGGGGCATATGGAAATGATTGTCAGGAGAAGGCAGCAGCTGCACACACAGGGTGAAGATTTCGCAGTAACACCCAAAGCCGGTTCTGGAAGCCGTGGAACAATGTAAGTTCTGTTGTCCAGGAATGCATTCCCAACACAGTGGTTTCCTGAATGCCCCAAGAGAGTGGGGCAGTCATAGGCTGAATGCCAGACAGCAGGGATACCTTTCCTGTTCTGTGCAGACAAGATTCATTACTCCCTAGTGATGTTTTCAGTGAATGTGTAGCATTCATTCACAGACAGTGTCTAGTTAGGTAACGTTAGTATGAAAGGTAAATTCTAAATGTGAAGAAATATACATGACTTTGACTAAACATACCATCCCTAGAAAATATGTTGGAACTGCAAAAACAAAACAAAACAGAAAAGTAGAGTGAAGTGATTCAGAGGTTGTGAAACCCTAAAATTTTAATTAAAATTGCACAATACAGTTCTATCATGAGAACAAACTGGATTGAACTCCTCCTACATCAAAATCATTCTCAAATGGTTGAAATCTGAATAGCTAGTAACAAGATAAAGAGAGACAACTAGATTCTTTGGATTAAATGACAAAGCTACCTCACCCTACTGTTCTTTTTATTTTTTTACTTTTAGAATGTTTTGGGTACTGGGCAGACATGTCTGAACTAAGATCATCTACTTGGCTATGTTAATGTTTATTTTTGCCTTCCAAATTATCCCTCCAGCTAAAACTGTACTGGGTCCTAGACAGGGGAAAATGGCTGCTCTCGAGACCTCTCCGGAAAGCTGAATTTGCAGATGGAATCTATTAGTTGCATTTCTAAGCTTGAAAGATCATCTTCCTTTTACCTGGAAGGTAAAACTTTCCTCTCTAATAACCCAGAGTGATTTTCTTATCTGCAATTTAGATTACTGAGGCCATCTGGGGACATTTGCAAAGACTGCTGTGTTATTTTGGATATAGGTGTCTGGCTGTACATCTGAATACTTCTCCTGCCCCAACTTTATGGACCATATTTTCCAAGTCCAATTTTAAAACATGGAGTGGATTAACCCCAGCATAAAGCAGAGACAGACAATCACTAAAAAGATGCTTTCATTTAGCCACTGATTTTAGTGTGGAATTTAAAATGGGAGGTCTTTAGAAGTATTTTAGGTTGAAGAATAAAAACAGACACACCAGAGGGAGATTTGCCAACCATATACCTACATAGGCGTTAAGCCCCCTACACGTAAACCAAATATAAATGGAAAGACAATGAGTAAACTGCACATATAAACAGACAAAGCCCCAGTGGATAAGTCATAAAGATGAGACAAAAGGACCATATGTCTTTAAAACTCTCAGCTTTTCTACTGAAGTAATGTGTTATTTGTCCCAGGTTTGCAGCTCTCTCATTCCGCTCAACATCCTCCTTGGCACTGTTCAGTTGTCTGCTGTCTACACTTTTGGGCTCTTGGCAAATGTAGATGCTCTCAACAAGAACAGCTTTTGAGTGTTATTCAGACCCCTGATGGGCCTCAGATTGTATAAAACAAGGATTTGTAGCTCTTTAGGGATGTAGCTCTGTTTGAAGCAAAATGTCTTCTCACTTCTTTCCAGTACGTAAATGTGCGGAGCTAATCCCAGAGCAGGAAAAGAAGGTAAGCATTTTTTTCTTATAGCACCAACGTATGAGTAATTTTCCCGAAGGTTTGAGAAGTAGGTGAGCAAATATCCGAAAGCTGGTGGGCGGCCTCTGATCATCTACTTGAGCAAATCCTGAGCTGTGTTTTCCAATGTAAAATAATGTCAAATAAATACAAGTTAGGGCTGTTACAAAGGATTTTTTTTTCAGTATAGAATAAAATGACATGTGAAAATATTGTAAAACCATAAACCATTGTGCAAAGTTATTATAGCTAGAGGGAGGGAGGAACTATCCAAACTGACTTGAGAAGCCACTATTTCAGGGTGATTGAAAGTTAGAAACCACTTACGTTCTTAGAAGATGTGCTTCCGTAACACTGAGCAAATTTTTAGCCTTCACTTAATGGTCTAGTTGCATAAATCCTGGATTTACTCAATTTGGGTAAGTATATGTTAAAATATCATTCCACCACTATAATCTGTGGAGCTGTTACCCTTCCCACCTTGTCTTGGAAGGCAGTACTACTTTGAATAGTGCTTATACCTTGAGGTCCTACCCCATTTTCTCTGACTTCTTTGGTGTGCAAGGGCTACACTGTGACAAGTGTGTTATCGGTTTGCATGGAAGGGCCAAGAGCTTAGCAGGGGTCTGCGAACAGCAGGGCCAATGAATGTCAGGGCAACTCCCCAGTACAGCTGGCCATTCTTCGGCCTTGCTGTAAGTGATTGCCGGACAAGCCTTCTAAAGTGGTAGCTATTTACAAGAAGAAGGTGAAATAGTCTGTCGGAGCAAAGACAAGCAGCAGCACAATACTTTACAAAAAGGTCGGAAGGCAGGGCACTTTACCTTGCCTGGAATTATTCAGGAGGCTCAATAGCTTTGCATAGCAACGGAAGGCTTATTGACAGGAGTTAAAGGCTTCCGGAAGAGGGAACTCATTCTTTGGGACCGCCACACACACAAAGTCATTAACCCCCTGCGGGAAAGTGTGAAATTATCCTGTATTGGAGGCTGGGTTAACTTGTGTGGCCCTATTGTGGCATTTCCCCCGCTTGTACAGTAGAGAATCTATCTCCTCCTTCTTTCCATATAATTAGTGAGTTTGGGGCCCTACATCATCAAAGCAGTTGAGTTCCCAGAATTTTCTTCATTACCATGTGAGCCTCTTATCCCTTCCCTGCATAGTTGCATAGTTAGTGACTGTGAGAGCCAGTCTCCATTCTCTGCAGATGTGGAAGGAAATGTGGGATCTTTTCACCCCTCTGCTCGTCCTCACCCAGGATGGAGGAGCAGAAGTCACATTTCTCCATTGTTCCAAGAGAGAAACTCACCTATTCAGTTGGGTCCATTTTAATTTAATACAGAAAAATGACAGGAGTCTTTCCCAAATAACTTGTTTGTAACTGCTTAGGCCATTTTTTTGTTTGTTTGTTTTGTTTTGTTTTTTGAGACGGAGTCTTATTCTGTCATCCAGGCTGGAGTGCAGTGGCACAATCTCGGCTCACTGCAACCTCCGCCTGCCAGATTCAAGTGATTCTCCTGCCTCAGCTTCCCAAGTAGCTGGGACTATAGGCGTGCACCACCACACCCAGCTAATTTTTGTATTTTTTAGTAGAAATGGGGTTTCACCATATTGGACAGACTGGTCTTGAACTCCTGACCTCATGATCTGCCTGCCTCCACCTCCCAAAGTGCTGGGATTACAAGCGTGAGCCACCGTTCCTGACCTCACTTAGGTCATTCTAACAGTATGATTTTGGACAATTTCCTTTGGATACAATAGAGGAGAAGAAAAAAAGAAGAAGAATTTCTAGCTGAGAGCTGTTGATGGAACGACCAAAAAAACTCTGCTGTCTGATTAGCAAGTCCAATGCTTTGGGCTGTCTGTGTAAATATTTAGAATAAAGGAAAAAAATCAAGGACTTAAGACATACAGATGTGAATTTAGTTGGTAGCCCTGGTGCCTTCTTAGCAGAGAAATGTGAAGCAATTAATTTGCTTATTCTTTTTGAACTCTGGTTTCTCCACTTGTAAAATGAAATGAATAATGCTTACCTAATAGAAAAAATTAGAAACAGCCTTAGTACTCTGAATAGGGGAGTGGTTAAATAAATTACAGTACGTCTGCAATATGGTACATTACACAAACTTTTAAGTAGGTAGGGGCATATGTGCTGACGTGGGAAAACATAAAAAATATTAAGTGGATAAAAGCAAGATGTAAAACAATGTGTATATTAGATTTCCTTTGGTGTAATAAGGGAAAGAATTTTACATCAGGAGAAACGCATCCCCATATGTGCTTAATGATGAGAGGGGATAGGAATTATAACAGTTAAAAGTAACTTAAGGAGAAGAATGGAAAGTTGGGCAGGAGGGGGGAGGTTTACACTTTTAATTTACACTTCTCTCTGTTATTTAGGTTTTCTAGCCAGGTCTGTTTGTTACTTTTAATTTAAAAACGTCCACATAGTTTATTTGCCTAGTAAGATTATGGACCTTTTTTCTTTTTTTATATTTTTATGGATTAAAAAATAAAAACCTTTGAAATGGGTATGGGGATTAAATTAAGGAATATGTGTGATGTACCTAGCATAGAATGGGCTTAGTTAACATTAGTGCAAATAAAATGAAGAAAAAGGCCTGAATCATTTTTAACCACCATCTTCTTTTTTGAAACTATGTTTTATGAGTGAATATTATCTTTATTACCCTGTTTATATTTTTATTGCTAATTTTTCGAAAGTGTTTACTACCAATCTGTTTGTCTGTCACTTTTGGCAGGTGGCTGTGACTGTCCTGGATGTGGTGAAAGATCACTAGGTTCATTTGTAGTACAAGCAGATCTGCCAACAATTATTGCAATTTGTTGCAAGCAGTTCATTTGATCTTTCTGAGCCTTGGTAACTTCAACTATTTAGCAAGTAATCTAGGTGATCTCTAAAGTCTCTCTAAACTCTAAATTAACATATCCATTTGTCACTGAATTTGGCATAGCCGAAAGCAAGGGTGTAAATTGGTAGGCTGTCGGAGAGTTCAAAGATAAAAGAGAAAAGGAATGTCATAAAGAAAAGTTTGAGGTTAGGAAATAGTTACCTAAAACCAATCTAATCTGCTACAATAGACACAGACACTAACTCACTCACTGCACTTCTCAATCAGCTATTTAAAGCCATTTCTGCCATTAAAGCTATCTCCACCATTACATAAAAGACTGCTAAGATAAGCTTTATATTTTTCCTCCAAGTTGAGTTTTGTGGATAAATATTTTTCTTTTTGACAATTTGTTTTCAATCTAAAAGCAAGGTAAATGCTTTGGGGTCCACACTATTTACTTCCATAGGGACAGAAAGGTGTTACTGTGTCTTCACCCGTCTTAAGGATCACGGCTTGCACTCCAATAACAAAAAAAAAAAAAAGACAGGTCAACAAGAGAAAAGCTTAACCAATCTATTTAATCAAAGTTGTATATAACAGGGGAGGCTTCAGAAATGAAGAGCCAAAGGTCCAGGGAAAACTGTCTTTATTTATGCTTAGGTGGAACAGCTCTGTAGAAATGTGATTGGACAAATGGGGATGATCTAATTAACGGTAATAGACCGAGAGGGGAAACCCAACAATGCCCTGTTTAGATTCTTCTTGGCATCTCTGTGTGGCATTCATTTCCTCCTGGACAAGAGGCTCTTCAAAGGAGACGGGAGAAAGTCAAAGAATGTCCTTTCTAGACTTTACAGCTTGCTTTGGGGAAGAGGAGTTCTACTTTCTGTGACCTGCCTTGGGGAAGAGGAATTCTGGTTTCTATAAATTATTTCAAGGGGAGACAGAGGGGTAAAAGACAGGAGGATGGGAGAATGTCAGAAAGGCCTTGCTTCTGAGACCCTTCCATTCTCCTCCAGTTCAAAATATTCAGCACACAAGGGTACTATACTTTGGGGTATTGTGTTCTGGAGCCTAACACTTTATTTCCTGTTTGTTGGAGTTGCAGAGAAAAGATTTCTCTTCTCAACCATTGTTAGGTGCGTAGCCGAGGTGCCTATAACTAAAGGTAGATTAACAAGAGAAACGTATAACACATTTATTTAGCATAAGTTTTATGTGAGGCCAGGCGAGATGGCTCACACCTGCAATTGTAAGCCAAGGCAGGTGGATCGCTTGAGGTCAGGAGTTCAAAACCAACCTGGCCAACATGACGAAACTGTCTCTACTAAAAACACACACACAATTAGCTGTGCATGGTGATGGGTGCCTGTAATCCCAGCTACTAGAGAGGCTCAGACAGGAGAATTGCTTGAATCCAGGAGGCCGAGGTTGCAGTGAGCCGAGATTGTGCCACTGCACTCCAGCCTGGGCAACAGAGTGAGACTCCCTCTCAAAAAAAAAAAAAAAGAAGTTTTATGTGACAGAATAGCCTTCAGAACTAAAGACCCAAAGACACAGAAAAATTTGTATAAGTTTGTGCTTAAGTTTGTTAGAAATTGGATGGTCATGCAGGAGTATGACTAGGCAAAAGGGTATGATCTAATGGTAATAAAGGGGGGAGAGTTAGCAAGTCCTGTTTATTCAGATTCTTCTCTGTGCCACTATCTTCAGAGATAAGGATGTTCCTTTCCTCCAAGTATAGGGAGGACACCTCTGGACTAAAGGTCTTAATGATCTCTCACAGGTAAAGGTGAGAAAATTGTTTGTAGGTTTTATGGCCTGCTCCAGGGAAGAAGGGCAAAAAGGAGTGACCTTCCTGCTTCTGCTGTTTCTCAAACGCCCGAGGTACCATACTTTGGGGTAGCATGTTCTGAGTGCCATCAGAGTATATGAAGGCCCCAGGAGAGTAGGCCTGTACAAGTGGAGCAGTGGAGGCCTACCATATCATGTATGAGAGGATATGTATATATATGTATCTACCTATTTAAAATAAAGTAAACCATACTGTCGGAGCACCTAGGGGCCCCCACCAAGAGCAGGGTGCAAACAACTGTCCTAGTTGCCTACCCAAGAGAATGGCAACTCCTACCCAGCTCCTTAGCAATCAAACAAGCAATCAATTAATCAACTGGCACTCTTTCAGAAAACTCCCGATGTGTGAGGCATTATGTCTTGTCTTCCAATCTTGATATTGGTTTTGTTAACCAGCTGAGCTTGTGTTTGTGGTTGCTGGAAGGTGGGAAACACTTAGTTCCATTCCCTAAGCATGGTTTCTCCAGGAACAGTGATGTGCAACAGTAATAGTGGGTTCTGTTACCATAGTCTCTTCCCCAAATGCCCACGGACAAGTCCCTGTGTCCACTGTGACACCTCATTAGAGGTAGGGCAACATGGGCACACAAGCCTCCAATATCTCTGTGAGTACTGGGATCTGGCATTTGTCTTTCATGTTGTTCTGCCCCAAATGTGGACTGGAGCTGATCTGGGGCCAACAGACTAATGTGTTCTTAAAACTGAGAAATTGGCTGGGCTCATGGCTGACACCTCAAGCCTGTAATCCCAGCACTTTGGGAGGCCAACGTAGGGAGGTCACCTGAGGTCAGGAGTTTGAGACCAACCTCACCAAGATGGCAAAATTCCGTCTCTACTAAAAATACAAAACTAGCAGGGCACGGTGGTGGACACCTGTAATTTCAACTACTTGGGAGGCTGAGGCAGGAGAATCGCTTGAACCTGGGAGGCAGACATTGCAGTGAACCAAGATTGTGCCATTGCACTCCAGCCTGGGGAACAAGAGCAAAACTCTGTTTCAAAAACAAACAAACAAACAAACAAAAACCACACCAAGACAAATGAACAAAAAAACTGAGAAATAAACATGCTAACACTTAAGACACCATTGACAGGACCAACAAGCCAAGCGTGGTGGCTCATGCCTGTAATCCCAGCACTTTGGGAGGCAGAGAAGGTTGGATCACGAGGTCAGGAGTTCAAGACCAGCCTGGCCAAGATGGTGAAATCCCATCTCTAAAAATGTAACAACAACAAAAAAGTTAGCCAGACACGGTGGCAGG
>NW_016107603.1:2259796-2270299 GCF_001604975.1 Cebus imitator
AAAAAAAAAAAAAAAAAAGAACCAACAAACAAAATTGTAACAATGCTGAGGGAGTCAATAACTATTATTTTAAACAAAAACAGTAATATGAACAAATCATTCCCATGATTTTATCTAATTATTATCATCCTATGACCAGAATTTTTGTTTTTTGTTTTTTACGTGTTAAGACTTTGTAAAAATTGTTTTCCTGTTACTTTGTGTCCTTCATAGTTAATTTCACAAAGATTTAAAGGAAAATCAACACGGTTGTCTTTAGGCCGCTAGGAACCAGCATCCAAGGCACAATGCAATGATCATGAAAGGGTGGCTGGGTGACATGCAATGTCTCTTATTTTGATTACTGACCATATTTTAGTTATGATAGTTTGCCCCTGCTTATGAGGAAGTCCAAGACTTTATTTTCCTCTCCTTGGGGTTTGATTTCTTTCCTGCTCTCAGTGCAATGTGTTCTTGAATTTGGCAATTGTCTCTTTCTCTTGTCAGCCAGAGCACTTGTGTTTTATGAATAAGAAGTTATGGGCTGGGTGCGGTGGCTCCCGCCAGTAATCTCAGCACGTTGGGAGGTCGAGGCGGGTGGATCACCTGAGGTCAAGAGCTTGAGACAAGCCTGGCTCGGGAGTTCAAGACAAGCCTGGCTGTCTCTACTAAAGATACAAAAAATTAGCAGGGTGTGGTGGAGGTGCCTGTAATCCCAGCTACTCAGAGGGCTGAAGCAGGAGAATTGCTTGAACCTGGCAGGCAGGGGGAGGAGGGGACCAGAGAGGTTGTGACAGAGAGAGAATCCATCTCAAAAAAAAAAAGAAATCACATCCACCAGGCACACGATCAGGGGGCTTCAGGTAGAATTTCTCCTTAGCTTTCCAAACTTTTCCCCAAAGTCATTCTAGGGGGTCTATTTGAGAGAATATGATGATGATTTATTTTAAATCAAAGAGTTCTGAGAAGTACGCAGAAACCAGACAATGCACCCAGGATTTAGAGAGTATCAAAGTAGTTCCTGAATGTAGGAAATTCCAATGACATTGATTCTCATTCTTCATTCCGTTTTGAATGGTTCAAGATAAAGGGGAGCTAGGGGAGCTACTGACTACTGAATAGAGGCAAGGAAATCTCCATTTCCATGCCTGCTTCCGGGCTCTGTGACTCGCTGTTGCTGCTGACTGGCTGTAACAGTGTGAGGTCTCAGGCGCTTGGGGGAAGAGACGTGCATCTGGGTAGAAGCTGTGCTGTAAGGGTAGAACTCCCACGGCCATCGGGCACGCCTTCCTACCCTCCGGGAGCGTTCCCACCAGCTCTTGTGATCTCAGAGGCAATGCCTACCAGAGTAAGGACCCTCCTCAGAGACCCACAGGCATCGCAGTGCAGTTTGTGAGGCACTTGTTAGCTATGCACAGTGGGCTGTCTGTCACTGCTTGGAGCCTACTTGCTGCTGAGAGAGAGGGCTCTCTAAGCACGAAGTAGCCCGTCTGAAACCTCGGACGTGGTTGATAGAATGCATTGCCAATGGCAGTGCCATACATCACAAGGGGTGAAGAAAGCCTTAGAATCTTAGGCACAGAACAAAGAAAAACCCCTTTGAGATCAACCATACCTAATAAAACTGGGCACCCCATGTGGCTGGTACGCATGCCATCATCAGATAGGAAAGGGAAGCAGGGATTATTAAAAATATTGAAAAAATGTTCAAGTTCAATGGCCTTGGGTCACGTCCAAGCAAAGCAAATGGTAATAGTTACAGGTTCTAGTTAAAAATTCCCGTTTTTATTTAAGTCAGCTTGGTGAAAAGTGAGAGAGGTTTCTTGACATTTCTTGATTTGATTGTTTTCAGTTTATAAAACAAATTCTATTTTCCCCTACAATTATGTTAAATTGCTGTCTCCAAAGAAACATTTTGCATATGGATGCCCTCTGATCTCCCTTCCCCTGATGTGTCTTTCATGCAGCCTGGGAGGGTCATTTGCAGTACAGCAAGGGTTGTTTGGCCCAGGCACACAGACAACTAGAGGGTTTAAAGAGTATAATCTGACTGTATCCTGTAAGTAGCTACTTTGATCTCTTATACCAATAATTATGCTTGTCAGAAAATAGAGGGTCGGAGGAGGAATCACTGCAAGCCAAAACTTTTGCTGAAAGATAAGATGTTATGATTTTCTGCTAATTATCTTACTGCAATTAAGAAGTTGAGGCTGATGGCTCAAAGCTTCCAATACATAAAAATCAGCTGCCATTTTAGTTGAAATGCAACATCCTGAGACCTGTTTTTAATTGACTTCCCTCCTCGTCACTCTTCAAAGTCGGGCTTCGCCAAAGCCACCAGATTCTGACTTTGAAGCTCCCTTGGAAAAAGAGTAAAAACAAAGGCCAGAAGTCAAGGGCTTTTAACTACATATGTTTTAGGCCAAATTTACAAATGTCTATTTTTTTTTTTTTAAGTTTCTCAAGAGGTTACTTTTAGTGAGCTCTTTGATCTGGAAAAACAAAAACAGAAACCAAGACACCCCATATTGATCATGTTTAAAAAGAAAATCTTATATAACAATTAGTCTAGTCAGAAATGTCTGCTTTCCTAATTTTTTCTGAAGGCTGAAGTTTAACATTTCTGTTAGGTACAGAATTGCAGATCAACTTTTTCCCTTTGAAATGTCTGTCGTATAACGTAATTGGCACACAAGGGCCAGCGGCTTGTTCAGGTTGCAGAAGACATCATGGATCAAGAACTTGCTGAATCCTATGGACAAGATCTGTGGCTCAGTTATAGGGTCCACGGTCTGTGGGCAGGAAACACATCCTTATTTATAACCATCTTAAATTATAACATTTACATTATGAAAATAGAATTTCAATACTTTGGTATTTAAATTGATTATTTGCCAAGTTCAGACACACATCAAGAATGTTTGCAAATTTATGAAGGAAAACAAAGTATCCCAGCCAATTTCACGAAGAATAGTTTCATAACAGATTCAGATAAATGCTCAAATCTTAAAAAAATGTGCTCCTTGAAAATGCCAACAAGACATGCAAAGTGTTAGTTTTTATAGGCCTAGAATATAATACAGCCTATTTTGTGGATTGCCCATTCATGGCTCTTCAAGTCAAAGCTGATGTGTGTTTCTAACTTGGCATGACCTTCTTTCTTTTTAAATTTGAGGTAGAGTCTCACTCCATCTCCCTGGCTGGAGGGGAGTGGTGTGATCTTGGCTCAATGCAACCTCCACCTCCTGGATTCAAGCCATTCTCGTGCTTCAGCCACCTGAGTAGCTGAAATTGCAGGCATGTGCCACCATGCCTGGCTACTTTTTGTATTTTTAGTAGAGACGAGGTTTCACCATATTGCCCAAGCTGGTCTCAAACTCATGGCCTCAAGTGATCTGTCCACTTTAGCCTCTCAAAGTGCTGGGTTTGCCAGTGTGAGCCACTGTGCCTGGCCATTTTTTTTTTTTTAACCCATCATAGGCTGCAATTCTGTAAACTGGACTGACAGAAGAAACTGAAGTTTATTAACAAACACGTGCCATCATTTGTACATATGGGACAACTCAGTGATGATTAAGTAAAAAAGTGGTTAGAGGCCAGGCACAGTAGCTCATGGCTGTAATCTCAGCACTTTGGGAGGCCAAGGTAGAAGAACTAATTGAGAGCTCAAAACCAGTTAGGCAACATAGAGGGATCCTGTCTCTATATTTAAAAAAAAAAAGTGGTTAGAATTTGCACTTATCTAGCACCTTCACAAATGAACAATACATTTTACAGCAGTAACAAGACAGAGGGAAAGACTTTGAACTTCTAGGGAGGCAAATTGTGGGAACGCAGCCGGTGTGGTGGCTCAGCCTATAATCCCAGCACTTGGGGAGGCCAAGGCAGGAGGATCACTTGAGGTCAGGGGTTTAATACCAGCCTAGCCAATATGGTGAAACCTCATATCTACTAAAAATACAAAAATTAGCCCAGTGTGGTGATGGGCACCTGTAATCCCAGCTACTCAGGAGGCTGAGGCAGGAGAATCACTTGAACCTGGGAGGCAGAGGTTGCAGTAAGCTGAGATTGTGCCACTGCACTCCAGCCTGGGCAATAGAACAAGACTCCATCTCAAAAAAAAAATAATTGTGGGAAGGCAAATATGTAGGGAACCAAATGATAGATAAGAGCTTGTTGGTAAGGTTTGTCATGTAGACTTCATTGGTGCCATCTCTGGACTGAGGGTTCATATATATATATATATATATATATATATATATTAAAGATGGGATTTCACCATGATGGCCAGGCTGGCCTTGAACTCCTGACCTCAGGTGATCCACCCACCTCAGCCTCCCAAAATTCTAGGATTACAGGCATGAGCCACCGCGCCCAGCGTGGACTGAGGGTTTAGAGTTATCTCCAGTGATTAACTGATTAGCTTCTATCCCTCTTAGGAGAGATGGGAGGAAGGACACCTTTACAAGTTTATATCTTACTTCTAGGCACACCAGGATACACAGAGAGCTTTTCTTATAATTCCTTCTTCTCAATTGCCTATGGTTCGAAATAATCCTTATGCCAAAGTGGCACAAAGGAGAAATTTAAATTGCTCTAATCTGACAATAATTACTGCTAAGTGGTAAGTGTAGCTCAGCATATTTTTTATGAAGATACTTTTTTAAAATAAAAAAAAAAGGATCATACTATAAATTGCTTTGTGATTGGCTTATTTTTAACTTTTCACCTACGAATACAAAAATATCTGGCGCAGCAGCACGCCGGCCTTTCCTGCCTTATGCCGAAGGCCAGGGAACTCAAGCAGGGAGACAGACATCATGTTCCTCAGAGCTCTTTAAAAACAGCACGTGTGTGTGTGTGCGCGCGTGCGTGTGTGTGTTTGTGCGCGCGCGTGTGTGGAAAGTGGGCATGGATTTTCCAGGGCTGTAAGGGCCAGTGGTTCTCAGGACACATGTGTCATGCGATTCTAGACAGGTCACTTTAAACCAAAACATTTCTTTGGTCCAGTTCCCAAGAGTTCACCCTTGGTCTCTATGACAGAGACCTGGAAACACAAACTGTCTTCAAACAAAGCCACTCTACCATGTGTGCTAAACCCAGGCCATTCTCATAAGCTGCAGTGTCAGCTCATTTCATCATCTTTGGCTCAACTCTTGGAAAAGTACTTTCATATAATTGAAAAAGCAAAACATTGTATTTTTCACTATATAAAGACTCATATGCACTGCAAAAAATTTATAAATGACTGAAGTACACAAAGGAGAAATTTAAATTGCTCTAATCTGACAATAATTACTGCTAAGTGGTAAGTGTAGCTCAGCATATTTTTTATGAAGATACTTTTTTTAAAATAAAAAAATGGATCATACTGTAAATTGCTTTGTGATTGGCTTATTTTTAACTTTTTCCCTACGAATACAAAAATATCTGAATTTTTTTGAATGCTTCTACATCTCAGCTACAAAAATTTTATGAAACAGCTACTACAATTGCTAGTTTACAGCTGAAGAAACAGACGCTTTGAGATTAGTTATTCTTCCTCTTCACTCCCATTAGATTCACCCTGGTCCATGTCTCACAGTTTATTTATAAATTCTAGCTCAAAATTTTAATGTAAGCCCTGACTTCCCTTCTCAGCTTTAGACTTATATATGCAGCTGCCTACTTGATATCTTAATTTGGATCTCAAAATTGCCTGGGATGCAACTCGTCCAAAATTGTGTGTGAGTATTCTGCATTGAGCAACACAAGAACCTGCCCCTAACTCCAATCTTCCTCTCTTGCAATCCACCCTTGACTTTCTTGAATTTATTCTTCACATAGCAGCCAAAGGATCTGGTCAAAATGCAATTTTGGTTACGCTACCGTCAATTTATAACACTTGAGTGGCTTTCCTCTGCTCTTCAGGGAAGGACCAGGACTTTTGTTTTGCTTTTTGTTTTGAGACATAGTTTCGCTCTGCTGCCGGGCTGGAGTGGAGTGCAGTGGCATGATCTCGGCTCTCTGCAAGATCCGGCTCCCTGATTCAAGTGATTCTCCTACCTTAGCCTCCCAAGTAGCTGAGATTACAGGCATGTGCCACCATGCCCAGCTATTTTTTTTTTCTTTTTTTTTTTTGGTATTTTTAGTAAGAGATGGGTTTTCGCCGGGTGCGGTGGCTCAAGCCTGTAATCCCAGCACTTTGGGAGGCCGAGGCGGGTGGATCACGAGGTCAAGAGATCGAGACCATCCTGGTCAACATGGTGAAACCCCATCTCTACTAAAAATACAAAACATTAGCTGGGCATGGTGGCACGTGCCTGTAATCCAAGCTACTCAGGAGGCTGAGGCAGGAGAATTGCCTGAACCCAGGAGGCGGAGGTTGCGGTGAGCTGAGATCGGGCCATTGCACTCCAGCCTGGGTAACAAGAGTGAAACTCCGTCTCAAAAAAAAAAAAAAAAAAAGAAAAGAAAAGAAGAGATGGGTTTTCACCATATTGGCCAGGATGGTCTTGAGCTCCCGACCCCGTAATCCACTCTCTTTCGCCTCCCAAAGTGCTGGAATTACAGGTACGAGCCACCCAGCAAGACCAGAATCTTTAACATGGTCCACAAAGCCAGGTGTAATCGTTCTGCCTCTCTCCCCTCAGTTCACATGGTCTCCTCACGCTCCGCACCTTAATCCCCCTGACATTTGTTTATTTAACAAAACTGCTATAGGATTTTGCACTTGCTGTTCCTTCTGACTTGAACGCTCTTCCTGCCACCCTGTTTATTCTTTTCCTGGATGACTCCTACTTTCTTTTCAGATGTCAGTTCAGCCATCTCATCTGTAGATAAAGTTTCCCTGTACCTCTTGACCAGGCCAGTCCCCCTGTATTAGTTACTGTTATAGCACTCGGGGGTGGGGGACAAGGCCCTTGGACTCCTAAAGTTTTGCTAAAAAATTACTTACTTGAGACACATTGATTAATGATTCTATTATATAGAATACATTTTAGTTTTTTGGCTGGCTTTTGGGAAAGGAGGTTCTGGTTTGTATGACCCACCTTGGGGAAGAGGGATTCTAGTTTCTATGGCCAGCCTTGGGGGAGAATGGGACTGAGACGGGAGAACAGAGTTCAGATGAAAACTTCTGCTTCTGAGGCTGCTGCTGAGGCCTTCATTGTGGGGTATTGTTTTCTGAGCCCCAACTGCACCTGCTATTCTTTTTTGTAGCACTTATCACAGATATAAACTTATACCTATTTGTGTGATTCTTTGGTTGAAGACTGTAATTCCATTTAGACTGTAAGTTCCACAAGGGCATGAACCAGATCTGTTTGTATCGATCATTATAGCTTTACTGACTAAAGCATTGGTCAGCACATATTTTTTAGTAAATAATATGTGTTAGATGAACTAGTTGAATGACTTTCCCCAGCTAAAATGGCAGAGCCAAAATGAAAGCTAATGTTCTTTCTATTATATATGATAAAAATAGGAAGGCATAAAGCAATAAACACATTTATGTGAGACATTTACCTAAGAACTGACCAAGTGCAGTGGCTCAAGCCTGTAATCACGGCACTTTGAAAGGCTGAGATAGAGCTCAGGAGTTCGAGGCCAGAACTTGTCTCAAAAAAAATACAAAATACTCAAGCATTCCTGACCATTTCACAGATCTCTGTCTGAACCCACCTCTGTGAATTCCAGCCCTTTCTGCACACATACAGGGAAGGATTTGCTAATATATCATTGTTATGATTCATACTTCTTGCAGTAAATATATCCTTTGACTAATATCTAAGCCTTAGGTCAGGCACAAGGGAGAAAATGAAAAAGAAAGCATGTTCTAGACCACAACATGAAGAAGTGTGAGATCAGAAGTAAAGTGACAGTGAGAGCAAGGGCAAGTTTCATAGGATTGGAGGTGGGGAGGACAGAGTGTATAGAAACCAGAGAATATTTGCTGGGTGCAGTGGCTCACATCTGAATCCCAGCACTTTGGGAGGCCGAGGCAGGCAGATCATGAGGTCAAGACATCAAGACCATCCTGGTCAACATGGTGAAACTGGTCTCTACTAAAAATACAGAAATCAGCTGGGCATGGTCGTACATGCCTGTAATTCCAGCTACTCAGGAGGCTGAAGCGGGAGAATCACTTGAACCCAGGAGGAGGATGTAGTGAGCCAAGATCCTACTACTGCAACTCAAGCCTCGTGACAGAGTGAGGTTCCATCAAAAGAAAGAGAAAGAGAGAGAGAGAGAGAGAGAAAGAAAGAAAGAAAGAAAGAAAGAAAGAAAGAAAGAAAGAAAGAAAGAAAGAAAGAAAGAAAGAGAGAAAGAGAGAGAGAGAAAGGAAGGAAGGAAAGAAGGAAGGAAGGGAAGGAAGGAAACAGAGAATATTTAAACTGCAAGGAACTCTAGAAATTCTCTAATTTAAAATTCTCATTTTATAGAGAAAATTCTCATTTTATAAAATTTTCATTTATATCATGGCTAAAGACACAAATTTAGTTATTGAAAGCTCCAGGACTAAACCTTATACACCTCCCTTGCAGAGGGCGAAATTCTCAAATACTTATGTTAGCCTATTGACAAGTTCTAATTGAAATGTCTACTATATAGTCCACAAATATTTAGTATGGAAAGTGTAGGAAAGGTAATTTAAAAGCTAGCAAATTTGTAACAACAGCAATAATAATAACAACAGCTGTACCAGCAGCAGCATTTTATGTTTATACAATATTTTCTTGTTTGAAAAATATTTTTCTGTACTTCCTGTCATGCAATCCTTACAAAATCATTGAAGTAAACAGGCAGGATTCTTCTTCATATGCTCCATATATAGGAGGAAATGTATACCCATGAAGATAACATAATTTGTCCAAAGCCAAAGGCGGCTACTGAATGGTAGATCTCAACCTCAGGTTCAAATTCCTGAACTCCAAGTTTATTGCTGTTATCATTGCCTCTTGCTGCCTAAAGAGGCTTTGTTCAATATAAAGCTGTACACTGCAATTCTCCAAAATCTCCATGTTTTCCACACAGGTGGAGGCTCACCTTCCAAGTTTAATAGTATATTATGTGGAACCCCATCTGTGGTGACCCTGACCTCTCCTAGCCTCAGCCCTTCCCTTTCTCAGTATCAGGCAGGAATACTGAGAAAGGGAAGGGCTTTCTCATGGAGCAGTGATTTTGTGCCAAGTTCAGCAGGGGGCATTGGATTAAGATTCTCATGTTGACAGCAATTTTATCTTGTGAAGATGCACAAAGCCTGCCTTATGCATTCCTTTCACACCTGGGAGGAATGGAATATATTTCTATTTGTAAACACACATGCCTCGATACATGTAACATATAAACAAAAATGTGATTTCTTTAAAAATAATCTACTGTCACCCTTCCATTTCAGTCATTTGGTGAGTTTTGAATATATTTTTCTTTCCAGAGTCCAAGAAAAGGTGTTTATTCGCTCCTTCTTTTTTAATCAGCTGGGTGCCAACATTTTCTTTCCTTCTCTTGATGTGATGTAAGTTCAGTTTTTGGCTTCTGTCTGCTTTTCCAGCTGGTTACCTGCAGGTAGTTGGATGAAAGAAGCTTTCTCTCAACTCAGGCAATCACCAAGTCCCAGACACATACACACACACACAAACGCACACACACACAAACACTGGAGTACAATAGTTTGACGTACAGGATGCTCTGCAGAAAGAGGTCAGTTCACTTCTACCCACACTCCTCTGTTGGCCGGCTTAAGGCAATAAAACTGGCTGCTGTCCGTGCAAATCAGCATCCTGGAAAAGGAGGGTCTAGGTCAAGAGGAAGGAATATCCCATCCTGAGGAAGAAAGATTAGATTTGTTTGGTATGATTGCTTGGGGACAGCTTCAAAATTTACAATGCCCTGCAACTCTTAATTTAGCCTGCTTTCAGTTTAAGATTACTAACCTGTGTTAAGAAGAAAGGCACATTCATTACTGTTATTAAGCAATCTAATTTTAGAATTATTACTAGAATAAAACTCAAGAATATAATAATTCTGAGCTAGAAATGGGACTAATAAAGCTCCCCCGGTTTCTACATTTGCATATTAAAGCCTGTAATTAAAAGTAAATTGTGAAACAGGACAATTTCTTTTGGGTGATATGGTAAAGGATGAATTGCTTTTAGCAAACATTGTTTTGATGAATGAGCTACTCGAATGACAGATTGCCTTTTCAGATGTAATTATATTTCATTTAGATAAGAGACTGACAGTACAGCATATTCTTTTTATTTAGGCTGGCTAGAGACCAGGGATCACGCCTAGTTATCACAAAGCATGTGCATGGCTGCTTTAGTTCAGGTCAACTAAGGACCACCTCAGACTCTGCAAATGCAGGGTCAGAGACAAAAGAGATGTTGAAATTAGGTAGCCTCAGGTGGTACTCATATAAGTAGCAGAGAGATATAGAATTTGTGTCATATTAAGAAACTGTATGATTATATGCCAGATTTGAGGATATAATCATACAGTTTCTTAATATGATACAAATTCTATGTCTGCCTGCTTCTTATA
>NW_016107603.1:2271489-2308399 GCF_001604975.1 Cebus imitator
AAAATCTGCCTTTATTTGCTCAGATTTTTTTTTTTTGAGACAGAGTCTTGCTCTGTCGCCCAGGCTGGAGTGAAGTGGCGCAATCTCGGCTCACTGCCATTCGTAGCTTTTTTTTGTTCTTCTTCTTCTTCTTCTTCTTTTTACAGCACTGACACACTTATATTAGTGCTTTTCCAAAAATGACACTGATTAGCGATAAGGGATATTGTCTCAGCTCTGCAAAATCATTTCTATTTAGCCTGAAACAGAGTTCAAAAACATAAAATTATGTTAATCAATTTGTTCACTTAGGAAATATTCATCTAACTTAGATTCTAGAATTAACACTGTGTCAAGGCATAAAATAAATATATAATAATGTAAGATTTGGCCACTGCCCTTGAAGAACTTACAGTTTAATTGAATAAGACAATGACCATGATTGTTCATGGCAAAGCTGTGGACGTGAAGTTGTTGTTGAACAGCTTAATAGGGGAATGAGATTGAATCATGCAACTTTTAAATAGAGTACAATGGGCTTTGAATGAATTTTTCAAGTCCATGAAGAAGCCTTAGCTCCTTTCAATTAGTGAATGTCAACATTTCTTTATCTTTCTCTTGAACTGAAGAAAGAGAAGGGCATTTCTGTTGGGGTACCAACACTGGCAGTAGATTTCAATTTGGTGATATTAATTATAATTAATGTGATTAACTCAATTGATTTATTCAGCTACTTATTACTTTCATGATTTTCTCATTTCTGCTTATTACCTGCATTACTACTCACTTAATAATTTTCTTTAAATCCTTGTTTTGTGTTTAAGCAAACTTATTAACATTTTGTTGTTATTATTATCTTAAGTAGAAACTTGGTATACCTTGCTATTTAAAAGAGAAAACAAAGTATATATATGACTATTTACATTTTTTAAAGTTAATCTATAAACCATTTAAAATTGTCTCATGTACCACTGGTGGGGAACTCTGGCCTTGCCATTTGAACGTCTCTGGGAAGGAGCACTGAGTGGTTGATGGAGGTTTCTTTTTAAATGTTGCTTGACATTTCCACACTCCCCATTTCTACTTACCTTCCATCACTCTATCTTTTACTTTGCCTTATTTTCTCTATAGCATGTTTCATTTCTAAAATCATATTATTTTATTTATTTCTTTTGCTTATCTGTTTTTTGTGACTAGAATACAGATTCCATGTGGGCAAGGACTTCGTCTTGATTACCTCCATTCCCCAGGGTCTGACGTATATTAGGCACTGAATTTCAGGAGTTTTATGGCAATATGGTGAGAAGCTGCTGTGATGCAAAAATCCGGTTTGGACCATATAACTCCGTTTGCTAGCTTAATAATTTCTGACCAGATTCTTTTTTTCCTGTTTTTTATTGTTTGCTATGACTTTGGGCTTTGTTTACCCCAACTGGGTTCATGGACCTTTTTACTTTTCTGAGTCTATAGATTTTCAGAACTTTGGGCTCTACTTTCTTGCATTCATTTACTCCTCCTTTTAGAAGCCAACATACTCACCCCAAATTTTTTTCTATTTAAACTTAATTCATAAGGTACTCACTGGATTCTTCTGTCCAGTAGTCATAGCATTTGTCCAAGAAGGGTGGCTATAACAATTAAATAAACCTGGATGCTGTGCTCTGATATTTGAAAAATAAACAGTGGGACAATGGCACATATATTTATCCGTCTGTACCAAGAGTAGCCTTAGCTAAAAGCTAAGATATAACTCTCAATATTAGTTCTTAAATACTATTTGTATTTTTTGTTCTTAAGGCAATGGATGTATAAGCATTGGGAATGTCCTCTCAATTTTTGAACTTTTCTTAGGCAAATAGATTAAGAATTTGAATAAATTTATTTTTATCAATGGTTTTCAAATGTTTTATATGATATTCATATATTATAGAATACAACAATCAGAGTCATTTTTTTTTTCTTGTTTTTGAGACGAAGCCTCGCTTTGTCACCCAGGCTGGAGTGCAGTGGCATGATTTTGGCTCACTGCAACCTCTGCCTCCCAGGTTCAAGTGATTCTCCTGCCTTAGCCTTCTCAGTAGCTGAGATTATAGGTGCCCACCACCATGCCCGGCTAATTTTTCTATTTTTAGTAGAAACAGCATTTTTCCATGCTGGCCAGGCTGGTCTCAAACGCCTGACCTCAGGCAACTCACCTGCCTTAGCCTCCAAAGATGCTGGGATTACGGGTATAAACTACCATATCCGGCCTCAATCAGAATAATTTAAAGAGATAATACGATCTAAATCTTATATAAAGAAACATTATTTAGAATATTTCTATCTATATTTTTACTTTTTGAAGAATTTTTTTTTCCTCCCTCATTAGATAATGGTAAGTCAAGGGGATGAAAGTCCATACCTACTTCTGTGACGAATCCAATGCCCGCTAAGGCTGGTTGATCACATAAGCCATATTTCTTGGTGATGAATGACTCAGAGCCCACGATAAGGCTCACACATTTCCAATGAAATCTTTCATGTCGTGGAAGAGGAAATAAGATTGCAAATTTGAGAGTAGATGATAATGATTAGTTTGGGATACTATTTATAATCAGTGGCATAGGAAGTTAATTACTTGTTTTCGATAGGGTGACTAAGCTGATCCCATTAGAAAACTACTGCATATGATTTTCTAAATAAAAAATATTTTTTAAAGGGCTGAGAATTTTCATGATTATGGTAAGATTGGGAGAAAGTATGATTAGTGGTTAAAAATGGCACAGATGTAATTACAGACCAATCAGTCCTTTCAGTTTTATTTAGACCAAACTTCTTATTCATCAGAATGTTTTAATTAATTCGATTAGTGTTGGTTACTTATCTGTCTTAGAAAATTCAGCCACATCAATACAAAAAATCTTTTCTGTAAAGTTTGTTTGGCTCCAAAGTTCTCTCTAAACAACCATTATAACTATGTAGTTCCAAGGCGATAGGACACAGTCATCAAACCTACATATTATGGTCTATTGCTAGATTTAAAACTCTGTTTTATTAGCCAGGCATGGTGGTGCCTCTAATCTCAGCTACTTATGAGGCTGAGGCAGGAGGATCCCTTGAGCCAGGAGTTGGAGGTGGGGGCGAGCTATGACTGCACCGCTGTACTCCAGTCTATCCAGAGAGGCTGGAGTGCAGCCTCTGAGACAGAGGAAGACCCTGTCTCAAAAAAAAAAAAAAAAAAAAAAAAAAAAAAAAAACCCTAAACAAATCCTATTTTATAGATGTCTTATTTCTCTCTTCTTTAAAATGTCTTCCTTTTTGAACCTTATGGGGCTTCTGCCTTTTGTTCCCCTACTTCAATGAATCTATTCTTTCTATTTCTCTAGAGGCAGGAAATGAGTCACATCGTGTGCTTAAGTCTGGGTGTTTCTGAAATCAGGTTTTACTTTTTATTTGAATTTTTCTTCTAGAAATAAGAAGTTGTTGGTAATTGGCAACTTTGATTATAGACAAAGATGATTATTCTGAAATTAATTTATTTTAAAAAATAAGTAACACACTGTAATGGAAGAAAGTTGGGCATACATTCATAGAAAAAGGAACTTTTCTAACTTGGTATTGATTATCAATGACATAAAATAATCCTGTATTTTCCAAATATACAAATTATTTACTCTGTGGGAATAAATATGAAATGTGATGGTGACTGATCCAAGCTACTCTTTAGGGCACTGTGGGAATGTTTTATTAGTGAATACCAGTGTGGTCTGGAAGAATTGATTGATGTAGCTTGAAAAAGGGCCTAAGTTGTTCCCAGCGAGTCTTTTACAAACTGGCAGGACTTGGCTGATATGGAAAGGAGTAGTCCTCCTGACAGAAGTGCAGATTGTAAGTGTTGCTGATAAAGAGGCCCAAGGTCACGAAAGACTCATCTGATTGGAACAGACAGACTATCAGGACAGTAATCAGAAGTATCCCCTAGCCGGTGGCCTGGAGTCAAGATAAAGCAATTTACATAGTACTTTGTGAACTTGTTTTTCTTGATTCTTATTTATCAACAGGTTTAAAATGTTTAAGTGACTTAACTCGATAACTAATAATAGTATTTAAATATTGACATCTTTAATGTGCCAGACACTATGCTGCCTGCTTTGCATGCATTATCTGACTTGATTCTTACAGAAGCCCTTGAAAAGTGCTTTTACTATCCCCATTTTTAAAAAGATGAAACTAAATCCGGGAGAGAGGTTCCAAAACACGTCCATGGTAGCACAGCAGGGTTGTGACAGAGTCAAGCCTGAAGCTTGGGGGTGTCCAGTTCAGAGGCTAATATGTTGGTCCCCCAATTTTGCTAAGGCAGGTCTTCGAGTTTAGTTCAAGTCCGCAGTTCTTTCTCTCTACTTGCCCTCCACTCCTACATTTCCTCCAATAGACAAGAAACTCTTCAGTATTTTGGAGTTCTGCCTTTTTTTTTTTTTTTTTTTTTTTTTTTTTTTTTTTTTTTTTCTTTTTTTTGAGACCAAGTCTTGCTCTGTTGCCTAAGCTGGAGTGCAATGGCGTGATCTTGGCCCACGGCAACCTCCACCTCCCGGGTTCAAGCGATTCTCCTGCCTCAGCCTCCCAAGTATTACAGGCATGCACCATAACACCTGGCTAATTTTTCTATTTTTAAGAGAGACAGGATTTTCCCATGTTGGCCAGGCTGGTCACAAACTCCTGACCCCAAGTGATCCACCTACCTCAGCCTCCCAAAGTGCAGGGATTACGGTCTTGAACCACCACACCCGGCCTGGAGTTCTGCCATTAAAAAAAAATTGTGGGCCGGGCGTGGTGGCTCAAGCCTGTAATCCCAGCACTTTGGGAGGCCGAGGCGGGTGGATCACGAGGTCAAGAGATCGAGACCATCCTGGTCAACATGGTGAAACCCCGTCTCTACGAAAAATACAAAACATTAGCTGGGCATGGTGGCGCGTGCCTGTAATCCCAGCTACTGAGGAGGTTGAGGCAGGAGAATTGCCTGAACCCAGGAGGTGGAGGTTGCGGTGAGCCGAGATCGCGCCATTGCACTCCAGCCTGGGTAACAAGAGTGAAACTCCGTCTCAAAAAAAAAAAAAAAAAATTCTGTGTGTGTGTGTGTTTTTCTATAATAGGCTTCATTATTTAGCACA
This sequence comes from Cebus imitator, assembly GCF_001604975.1. NCBI lineage: Eukaryota > Metazoa > Chordata > Mammalia > Primates > Cebidae > Cebus > Cebus imitator. The sequence continues at coordinate 2,276,616 of NW_016107603.1, forward strand.
GTTTTAGGTTTATAGAAAAACTGAGCAGAAGGTAGTTTTCATATACTTTCCCCCTTCCCCCAACCCTCATTTCCCCCTATTATTAACATCTTGCATTAGTGTAGTACACTTGTTACAATGGATGAACCAATATGATACATTATTATTAGCTGAAGTCTGCAGTTTACATTAGAGCTCACTCTTCGTGTTCTAAACACATAAGGGTTTTGCCAAGCATTTAATGGTGCAGATCCACTATTACAAAATTATACAGAATAGTTTCACTGTCCTAAAAAACCCTTTTAATCCACATATTACCTATCCCTTTCTCCTCCCTGCTGGCAACCACTGATCTTTTTACCATTGCTATCGTTTTGCCTTCTCCAGAATGTAATATTATTAGAATCATACAGGATGTAGCCTTTTCAGACTGGTTTCTTTCACTTAGCAACATGCATCACTTCATGTCTTTTTGTGGCTTGCTAGCCCATTTAAAAAAAAAAAAAACAGATAAATGATATTCCTTTGTATGGATGTATTACAGCTTTTAAAAAAGTGTATTCACCTACTGAAGGACATTTTGTTTGCCTTAATAAATGGCAATATGAATAAAACTAGTACAAACCTTGGTGTGCAGGTTTTTGTATGGACATAAGTTTTCAACTACTTTGGTTAAATACTTAGGAGCGTCATATCTGTATCATATAGTAAGAATATGTTTAGCTTTGTGAGAAATTGTACCATTTGCATTCCCACCAGCAATGAATGAGAGTTCATGTTACTCCACATCCTCACCAGAACTTGGTGTCGGTGGATAGTAGTATCTCATTGTTGTTTTAATTTGCAGTTTCCTAATGAAACATGACATTGAACATCTTTTCATATGATTGCCATTTGTATGTCACCTTTGGTGAGGTGTCTGTTTAGATCTTTCGCCCATTGGTGTTGTTCATTTTCTTATTGTTTAGTTTTAAGGTTTTTTTTTTTTTTTTTTTTTTTTTTTGTTTTTTTTTTTTTTTTAGTTTTTTTTTTTTTTTTTGCATATTTTGAGTAATAGTGTTTTACAGATATGTCTTTTGCAAATATTTTCTCTTAGAGTTTTGTGTTTATTGATAGTGATTCAACTTACCTGTGTTCTAAATTCTGAGAAAGCAAAAGGACTAATTCAGGAGGTTATAACAAATGGAAGCATTGGTTACTAATTCATTATTTTAAGAGAAATGAACAACCAATATAGATAGCAAAATAATGTTATTTGTATATTACTTTTAAAAGTAATGGCATTACTTTTAAAGAGCAAAAATTGCAATTATGTTTGCCCCAACCTAATAGCAACTGCAAAACGCTTGTGAGAAGAACAAGCTTGACCTGGTCAAATATCAGCAAGAAGGCCTTGAAGCTAGACCAAAGTGAACAAGGTGGCATCTGCAAGACGAGAGTGTGGAGAAATAGGCAGGGCCCAGCACACATAGGGAGTTACAGGCCCTGATAGGAAATTTGGATTTTAGTCTAACTTCAATGTGAAGCCAATGCAGGTATGAAAGGGGCTAATACAACCTGAATGCCATTTTAAAAAGATGAATCCGGCTGTTAGGTAAAGAAGGAAAGGAAGAATGGAAGCAGGTAGGAAACTATTGCGATGAACCAGAAGAGAGGAAATATGAGCATGGGCTAGGATTGTTGTTGTGAACATGTAAATTTGTGAATAGATTCAGAATAGGAAGTGGAGCAAAACCAGTGGGAAAATGAAAAATTAGACATAATGAGTGAAGGAAACGACGAATCAAAGGTGACCCTGAGGGACTTGAAACACTGGGTAGATGGAGATGTTATTTCGAGAGATGGCAAGTCTTAGGGTGGAGCTAATTTGGGGAGTGAAAAATCAAGATTTCTATTTTGTAGGGATGTTGAGTTCGAGAGCTCTTTTATACATCTGAGTGGAGATACCACGCAATCAGTCATTTGGTTACATAAGTTTGGAATTCATTAGAGGGTAAAGTTCAAGAATCCGCTGTAATGGCCAGGCGCATTGACACAAGTCTGTAATCCCACAACTTTGGGAGGCCAATGTGGGCAGATCACATGAGGTCAGGAGTTTGAGACCAGCCTGACCAACATGGTGAAACACTGTCTCTACAAAAAATACAAAAATTAGCCAGGCGTGGCGGTGTGTACCTATAATCCCAGCTACTTGGGAGGCTGAGGCAGAAGAATTGCTTGAATCCGGGAGACAGACGTTGCAGTGAGCCGAGATCACACCATTGCACCCTGGCCTGGTCAACAAGAATGAAACTCCTTCTCAAAAAAAAAAAAGTATTATCTGTAAGGAAAGACAGAAGACTGAAAGAGACCAGTTAAGGAGGGAATTTATTTATTACAACACTTAACCATGTTCTAGTATAGTTATTTATTTCTTTACTGACCTACATTGTAGATTGTGAGTAACTGAAGGGCAGAATAAGGGTCTTACTCAGTTGGTTTTTCCTGTACCTAGGACAGTGTCCACCAGGTAGGAAGTTTTAAGTAAATACTTGTTGAATTTTTCAAGACTACAACACTAAATATTGACTCCACATTCTTAGCTCACTTTTACTTATGTGGCCTTGTTATTTATTTCCATTTGATAAATAAAATGGATAAAAACTACAACATGATAAAAAAGACCCCTAGTTAAAGGGACACTTGGACATTTTACCTTTTAGTCTTGGCTGAATACAGGCTGGAATGGAACATGCACAGTCAGCCAGCGTGTCATAGTCACCCTAATGATCCACACAGCTAGTGGTATAATTGATTAGCCTGCTGGGAACATTATTGATCATGGAGATGACCAAAATAATTGGAGCAGCCAAATTGTGGTTCTGTGTCTATTTGAAAAGTGATCTTGTAATTTGGTGAATTTTCTTTATTTGTTTCAAAATTTCAGTGTTAGAAAAGGTCTTAGAGATAATCTGGCACAATTTTATTATTTAATAGTTCAGAGAAGTTAAGCGCCTTGATCCAGGACACATGGCTAGTGGTGGAAACACTGGTCCCAAGGCTCCTAATCCCTTGTCCTTTCAACAACACTCTAATGTAGGTGAGTCATGTGAGCAGGAAATAGCTTCTGTTTTTATGTATCATTATATGTCACTGATTTTTTTTTTCTGCAAAGTAACCTAGCCCAGGCTGCTTGATCCTGTGTATGAATAGCTTTATAAAGTTCTGTCCACAGGTAGATCCCTTTGTAGGAAAGACGTGAGAGTAGCACTCAAACTTCTCTTCACATGATCAGTTGTTGGCTGTCCACTGTTTCAGAGATTCCTAGGATAGGAGTGTGTGTGTGAGTGTGTGTGTATATGTACATATTATTGTTGTCATTGTGATATATTTAAATTTTATGAATATTGTATATCTTTCTGGAGAGTTAGGGCTCTTTTCAGGAGAATTTGTGGTTTGGAAATCTATTTTCTTGGAGAGTAGTTAATATAATCAAGGAAAATGGGGCTAGAAATCTCAGTTACCAATTCTTTATCTTTTGCAACAGAGTTTAACCCAGGCTGGAGTGCAGTGGCATGATCTTGGCTCACCACCACATCTGCCTCCCAGGTTCAAGCAGTTCTCATGCCTCATTCTCCCAGTAGCTGGGACTACGGGTGTGTGCCACCACGCCCAGCTAATTTTTGTATTTCTAGTAGAGACAGGATTTTGTCATGTCGGTCAGGCTGGTTTTAAACTCCTGGCCTCAAGTGATCCCCCTGCCTCGGCCTCCCCAAAATGCTGAGATTACAGGTGTGAGACACCGTGCCCAGCCTCAGCTACCGATTCTTAATTGTGAACCATATGTTGGATTAACAAGAACAGAGTAGATGGAATTATTTAACAACCTTTTATTTTCCCACCTTTTTTTAAAGAGATGTGATGTTGCTATATTGGCCAGGGTGGAGTACAGTGGTTATTCACTGATGTGATCATATGCACAGCCTCAAAATTCTGGGATCAAGAGACCTTTTTGCCTCAGCCTTCCCAATAACTGGGACTACAGATGTGCTCCACTGTACTCAGATCTTATTTTCCTTTTTCATGATCAAAGGTAATATATATGAACCTCAGCCCATTAGAAAAATTAATTTAAAAACTTAAAGGTGGCTTTGGCAAGACAGAAATCTGGTAGTATTTGAATGGTATGAACTTCCAGCTAGTAAGCCGATCCATCTTACCTACATCCCTTACCTCAAAGCTCTTAGGTATAGACCTAAATGTGCAAAGGGTGGCCAGAGAACTGGCTTATACCATCAAAGCGGTTGAACCTGGATCCAACCAGGGAAAGACCTGTTCTAATTAAGATCCTCTTCTTAAGATGCAAGGGAAATGATGTCTGATGACAGCGGTTGGACCAACATCCAGCTGGACATCTTTTCTACCAAATCGGGTCTACTGGAAACAGACACTCGGACAAGAGGCAGGATTTTATTCTTGTATGTTCTTAGGCTTCCCAGAAACATTGGCATTTTCTGAAAAGCTTAGTAACACTTTCAGAAGTTCCAGTAATTATTTCAGACTTTGTAGACTCTGCTAACAAAACGCAGACTTTGGAAATGTCCCAGAAGCTGTCTGCTAAATAGAAACCCTCTGTGCACCTTATAATTTATATTGACTATTCCCCTTCCCAAATTCCACAGGCACTTCCCTATCCCCTTCTTCTCCTCATTCTCCTTCCACAGGCTGCATGTCCTTTATTTTCTTCTCTGTTTCATCCTGCAAATTTGAATTTGAAAATTCTCCTACTTTCATGATTAATTCCCCCTAAGAATGTTAAACTCATATTTACCTTATAGCCCAGAAATTCCACCTTTAGGTATTACTCAACAGAAATGAACACATATATCTACAAAAAGACTTGTACAAATAAGTTCATAGCTTTGTTCATAATAGCAAATTTGAAAACTGCGAATAACCCAGATGTCCATCAACATAATCTGGATAAATAGGCTGTGGCATATTCATGCAATGGAATACTACCCAGCAATAGAAGAGAACCAACGACTGGTCTTCAGAAGACATAGATATATTGTGCTGCATGAAAGATGTTGGAAACAAGAGAGCCTATAGCAATTTGTGTTTATATAAAGTAGAAGGACATAGGCAATGCTAATCTATGGGACAAACATCAGTAGTACAATGATGGCCTTTGGCTGGGAGGGCTGTGGAGATTGACTGGAAAGGACTGGAGGAAGCTCTATGGGATGATGGAAATGTTTTGTGACTTGACAGCAGTGTGTGTTATATGAGTGTCTGCATTTGGGAAAACATCAAACTGTAACGTTTAAGATCTGTGCATTTCACTGCATGTAAATGAAAATTCAATTTAAAATAAAAGCATGAAAGGAATCACATTCTTTTTCTAGCCCTCAGTTTGCTCATTTCCTATCACTTAGGCATGATGCTTTTATAATACAATCACCTCCCTTCAAACTTACTGTCAGAAAGACAATGTAGTATCTGTCCATTACACATCTTTGTGTTTATTTAGATCAATGGTTTACATCTCCTAATTTTCAAGTCTAGCAGTAGGCTTAAAGTACTGTGTTTGTTTTCAGTTTAAAGTATTCTACACATTAGACAGTAGACAAGAAAGCTATTTCGAGGGATTGCTGAGCTCCTTCTAGTGCTTCTGATACTATGGCCAGTGCTTCAGTCACCAATGAAAGTTGTCCTGATATGTATGTATTTACTTATGTGTTTATTTGAGATAGGGTCTTGCTGTTGCCCAGGCTGGAATGCAGTGGTGTAATCATAGCTCACTATAGTCTCAAACTCCTGGGCTCAAGAGATCCTCCCACCTCAACCTCCTGAGTAGCTGCGACTACAGGTGTGTGCCACCATGTCCGGTTAATTTTTAAATTTTTAGTAGAGACGAGGTCTCACTATATTGCCGAGGCTAGTCTCAAATTCTCGGGTTTAAGCCATCCTCCTGCCTCAGCCTTCCAAAGCCCTGGGATTACAGGTATGAGCTGTTGCCCCCAGCTTGTAGTTATTTTTTTGAGACAGCTTTCTGCCTTTCTTTTCTATCTTCTCTCACTCACCTCTACATGCAGGATTGCGTGGGTGTGTATGTGAACACACATAATCTTTTTTAAAAATCCATTCTCAAAAATATCTGAGTCTCTTTCTCTAATGGAATTTTCAAACTAATTCAATATTTCCCTTGACATGTCTCTCTCCCCCACTAAATGTGGGGCTCTCTTAAAGGTGGGAAATATCTAATTCATTTCGCTTTCCTATTGTCCAGCACAGAATCTGCAAAAATATAGACATTCAATAAAGTTCGTTAAATAAATAAATGACCCTGTTTTTTTCTGATATGTCTGATGAGGTGAAAAAGAAGTACACTGAGAGGCAAGAATTTTGACTAAGTTGTGTTTTGCAATTATAATATCTGTCCCCTCAAATCCATCACACTTCCTGTACTCCTCTTTACTTCTTTCTATGACTATTTTTTAGCAACACCAGAGTAGTGTAAGTGTTCCTACAATTTCACACTGTAGAATCCTTTGGGGAAAAAATGACATTATAAAAGAAAGCAATTTGCACCGAAAAAGGAATTACAGAGTTTTGCACCTTGAACTTTTACTTTATTGAAGTCAGTGTTTTGTTTTTTTTTCAACAGGCTTCCCAAAACAAAATATGTTCAGATTGGATTGGGCTTAAAATGTAATATTTAAAACAGCAACATGTCTGACGGATCCCAAAAATGAAATATGTCCATTTCTTTTCTCAAGGAGCAGAAGGCAACATAAAGCAGCTACAAGAATTAATTTACGGAGATAGTTGACATTTTCGAGCTGACTGCCTCTTAGAGAAAATGATGTCATTCTCCAGCAGCCTAATGACAGTCATCAGCCAGAGAGGACACATGCTAATAAGGCTCATTGCTCACCTAGTTTTCTTCTTTTTTGTCTAGCCAGAGTGTCCTTGGATGCCCATAATTTGGCATTGTGCTCCTAGAATCATTTTTAAGAGAGACTAGAGTATGAAACTTAAGAAATAGTATTTTTTTTCTAATCAGAAAATTGAATTAATGTTTCTAACTTCTTCCAATAACTCAAAGTCATGTTTTCAGTTTATTCATAAGTATCCAAATTCTAGTTGAGCTTTCTAAAGTGTTGGCTCCAGTGTTTAAATTGTGAAAGACCATTGCTTCAAGATGCTGGGGCAGCTCCGATAATGAAAAAGCATGATGCAGTAAAAATCTAAAATTTCATTCTCAACCACAAAGAATATTGAGTCCAAAACTTGTAGAATACTCATGTAGATATCCTGGGGTTGACTTTACTCCTGGACAAAATTATGGCTTTTAAAGAAGTTTTAAGATAAATTTTCATCTATGTTCAGATATGCAAAAGGGAACAAGCAATATCAGCTTAAAAGAAGAGCAATATCAGCTCACCCACACCTTTCTGGTCATGGCTTTTTTTGAGATGGAGTCTTGTTCTGTCACCCAGGCTAGAGTGCAATGGCAGGATCTCTGCCCACCACAACCTCTGCCTCTGGTGTTCAAGCGATTCCCCTGCCTCAGCCTCCAGAGTATCCGGGATTACAGGCTCCACCATGCCCAGTTCATTTTTTTATATTTTTATAGAGGCAGGGTTTCACCACGTTGGCCAGGCTGGTCTCGAACTCCTGACCTCATGATCAGCCTGCCTTTGCCTATCAAAGTGCTGGGATTATAGGCGTGAGCCACTGCGCACGGCCTTGACCATGGCTGTTGATTCTACCATCACAACCTAACTCAAGGAGCAAAACACCTGTTGCATTTCCCAAGCCTTTCTGTTTTTGTCTCTCCCCTAATCAATATTACCAACAAAGACTCTTCTGAGAAAATGTGTATTGGAGACCGGCATGAATCCACTGGAACCTGTACATCCCCTTTTCCTAGCAAGGCCAACTGGAAAACTTTCAACTGAGGGCTGTCATGAACAGGTAAAATGTCTTGGCTAACAAACAAATAAAGGAGGTGAGCCATGGATTTTGGAAGAAATTGATGTGTTGCAAATATAGAAGACCTGTAATTCAGAATGGTATTTATGACTAAGGAGTTTCACATTGTACTAACTTTGGCCACCTACACTTGATGGAAATGAATTTCTGGAAAAAGAAACTCAAACTACACCTAAATGAATGCTTGAGAATTAGATGGTTAGACCCAACTGACAGCGGAAAAACAGTTTTCTTAGCAGCTGAAGTGCTCTAACTGGTCCAAGGGTTTTCTACTCCAGAGGGCAGACCAGTCGGGTTACTAAATCAATAATCAATGGTGTTTTGTTGATATTATAATGAAAAAGTAGGTCCAAGTTGAATCTGTAGAAACACAGATTTGAAAAAGTTAATAAATTAGATCATCTATAACCTTGGGATAAAATGTCTAATGTTTTATGTAGATGAAATTAATTCAGTTAACATTTATTTAGTGCTAACTCTGTAGAAGTCCTCTTCAACGCTCTGGGTAAGGAACAAAGTAAGAGATACTGCTCACACCTTCAAAGGCATTCAACTAAAATGGTATATTAGCATATCTACACAAATTACTTACATTTTGTAAGGCACAAGTCACGTACACTTAATCCTCACAATAGTCCTACTAGCTGGGTATTATTATTAATTATATAGCTTTGCCTTTGGGTAAGCCTTTTCTTTTGTCTATGCCTGTTTGTTGTTTATCAAATGGCTATGTTAGCTTAATAAAAATAATAACTAACGTTTATTAGTTACTATTTGCCAACTGTTTTTGAAGTAATAGCTAATTTAAGCCTTATAACAACACTGTTATATCTACCTCTTCTTTCAGAAATGCAGCCACTTTAAGTGACTTGCCCAAGATCAGAGTTGAAATTCAAATTCTCTTGCTCCAAATCCAGTGCTCTTTCCAAGATACTGTGCAACTTGCCTTTGAAATGATCCGCAGCATGTCAAATAAGGAAAGGAGATGTAGAGTCCATGGGAGGAGTCATGACTTCTGGCTGCAGAATTGTGGAGGCTTTATTGGAGACATAGTATTTTATCTGTGTGCCTTGATCATGTGTTTGACTGTGAACAGAGAACCAGCACAATGAGCCTTCTTGACAGGTGACCCTCTAGCCCTTTGTGAACATCACATTTTTATTCTTTTTTAATTCCAACATTTATTCTTGACAACTTTACAAATAAACAAATCCTGTTTACTGCATTGTTGATGTACTTTTTGTGTAACACAGGGCTGATTTTATCCTTGAGAGGGGGACTCAAGGCTTCATTTAGGGAGGATTAGATTTGATGTTTATTCACTGAGCAAGGCAGATTGGGTTTGGAGACATGTGTTATGATCTTGGCTTTTCCTGTTACTGCTTTTGGGTCTTTCGATGAGCATTTTGCTTTCTCTAGGCTCCTTCTTTATATATAAAACAACTACATCTTTGGACTTACAATAACTGTTGGTAGAGACAAGGAATATGAGGGTGCTTTGTGAATGGCTACCCAAATATAAAATATTGTCATTATCATTCAGTATTAGAAAATATAGATTAAAAATATAATCTAGATTTTCAGACAGCATGTAAGATTTCTTTTTTTCAGGGAAAAGGAGAACCCCAAATATCAATTATAATCAGAATTTCACAACAAATAAAAACTCCTGTGTGTTATTGAAATTAATCCTTAAAAATTAATCCTTACTTTTTTAAAGATTCACTCAAGGAACTCTGAAGAACCAGGTGACAATGACTATTTGATATCTGACCTTAATTTTTTAAACCAGACATCGAGACACTTGCAGGAGGGTAGGTAGGGTGGGTACAGAAGAAGAGTGGTGGAATTCCCTTTCCTGTAGGTTAGTTGGAAGGAGCAAATCAAGATTTACATGACTCCCAGAGAAAAACAGTGGGAAGAGATAGACTGAAATCTCCATGTTCACAGGTAAGAACAGATATTTCTTGGCCCAAATGATAAAGCAGTGTTTAACTCTTCTAATCAAGTCGCCCATACTGCGGAATTCCAAGGAAACAGTCTTCACTACTGTTACGTGATATTCCTGGCCATCGTCAATGTGCAAATCCTACAACAAGGCAGAGATATTCATGCTCTTTGTTAACATTCCCCCAAGATCTCAGTTTGCATCTCTCAATCCATCTCCTAGCTCTGAAAAGAAGTTTCTTGGGAAACCTTTTGTATGAATGGAATGGATGAGGTTTGTCCCATGAGGAAAGAATTTAAACACACACACACACACACACACACACACACACACCCCAACAACAACAACAACACAGTACAACAAAAACTTCTTTCCCACTGCAGCCAGGAGCAGATTACACCTATCTTTTTTCAAGGACAGGTGGAAATTCTGGCCTTGTGGTATTCAGTCACACTAGGAATGTTGCTCCCTCAATTTAACAGGAGAGCTTCCTTTCTTACTGATTGAAAAAGTTAAAAGGGGATTAAAATGGCTTAGGTAAAAAGAACTATGGTTGAGTCTTCTCAGCCACATAAGCATTGGCTCCTTCTGATGTGCTCTATTGTCAGCTAAGTAATGACTCAGATTAGGCATTGTTCTCCTTTTACAAAACAGAAGGGAGAGTAAACCTTATACACAGGCTCCTGTTACTAGATATTCCCCTTTCATCAGAGATGGGCTTTGTGTGATACAGTCAGGACATTCACAAATTAAAAGAAGTGGGACAGCCAACATTTTTACCAGCTATTGATATTCCCTATCCCAGTAAACCTTGGGTTTTTGTCTGAGTATTGTTTTCTAACTTAAAGAGAAAGAGAGAAAGAAAGAATATGTAGGCTAACCAGCTCTATTGCTAACAAAAGAAATACTTAAGAGAGGAAAACAACCAGGGATGAAAATCAGGCTGTCTTTTTATTTTCTTTGAGACGGAGTCTCACTCTGTTGCCCAGGCTGGAGTGCAATGGCACGATCTTGATTCACTGCAACCTCTGCCTCCTGCGTTCAAGTGATTCTCCTGTCTCAGTCTCCCGAGTAGCTGGGATTACAGGCATATGCCGCCACACCCAACTAATTTTTTTGTATTTTTAGTAGAGATGGGTTTTCACCGTGTTCTCCAGACTGGTCTCGAACTCCTGAGCTCAGGCAATCCACCTGCCTCAGCCTCCCAAAGTGCTGGGATTACAGGCATGAGCCACTGTGCATGGTTGAAAATCAGGATTTTATTTGAGTCTTCTTGCTTATTTTCAGCAGCAGCTTCCTGGCTGACTTAAACATCCTATTCCCGAGGTGGTTGAAATATGTCTTTTTATAAAAAACAGCTTTATTGAGGTATAATTTACATGCCATAAAATTCATCTGTTTAAAGTATGGGACTCAATGGACTCAGTGGTTTTTAGTATATTTTTGAATTTGTGCAATGATTACCAAAATCAATCTTGAAACATTTTCATCAGGGAAGCCCAGGACCCATTTGCTGACACTCCCCAGTCTCCCTACTCCACCACCGGCCCTAAACAGCCACAAATCTACCTTCTGTCTCGGTAGATTTGCCTATCGGATCTTTCATAAAGAAGCATGCAATAATGTGGTCTTTTATGACTGGTTTCTTTCACATAGAATATTTTCAAGTTTCCTCGATGTTGTAGCAGCACTTCATTTCTTTGTATTGCCGAATACTACTCCATTGTATGAATATAATACATTTTATATACCTTTTCATCCATTGATTGACATTTTGGTTGTTCCCGCTTTTTGACTCTTATGAATAATGATCCCATGAATATTCATGTATAGATTTTTGTGTGGACATACATTTTCATTTTTCTTTGGTATTTACCTAATAGTGAAATTGTGGGATTGTATGTTTAACACTATGTTAAATATTTTTAGGAAGTCTCAAGCTGTTTTCCAAAGTGGTTGCACCATTTTACATTCTCACTAGCAATGTACCAGGGCAAGACCTATTTGCAATTTTCTCCTGCTTATAGAATTCTAAAGCTATGTAAAAGGTTAGAAATGTAACAGGCAGCTCATTTTGACACTTATTTAGGAAGCCTACTTTTTCTTTCCAAACTACAAACATTTCTGCTGTCTAATGAGCAGATGCTACCAGTTAATGAAGCAGGAATATTAATTTCTTGTTTGATTCATAGTAATATTCAATAATTACAGAGGAATCTTTACTTATCTAGCTTTCTGTGTATATGTGTTCTACAGTACTAATTTTTCTTTCTTTTAAAAATTCACATTCCTTACTGCTTTGTTGTTTAATGATTTGTTCTCTGATTATAGATCATTAATGCCTGTTTAAAAAACAAGTCCACGTGTCCATTTCAACGCATCTTTTGTTTTATACTGATTCAAAGCAATTCAATTCTTCATTCGTAAAAACATTTAGGCCAAGGCATAAAACAGCCAATTTAAACAAAGTAACATTTCTTTCTTTTTCTTTTTTTTTTTTTTCTGACAGGGAGTCTCGCTCTGTTGCCCAGGCTGGAGTGCAGTGGCACAATCTCGGCTCACTGCAACCTCTTCCTCCCAGGTGCCAGTGATTCTCCTGCCTCAGCCTCTGGAGAAGCTGAGATTACAGGCTCGTGCCACCAGCACAGCTAATTTAAACAAAGTAACGTTTAGTCTTTGAAATTGCAGTATATATATTCTTTATTTATGCTTACCTGAAAAATGTCAGGTATGAAATGAATTTTAGTGACTCAAATGTTGTCCTATAGGCAAATCCTTATCTTATAAACATACTAGATAACTTTATAAGATAAATCTGTTTCTAAGACAAAAAATTTGTCCATAATTCTGAATTCCTTTCTTTCTTTGTTTACTTAACACAAAGGATGTTTCATGAACCTTCTAACTCTTTTCTACTGTGCATGTTAGTTGGCATTTCACATTTAATTTCAACATCTGATAATAAGTCATGGGTCCAGCTAATCTGCATAGGCCAATTTGGAGCAGCATCCTTAATGAGTGGTGAACTTTCTCTGTTCTCCAGATAATATCACCTCTGCCACTTGAAACCAAGGCTTCTAATGACATGCACTGAAGGATGAGTCTTGATTTCAGGTTATCCTTTGGCCTGTTTCATCTCCATTTGCCGACCCCGGATTATGCAGATAATAAACTGCTTTTAGTAATCTAGGACCTTGTGCCAGACCTTGGCCGTCATACTGCATTATAACTGATGGTTCAAGTGCTTCTTTTACATAAGGAGTATTTTCTTCCCAGAGATCCCTCTAAGATATTCATGGCTAACTAAAAATAGTGCTGAATCCTATTCTCAAGTAGAGTTTCAAGGTCAACATGAAAATTGTTATCACTCTCTTATGTGGCATTAAAAAATCTGTTTTATCTTTGTAACAATCATTTCATTAAAAAAAAAGCATTACAATTCCTCTGCTATACTAGCGTTTTCTCCGATACCAAGCAGGCTACGCCTTGATGGCAAGTAAAACAAGTTATGATTATTTATATGCCAGTACGCACTTGTTTCCATCTAGAGTTATAAACAATTAGTTTATGATAATCAATTGTGACAGCAAAAAGGATTTCCACTCCACTAGCTTGTATTTCCAATAACAGAGAAACACAAGTAATTTTGATAATGTCTTATGTGTCTAGTGAAGTAATTTCCCTATTACTGGCTTTTAGCAAGAATTTATAATTTAATCAGAGAGGAAAAAAATCACTGGCAACCAACATTGTGTCACATTTATTTCAAGTGTAATGTCAAAAATTTCATGGATGGTCACTTGGGCATTGAAAAAACAAAACGATTAGAGAGCAGAATGGGATTATGAGAGGTTCTGTTCATTTTCCTGCCTTCCCAAAGTAAGAAGGGCAAATCAAATATAAATAAAACTATTGCCTTAATGAGGCATTTGAATTTCTGCCTAAACCAACAATGGGAATAATGGATATCCACCCCAAAAGTTTTTAAGTAAAGTTATTCTTTTATATCTATTATTTTGTCTACACACACAGATATATACATTCACTCATTAAAAATTTGAAAAAATATTTATCTACCTCCTTCTTTCCTATGTCTGCATACGCATTTTTCTTTTGAAAAAGGCTACAGATGAAAAGGAAAAACATGAACAGCGTAACGAGATTAAAACGATGTTTTATGGCAAATGGTTTAAAACTTTAGGAAACCATCTTTAAAGGCTGCAAAAGAATGCCTGCTTTTTGCTTAAACCTGTGGTGATTGCACCGTCGCCTGGAAATATGGAGCCGCACTGTAGAGTATGTATACTAGTGTGCGCTCCTGTGCTCATTATAACGTGGCCTGGGGCTTGGAGCTAAACATTTCTCTAGAACATAATGAGCTGTATACTGTAATGAAGGTGTTTGAAATTGATTTGACTGTTATTTAGTATAAAAAGTCCCAGATCAAAGACTCTGACAAGGCTACAGACACTCAGGCACTCCCAGACAGAGGACAGTGTATGATGGCGGGAGGCAAGTGGAGAGGTGTGGTGGCTTATGCAGAGCCAAGGAATCTATCAAACCATTATCTGATTGTTTTTATTTCAAGTCACTATACATCACTCACAAACTGCCATCTGGCACTAGATGATTTTGAGGATTATTTTGAAGAATATTACAAAACCCGATTTAATTTCCCTCTCGATTCCTAGTATTTCTGTATTGCTCCTTCATCACAGTCATGGACACCTCCCAAGCTAATTTGTAAAATGAATTTTACTGAATGCCATTTAATCTTATTGCCATAGTTACAAACCAGGAAATCGAAGATTGCTAGGCTGAGCTGAAAATAGCTGACTTGGTACAAGGAAGAGGACTAATTCTTATGCAAAGCTCTACGCTCACATACAATCTCTGATTCAAAGAACAATAGAAAGTTTGATCCTTGAAAACCTGACCTTCTGATGCCTTTTCACTCTCCAGCACCGAACAACCATAGGTTTCAATGAAATGTGTAAAAACTAAAGATAAGGTCTGCTTTGCAACCTGCTGTTTTAGCTTCTGTGTTATTGTTGCAATGAGGTCACAGCCTTGATATTTTCACTGGCAATACTGGAGATTTTATAACTGTGTGAAAATTAGAAAAGTGAGAACCCATGTAATGGTTGAAATTTAATAAAGGTTTAAATAATTCCTGAACATAATCGTTTATAATTGACAAATCTATCTATCTGTCTATCTATCTATCCAGTCATTCTATAATTCTATTATCATAAAGCATCCCATCATCTGGGTCAACATATGTATTCCCTGAGAGAGGCATAGGGTAGGCTATGTGATAGCTTGTAGGTTATATGAAAAGAAATTAAGGTGCTGAACGTCCAAAGGCCTATCTTTCTAGGTATATATATACCTAGATTTTACATACCTATATATGTAAGTATCTCTCTAAGAAGAGAGATAAAGAGAATACAAAGAGATAAAATGTAATTAGAATAAATGTATTTTAAGGAGAGTTGTTTAACCCATATAAGCAACCATTTTAAGATTTTTGCCAAAACCAAGGCCCCTTGAATCTAATATTTAATGTATCAAAATTCTTTATGTGCTAATTATTTGTCATCATCAAATTTGCATTAATTACTCTGGTCCTTAAAAACAATCAAATCAACTTCTTTTGACAGTTATTTTATTTCTTTGATCCTTCATTTCCTACAAAGAGAATTAGAACTTTGAGATCTTTAACAGGTAGAAAAATATGATTTAATTGTTTTTAATTTTCACTAATTCAACTTGCAATTTATCTGATTACATTTAGATTATTATGGCTTTGACATATTTGAATATAATTTTATAAAAAACAAACGTAGTCACTTAAATATTCAGAGTAAGTAAAATGTATGCCATGTATGAAACAACTCAGCAGAAAGAGCCCCTCTGTACTCACGGAGGCAGGAAGTCAATCGGCCGAGGCTGCATAGCTGTTGCTGTATGGTGCCCAATAGCTGCTGCTCGGCTTCTGGACACTTGCTTTCACATGCAAAAATCTCAGGAGGACCTTGGGAGTCCTAGAGAACTGCTTGTTGAATGTGGGAGGAAAAGAGCATACCATGGTATTCTCATTCTAAAACCACCCCCCAGAGGAGCTGTGTGTACAGACTGTCCTCAGATATGTGGGATAAGGATATTCTAAGTGTTGTGCAAAGTATGTTTTGAAGGGTTTTCTTTTATTTTTTAAAAGAAATGAGACATGCTGGGTTAACTAAGGAAAACAAACTTCCTTATTGCAGGGCTTCTCTAGGCCTTTAAAATGCCAGCCTCCAAAAATGTAAGTCCCCAAAAGTGGGATGGAAGACGCAACATTGTTCACTTTTCTTTCTTTCTTTTTTTTTTTTTTTCTTTAGACAGAGTCTTGCTCTGTCAAGGCTACTCTAGGCTGGAGGGCAGTGGTGCAGTCATAGCTCACGGCAGCCTGGAACTGCTGGAATCCACCAATCCTCCCATCTCAGTCTCCTGAATAGCTGGGACTACAGGTGTGCGCCACACCTGGCTATCTTTTGTATATTTCATAGCTAGGGTTTTGCCATGTTGCCCAGGCTGGTCTCAGATTCCTGAGCTCGAGTCATCTGCTCACCTTGGCCTACTAAATTGTTGGAATTACAGGCATGAGCCACGGCACCTGGCCTATTTATGTCTCTTGAACACATGACCTTTTCACTTCTGATCTTCCAGTATTTTGTGGAATAATTATATCATTAAATGCAATTAGGCAGGGTGGCAAATAGGTTTCATTTTGAGTGCCACATTTGGTCAGTTGGTAGAAACTACCTGCAGGCATTTTATAAAGGACTTTGAGTGGTGGTTCTGATTAGAAGGAAAGAGAAGGGCTAATGATGATTAGTATACCAGGGCTTTGCCATCCCTACCCTTGTTTTCCACCCTTCCTGAGTCTTTCAAGCATTACTCGATTATGCTTCCATGTATTACTTTATCAAAAAATCTCAGAGATAAAATTACGATTTTATTGCCTGAATCTCAGTTACTTCTGATTTCACGTAAGTTGGAAGTTCAAACACTTGCAACCAAACATGCAAGAACTGGGAATAGACCACAATGCACATTTTCTAGGTCTTACACTTTACTCACAGAAGTTCAGTTCCATAAACCACACTACGCACACACAAGAGCATGTTCACCTTTTTATTATGAGAGAGGAATTATATTTGGGTTATCTTTTTCTACAACGCCTGTTAGATAAAACCTTATTAGCTGTTTACCTGCAACAAATAACATATATTATGTACTATGTAAACTATAAAACATTCGTTAAACTTAGCTGAAAATGCAGTTACCACTACTTGCATTCTAATGAATATACAATATTACATTGTATTCAGACCAATTGAGCTGCAGGCAAATATAACCAACTGTGACCCAACAAGTTCTGATTATGTTAAGATCAGTCATACTGAGTTATAGTTTAAGCCATCTTCTACAATTCAGCAAAAAAAAAATGTGGTACTCATGGCCTATTAGAGGCAATGTAGACACATTTTAAATGTAAATGACCTGTGGTCAGTGACAAATGATAAAACCAGAAGGTTAAATTAATCCCAAAATATCTACAAAAGAAACCCAGAATAGTCCTGTTGTAGTGGCTCACATCTGTAATCCCAGCACTTTGGGGGGCCTAGGTGAGAAGATTGCTTGAGCCCAGGAGTTTGAGGCCAGCCTGGATGACATGATGAGACCACCATCTCTATAAAAAATACAAAAATTAGCCAGGCATTATGGCACGTGCCTGTGGTCCCAATTACTTGGGATACTGCAGAGGAAGGATGGCCTGACCCTAAGAGGTTGAGGCTGCAGCGAGTCGTCTTCGTGCCACTGAACTCTAACCTGGGCAACAGAGTAAAATCCTGTTCCAATAAACAAACAAACAAACAAATAAATAAATGACATTTATACACACACTTTAAAAAAAGAGCAGAATATGGTAAGAGCAGATAATCTGAACCAGACTGGGAAGAGCAGAATTGCATGGGACCCAGAGTCTTACAGTCTTCAAAGAACCCTCTGTCTTTTAGTAAATCCATACAGGGCAAAGGCAGAGACACTGCCACTGCTCTGCGATGCTTACCACAAATGAAGATATAAAGAAGATGCTTGCTCCTCCCTATGAGGTTTCTTTTTTTTCCCCCAGAAGAGTTTTCATGGTTTATGGAAATCAGTTACCAAATATCGCTAATTCAATTTATCTGAATTAGTTATTTAAATTACCTATTATTATTGGAAAAGTTAGGTAATATGGAAACTTTAATAGTTTCAGAAGAGCAATTTGTTTAGAACTAAAGGGAGTCTATGTTACTTATGTTGGAATTCATGTGTTTCAATCTCATACACTAGGCGGGAGCTTCTTGTAAATAAAAACATGTTCTATTTTTCTATCTTTATCTCTATCAACTATCTAGCTATTTATCTATTCTCTACCATAGTGGAGCTGATCTACTTCTTCTGCAAAAGAAAAATTGCTTAAGGTAAAAGAAAACACTATGCACACAACACTCAAAATATAAATCAATATTTGAAGGAGAAAAAGACATTATATTAATAAGGTTACCAGTATTTAAGAATGTAGATATAAGAAGTCAATCAGAATCATGATTGTGGGCCAGGTGCAGTGGCTCACGCCTGTAATCCTGGGAGGATCTTTTGGGGCAGGAGTTTGAGACCGGCCTGGGCAACATAGTGAGACTCCCATCGCTACAGGAAATAAACTATTTGGGTGTAGTGGCACCTGCCTGTAGTCTCAGGTACTAGGAAAGCTGGAGCGGGAAGATTGCTCGAACCCAGGAGTTCAGGGTTACGGTGATCTATATGATTGTGTCACTGAACTCCAGTTTTGGTGACAGAGGGAGATCCTGTCTCAAAAAAAAAAAAAAAAAAAAAACTACAAAAAACAAAAACAACCAAAACAACAATAACGCTGCTGTGAAAGAATGTGTGAATAGATACGGCTGAATCAGGCCTTCTCTTTTCATCCTGCTTCTTTTTGGTTTGTTTTTGTTTTCTTGACAGACATTAAGCAGAGATAGAGCTCAGATATATGATTTTGAGAATCAACATCCAAATGTTTTTAGAAGATGTACTTATATTCCTTAGGCAAGGCTCATAGTAATTAGTAATGAAACAGTATTTGAGCAGTGAATGATTAGAAGGTAGACGGAAGAGAGATACATATTGGAGATCTTTGCAGGCTTTTCTGAACTATTGACTTCAGGGTTTTAAGCTTAGCTCTGAACATGTATTAGGTATATAAAAGATCTCAATGTACTTCGGAAAAAGCCAAACTTCATAAAATGAGGTAAAAAGCTGATTTAATGAATTCAGTTATTTAATCTTCATCAAAGCCTTTACTCTGCATTTTTCTTCCTTTTAGAGCACACCTTGAAATGGTGCAATTTTATAAACAACTTGTGTGATGTTATGGCCTGGAATTTCCTAAAACACTCCCCATTAAGAAATGTTGAAAGAATTATTTCTCATAAAAAATCAATATAACTATATAGAACATTTTTACAAAGATGACTAATAGGCAAAACCAAATCTTTACCTTGTACTAAGTAATAAAAATGTTAAAAATGTATGATGTGTTACCAAATGCTAGAGACAGACATGCCCCATGTTGATATTTTGACACATTTTGACATAAAATAGCTAAAAAATTTTAAGACATCTCTAAATGGCTCAATCTAATAAACAGTGATTTAAATTGAGGTCAAGAAAAATAAGGCCCCAGGAGGAAGATGATAGTGGAAGAAAATAATCTTTGATTTTTGACCCTTAAAATGAGGCTACCTGAGAATGACAAAACCCTTGGAGTTAGTCATTTGGGAAAAGCAATGACCATTCCTATGAACCCTTGTTGAGGCTTCTCCTGAGCCCTAAGCCTGCTGCCATCTCACCACCCTACTTTTTTTATGTTTACATATTTTTTTATGGTCTAGATTCATTTAATCAAAGTATCTTTCATTTAACAGTTTTTTGAATACCATTTGATATGTTTGGCTATGTCCCCACCCAAATCTTACCTTAAATTACAGCTCCCACAATTCCCTTCTGTTGTGGGAGGGACCAGGTCAGAGGGGTGAGAGGTAATTGAATCATGGGAGTGGGTCATTCCTGTGTTATTCTCATGATAGTGAATAAGTCTCAGGAGATCTGATGACTTTATAAAGAGAGTTTCCCTGCACAAGCTCTTTTCTCTTGTCTGCCGCCATGTGAGATGTGCATTTCACCTTCCACCATGACTGTGAGGCCTCCCCAGCCACATGGAACTGTGAGTCCATTAAACCTCTTTCTTTTACAAATTGCCCAGTCCTGGGTATGCCTTTCTCAGCAATAAGAAAATGGACTAATACACTTGCTACAGTGGAGACCTTCTTTTCTGAAGCAATGGGGACTGGCAGTTAATTAAAAGTCAAAGCAGACACTCACTCACACACAAATCTTTTTAAATTTAAACATTTTATTTTAATTGGATATACATAAACATATATGCATATACTAATCTTTGATATTGGGTCACGGACCGTTCATTGATGTTCCCCATGTTTTTTCTCATTTTAATTATGCCATAGTGCATTGCCAGTGATTCCCATGATCAGAGTTGGTTTAAAATGGAACAACTCAAATATACACGCAAAGCAAACAGAGTGCAGAAGTCTATGTTTTCCTATTTTTCCTCTGATCTTTTACATTTTTCTGGCACCCAACTAATTTAACAGCATTTTTTTCTTAGTGACTCACCATTATTGAGTTTTTCCAAAGTATGCATTTGATTTTCACAAGAACTATAATAATTTTTCTTGTTTCTTTTGTTTATTTACAATCTTAATGAAATGTGCAATTAGCACAAGGAAATGTAGAGGGAAAAAGGCTTCCACTCAACTTGTGGAAACCAACATCCAGGAAGGTCCCCACAGGCTTGGGGCACTCTGTATGCCATGGGTCATTCTGGTAAGGGAGCCTTGATTATAGGTGTGACAGGCAAGTTTTAAGAGTTGAGAAAACAAAGGAGGATAAGATACTTTCATGGTATAATGCAGAGACCAGTTACATATAATTTGTTTCAAAAATAATTATGTACACAACAATGCAAGAGAAAAAAGTACTAATTTTGTCTTGTTCAAAAAAGCTTCTCTGATTAGTACAGTTCACATGAATCTTTTTCTTCTCATGTACTCTTACTTCAAGTATGTTTTATGTGAAAAATGAGGAAATGAGTACAAGGACAAAACAGAGATGACTTCCTACCAAATTTTGTATTATTGGAAAACTTGGTAAGTTGGAATTAATACTCTGTTGCAAACAGTGTATATCACTGAAGTGCTTTGGGGTGCAATTTCTGTAGGGAATGTATATGTGAACTGGATTTAAATGAATAGAGTAGCGGCAAAGGCATCTAATACAGACTGCTCAAACATTGAGCTGGAGATGTTCTTAAAAACTGATATTGTTTTGATGTCCTTCTCGAATCTCGTGTTGAAATATAATCCCCTGTGTTGGAGGTAGGGCCTGGTAGGAGGTGATTGGATCATGGGGGTGAATTTCTCATGAATGGTTCACTACCGTTTCCTTGGTACTGTCTTCATGATAATGAGTGAGTTCTCTTGAGATCTGGTTGTTTAAAAGTCTGGAGCTCCTCTCTCTCTCTCTCTCTCTCTCTCTCTCTCTCGCTCCTGCTCTGGCCATGTGACACATGTGACATGCCTGCTCTCCCTTCCCCTTCCATTATGATTGTAAGTTTCCTGAGGCTTCCCCAGAAGCAAAGCAGATGCCAGCATCATGTTTCCTGTATTGTCTGCAGTCCTGTGAGCTAATTAAACAGCTTTTTTAAAAAATAAATTACCCACTCTCTGTTATTTCTCTTTTTTTGAGATGAAGTCTCACTCTGTCACCCAGGCTGGAGTACAATGGGATCTCAGCTCACTGCAACCTCTGCCTCCTGGGTTCAAGTGATTCTCCTGCCTCAGCCTGTCAAATATCTGGGAATACAGGCATCTGCCACCATGCCCGGCTAATAATTTTTAGTAAATACCATGTTGGCCATGTGTGGGTTTCATCATGTTGGCCAGGCTGGTCTCGAACTCCTGACCTCAGATGATCCACCTGCCTGGGTTTCCCAAAGTGCTGGGATTACAGGCGTAAGCCACCTCGCCTGGCTAGGTATTTCTTTATAGCAGTGCTAGAACAGACTAACACAAAAATCTTTGACTTAGGGGCTGCAACTCTTGATATTTCCAACTATACTAAATTTTTCTAGGCTAATTTTGGTTTCAGATTATGTATTCTTTAAATGGTCTTCATGGTATGCTTGAATTGACTTTTTCAACTGACCACTTTAGGCCATAATAATGACTAAGCACAAAGGCAATCAATGGAATCTGCATAGTGCAGTTGATTTAGTATGATCAGAGTAACTGCATGATATGTCAGAGTATTTGTGACGTTTCAAATATTCAGTTGAATTGAACATGTGGCAATTCCGTCTATTGGAAGTAGGATCTGTGAAATATGGGTGTTATGACCAAAATACCTAAATTAACAAACTAAAAATAGATTTGTTCATACAGGTCAGACATAGTCATTGATAAGCAAATCATGTTAGCAGAAAAAGTTTCACCTCAATAAGATTAAAACATTAGATATTTTGGAGATAGAA
Organism: Cebus imitator; assembly: GCF_001604975.1. Taxonomy (NCBI): domain Eukaryota; kingdom Metazoa; phylum Chordata; class Mammalia; order Primates; family Cebidae; genus Cebus; species Cebus imitator. The sequence goes on from NW_016107603.1 coordinate 2,299,226, forward strand.
TATGTTTGTTGAAGGGTGAAAGGAAGTAAGAAAAATGCAACATCTCTTTGGAATTTTTGTAATACAGAACCTTAAACATGAAGCATTTCATCAATCATTAATCGTGGAATAAAGTTTTTTTTCAGTAGAGTAACCTCCACCAAAACTGGGCAAATTAAAAAAGTGATAATGGCATCTTTAATAAACAACAAACTAGACAGAAATTCAAACACTGAAAATATTCGCACTTAGGAAAATAGGATAAAATACAACTTTTGTATCATATCAGTGGCAGGAAAAATAATTATTCATTACAATTCCTGGTTGTTTTATTATGGAAAAATAGTGATAACATCTTTCAAATAATTCGGTCCTCAAAGGAATCTCTGTCATAGAACAAATATCAACACATGGTCACAAGTTAACAACAAATATCTGTGAATATCTTTTTAGCTGTCACCTTATGAAATAAAACGTGTCATATCATTATTGTTGGGTGCTTCAGTTAGATCATTGTACCTTGGAACAATACAGAAGCCAGAGAATTAACATTTTCTATTTGGTTTTGGTAGTACACCCTTATGTTGTAGACATAAATAATTATTTCCACTTTTTACAGAGATTCTTATTGCTGCCAGTTGTAAAATTTTTTGGTCCCATATTTTGGTTGCTATGTGTAATTATGAGCATGCCCGCTTGGGAATGAACCTAGGTTTGCCAGACTGGGAATCAGCATGATTAATAATTTTTAGGGAAGGTCCATTGCGTTCAGATATCTATAGTTAGCAACTCCAATGTGGGATCTTTTACTTGAAGGTATATACAAATGTAAAAATAACTGGCTAAAAAAATGACTGAACTTCTCTTTCAAAATAATAAGTGATAACATTCACTGAGTACTTAGTACATGGTAAGCTTTGTAAACGCTACTTCACCAAAACTTTAGTTTACTGGTGGGCTGGGTGTGGTGGCTCACGCCTTTAATCCCAACACTTTGGGAGGTCGAGGTGGGGGGATCATGAGGTCAAGAGTTGGAGACCATCCTAGCCAACATGGTGAAACCCTGTCTCTACTAAAAATAGAAAAATTAGCTGTTCATGGTGGTGCGCCTGTAGTCTCAGCTACTCAGGAAGGTGAGGCAGGAGAATCATTTGAACTTGGCAGAAGGAGGTTGCAGTGAGCCAAGGTTGTGCTGCTCCACTCCAGCCTGGGTGACCGTGAAACTCTGTCAAAAAAAAAAAAAAAAAAAAAAAAAAAACCAACCATTTTAGTTTAGGTAGTAGGTAGGTAGGTACCTGAGATAGGTAGTTAGTGTTCTTAATCTTATTAAAAATAATTTTAAATCATGACTGTTATACAGATATAAAAATGAACACATGCTTAAGACTTTATGTATTAATTAAAGAGAGAACTAGACAGATATTACAGCTGATTCAAAAGAGAGTCCAAAGGACAAACCAACTTGTAGATGAGAAACATTGAAATAAATGTGCAAATGAAGGCAAAATATTTCTTTGAATAATGTGGTAAAGGAAGTCAATTAAAATTCTACTTAACCGGAAAAAAAATGTGTATGTCTACCAACAAGAAATATTTTGTATTGCTTCCAATTATTTGCAACTTACAGAGTTGTAAGATGATTTCCATTGAATCAAAATTAGATAACTGGAGTAATATCCTCTAGAAAATGCACAGTTTTTCACTTAAGCATAATTTCCCCCTATATCCTCACTTTATAATGATGAAACGAAGGTTCAGAGAGGACAGGTTTTTTGAATGGGGATATTAACTAGTAGAAAAGTTCATTGCCTTATGGAAAGGAATGGATACCAGGGTTAGATAATAGATGTAGGATACGTGAAATGAGTGAATGAAGTCACCAAAGATAGGTGCATCTCCAAGGCTTTGTGAAGAAACTGACAGACTAAAGGATGGAGAGGATTCCAACATGTTCACATGTTTAAAACTTTACTCTGACAATGGAAACCCCTCTGCAATGCATGCCATCCTAATGGGGAAGAAATAGGCACAACCTGTGCAAACGGTTTTAGAGCCACATCGTATTTACCTCAGTGTCACCTCATAAGAAAGCCTGGGAAGAGTTTGAGAAAGGTTTATGATGCAAAGAATGAGATACCAAAGTATTACCTTGAGCCTGTAGGCTAGAGGGATTCTTGATATGGTGCATGTTTCTCATGCTCATCTGACTTTAATATAAGTCCAGATAAATAACAAACTATATGGTAATGCCTTGTTGTGTCATCACTGCCTAGAAAGAAACCAGACAAGGGTATGATAGAGGCCCATTTTTCTGGTGTCCTGGTAGGTTGTATCAAGCCTGAGCCCTTGCTTAGATGGCTCTCTCTCATCCCTGCCACTTGCCAGAACCTAGGAAAGTTGAGCCTACTCAGAGTGGGTAGTGAGAATAAAATAGAAAGTTGGAATAAATAACATATTGGTGGATATGCAGCTAAAAAGTGACAGAACCCATATTCAGAATCAAATTCATCTGATTCCAGATCCATATTCCTAACTTCTTCACTACATGGTTTACCATGTTTTGTTTAAAAAGCTGGATACAAGAGGTACACAGTTACTTCCTCACTGTCTCCAGTGTCTCTTCATGGAGTCATTTGGAGCGATTGGCATTGACTCTGATTGGTGGCAGTGTCTGCTGTGTGCTGTTACTCCAGGAGAGAAAGCCTCCACACACGTTTAGCAGCAAAGTGACTTGTGGAGTGTAAACTGAAAGCAAATTCCACTATATGGGGCCTGGAAGCATCCAGGATGGCATCATCAGTCACCGTCAGTGGCTTCTTGTTTTCTACTACTTACTCACTTCATCTTTAGCATCCTTTGGGAAATGCACAAGAGCAAATATAAGCAAGAGCTATGAGATGAAAGTCTTGGATATTGTCCCAGACCTTGAACATCATTAGCTTTTCTATGTGTCCATTTTTCTCATTAATAAAACAAGAATAACAGCATTTGATCTATATAGCATCTGTACAATTATTTCCATGAGAGAATGTAAAACGGAAAAAATGTTTTACATATAAAAAGTGATGCAGATCAGGCCAGGCATGGTGGCTCATGCCTACAATTGCAGCATTTTGGGAGGCTGAGGCAGGCAGATCACCTGAGGTCAGGAACTTGAGACCAGCCTGGCCAACATGGTTAAAATGCCACCTCTACTAAAAATACAAAAAATTAGCGGGGCATGATGGTGGATACCTGTAATCCTGCTACTCAGGAGGCTGAGGCAGGAGAATCCCTTGAACCCAAAAGGCGGAGGTTGCAGTGAGCCAAGATTTCGCCACTGCACTCCAGCCTGGGTGACAGAGCAAGACTCCATCTCAAAAAAACAAGAAAAATGATGCAGATCAACCCCATTTCTGCTCAGCTGCAGAAATGCAGATTTAGACAATGTCTCTAACAAGCAGAGAGCAGAATAATTTAGATGTTAGATTATTCAGAATGATTTCTTTAAAGAGCTCCTATATCCACATATGTTAACTGGGATTATTACTATTGCGAGTGACAAAAACCCAATTCAAATAAATTCAAGCAAAAAAGGACTTTTTTTGCGGGGGGGAGTGGATATCCAAAAAGTCAAACTGTAGATGTGGCTTCAGGTGTGACTGAATCTGGTGATTTAAATGTCACTATCAGGACCTGGTTCTCTCCTTCCCTGCCCCACTTTCTTTCTCTTCATTTCTAGACTTTGCTTTCCTTTTCATTGGTTCATTCTCAAGCAGGTTTCTTAGACCACATAGCAAAATGACTGCTAGTCACTTTGGACTTAGGTTGGAGAGATAGTGCCTTTCTATGACTCCTCCAAAAGTTCTGTGATTAATATAATTGGCTCTGCTTAGCTATTCAGGCCGGTTTTTGTTTCCCCGCCCATCCTTGGGGCATGGTTGAAGTCAGCCTCAGAAATGTCATGTGAATTGAGACAGTGGAGGACTAGATCCACAAAGAGAATACAGGGTGCTTTTACCAGAAGAACAAGAAATGTTGATAATGCAGAAGTGAAAACCTCTCGGAAGTATTTGTTATGGAAAAATAATTAAATTATTATTATTGTTATGAGATCAAAACTGTAAAATATGAAAAGTACATCAGTTAAAATGCCATTCTGGGCATGGCGACTCACAGCTGTAATACCAGTGCTTTGGGAGGCTGAGGCAGGAGGATTGCTTGAGGCCAGGAGTTTGAGACCAGCCTTAGCGCCTTAGTGAGATCCTTTCTCTACAAAATAATAAAAAGCTTAGCCCAGCATAGTGGCACATGCTTTTAGTTCCAGAAACTCAGGAGGCTGTGGTGGGAGGATCACTTAAGCCTAAGAGTTGGAGGTTGAAGTGAGCCAAGACTGCATCATTGCTCTCCAGTCTAGGAAACACAGTGAGACCCTGTCTCTAAGAAAAAAATTAAAATGTAATTCTTATTTTGCTATGGAGACATTAGGGAGTTTGGGGTCTTAGAAAATAAATAATTTGAAATTAGAATAACAGTTCTATCAGAAAAACTTCTTGAGTGGTTATTGAATAAATATTCATTTGTTGGCTGGGTGCCATGGCTCATGCCTGTAATTGCAGCACTTTGGGAGGCTGAGGCAGGTGGATCACCTGATGTCAGGAGTTCAAGATCAGCCTGACCGACATGGTGAAACCTTGTCTCTAAATATATATATATGTGTGTGTGTGTGTGTGTGTGTGTGTGTGTGTGTGTGTGTGTGCGCGCGCGTGTGTGTGTGTGTGTGTGTGTGTTTTCTGGAAATGGAGTCACTCTGTCGCCCAGGCTGGAGTGCAGTGGCATGACCTCAGCACACTACAACCTCTGCCTCTCAGGTTCAAGTGATTCTCCTGCTTCAGCCTCCTGAGTAGCTGGGATTACAGGCATGTATCACCATGCCCAGCTGATTTTTATGTTTTTAGTAGAGACAGGGTTTCCCCATGTTGACTGGGGAAAGGCTGGTCTCAAGCTCCTGACCTTAAGTGATTCACTTGTCTTGGCCTCCCAAATGCTGGGATTACAGGTGTGAGCCACCGTGCCTGGCCAATATTTATTTAGTTGAATTTTAAAAATGTATGTGTCTAATAGAATAAAGGAGAGTACTAGAAGTGGTTTTCTTAAGACAAAGTAGACATAAATCTGTCATTTACCTATCTACCCCTGATATTCTGAAATCTAGAACTTGGGCTTAGAACAAAATTGGTTCAATTAATTCTTTTTTTTTCCAGGAAGAGAGAGAGATTTGTATGATGATGGCTTTTTAAATTTATTCATTCAATAATTATTTACAGATATTGATGTACAAGGCACCCTAATATTCTCTAAAAAAAATCAGCTGATTTTGCTGTATTAGTGTGTGTTTTCTTGATTTTTTAAAATGCTATGAATGATATAAATGGTCAGTTTATAAAAGACGAAATTCAGCAGCAACATAGAAAGTTGCTTAACCTCAATAGTAATAGGGAGATATAAATTAAAATAAGATTCCTTTTTAAATCATCAGATTGCCAAAAATAAAAAAAACTTTGATAGTATCAGGGGAGGCAATGGTGAATATGAATTATGTAGTCATCGTAGAGGCAAATTTTACAATCTGTTAAAATTTAAAATATACACAAGAACTTACATAAAGGAATGCTTATTATGGTATTGTTTATAATAGAGGAAAAATTATAAATTACATAAGATTATAGCAAGGGAAGAATGGTCGAAGTGGCTACCAAAAAATTAATACTTAGGAATGTTACATAGTTATGAAAAAGAATGTGTGTGTGTGTTTGTGAATGCAAGCATATTGAGAACAATAAAATATTCTTTAATCCAACATGGATATATAGATTATATTACATTTTTATACAAATGTATTTCTAAATACCTAAAAAAATTTAACCTATAATAGTGTTTTGTCTTCTGTAGGATGAGGAATGAGATTGGTTGATGGGATGTTTGCCTGCATTGTTTGAAAGAGTTTACTAGAATGTTCTCACTACTTTTAAATTAAAAATTCAATTACTTTTTAAATTTGCAAGATGCATATAACTATGAGTGTAATACATATTGAATTTCTACAACAATCAACGTTACTCCACCTATACATTACATTTTGCTATAATTTTATTCGTTTCATAAATGTGTTTAATTAAATATAATTTTTATATTATTGGGAGACTGCTTGAAAAATTAAGACCTATGTCAAATAGGTTTGAAAAAAATCTGTGCTCTCCAGTACAGTAACTATATGTAACTATTTAGTTTGATTTTAGATTAATTAAAATGACATAAAAGTAAACATTCTTTGGTTGCAGTAGCCACATTTCAAGTGCTTAATAGCCACATGTGACTAGGGCCTTCCACATTAGACACCACAGATGTAGAACATTTCTATCATCACAGAAAGGTGCTCACTTAGAGCAGATTTAAATTATTTTATCTTTCAGGTTCTCTTGCCTATCTTTTGAAACTGTGGTTTGCTTTTGAAAACATAAAACGTATTAACTATAACCAATTTAAGATTTTAAAAAGTCAAATATTAATATCTGTCATTGTGTAGCATTTCTATATTTAACTGGTGCCAAATAATTTTTTTCCTGAACCCTTCAATACTTTACTATTTGAAAAGACTCAGATTTCCAGTGTTTGGGTAAAACTTTTCTTTAAAGTTGTCCCAGACTCCTATGTGAGAGAAGAGCTTTGAAGTGTGGGATGTGACGGATGAGGCATAATACTAGAGTCCACTTTGCACTGGGATAGAGTTAGCTAATTTTCTTAAAAATTTATAAATCGGGAAAACAACCAGATCCCTGTGCGAGAAATTTGCCACCTTTGCTCTTGTGGCTGACACCAGCGAGCTTGCGAATTTTCAATGAGTTGATTCACTGCATGCTTTCCCACAGGAGCTGTGGAGTTTGTGGATTTTTATTAAGCATTTTCCAGGAGATTCTGTCTTTTCTGAGTTGTCATTCTCATGGGCTCAGAGTGCAAATGCCTAGGTTAATACTTCCAGCTCAAGGGGGTCTGCAGGATAATGGTGTAACTGTGACAAATGTGGTTATGTCAAGAAAGCAGAAGCCACTTCACATTCAGGGAGGAAGAGAATTAACACCGAGAAGAGGCTTACACAACCATTGCAAGGATAGGGGAGGCAAAGGGCTATAGTTTAGAAAGATTGCTTTTAGGAAAGCTACCATCAGAAGTCCTCCGTATCTTCAGACCCTGAAACTTGCTGACAAACCCCCATGTCACCCATCTACCCATGTCACATACCTGCCAGAATCTGCTGCTGCTGGAGAAATACAGCTTCTTCTTTTCTTTCTCATCCCTCCAAATTGTACATGACTGCTTGACACTAATGCAATCTAGCTAGAGCCCTGCTATCATGGAAGCCTGGGAAATGTAGTTTCCAATTTTTCTGCTCTTGAGGGACAGGCAAGAGCTATGGATGCAAGAAAGACACAGAGTGGCACAAACCCTAACCCTGTCCAGCAGGCACTGTCCTAGCCTCTGAACTACAGCACTGCCACCGCATGTCCACATGTGTGAAAGTGGGAGCTGGGCAGTCATTTCTTCCAACCTTTGCATTGGAACGTGTGCATTTCTAAGATCTATTCAGTATCTTGGAATAATTCAAATGAGCATTTAGATCATTGACCCCAAAACTTGTTGCCTATCAGTGTCACTGAGAAGAGTTCTAAAAGCAGATTCTTGAGCCCTTCTTCAGAACTACTGCACCAGAATCTTGGCTGGAGGTTGGGCTGGGGAGCAGTGGTCCTGGGAATCACCGGCTGATGAGGCACCACTTCTCAGACCAGTGTTAGGAAGAAGAATGCATTTTTCCCTGGGTTTCTGGAAGGCCAAGCCAATTTTGTCCTATAGTGATGACAATCCCTTTTCTTCCACATATGTACATTAGGTTTTAGAATAAAAGTATAGTCAGATGCTGGTAAATGGTCAAATCCTTGGGGATTACAATGACTGCAATTCCTGACGTCAAATCATTAACCTGATCATAGTCCCTGAGACTATGTAGAAACTCCAGAAGTGAAATGTGGATAAAACCCTGAATGTTGGCAGAGTCTCATTTTCTAAGGAGAAGAGAAATAAAGTATTGTGAAACTGCATATATATATATGACTATATTTTTTCTCGATTGTTAAAAGGCCCACTCTAAATAAATATTTACTGTATTTACTGCGGCCAGTGCAAATAAAAGACACACAAAGCACACACTGGACTGATTACACTATTTTTTATTATGAAAATAAAATTTAAGCTAAGGCCAAATCCAGGACACAACTGACATCTGTGAAGGGTATTCAGGGAACTTAGGAGCGAGAAGGTGCTAGTTACAATGTTATGACAGGCACATCAAAAATCCTTTTGTTTGTGTGACTAATTGGATTTTCTCTGGAAGCATAAAATATGAACTGATTTCTAGTTTTTGTAAGGATGCTGGTTAATTTGCAAGGTGCTTAGAATATACGATTTTCAGTATATCATTTTTTTTCCCTTATAACTAAATGGGGAGGAGGAGTGACTTGGTAAAGTAACAAGAGACTGACCTTGTATATATTATACATACTGTTTCGCAGCCTAAATAAGTTTGCAGCATGTATGTGTGCTGGGTGGGATATCTGTACTCTCACCTTTGCCAAAGATTAAAAAATGAATTTCTGCCAGAAAAATAAAATCAAGTAAAAGTTATTCAATCAGGTAAATTCTGAAAGCAGACTTGCTAGAGCAATAAACCTGATGGATGATGCTGTTTATAATTGAAGAAACTTCCTTTTATGAATCTATATTAAAAGTGGAAAATCCGTGAATTTTAAAATACATGTAAACTGCCTGATTTTTAGCATGGGCTTTGAGCTATTGGACTTTGAGGGCTTAAAAATATTCATTTCCATCTGGGTGCAATGGCTTGCACCTGTAATCACAGCACTTTGAGAGGCTGAGCAGGGTGGATGACCGGAAGTCAGTAGTTCAAGACCAGCCTGAGCAACATGGTGAAACTCGGTATCTACTAAAAATACAAAAATTAGCTGGACATAGTGGCAGGCGCCTGTAATCCCAGTTACTCGGTAGGCTGAGGCATGAGAATCACTTGAACCCTGGAGGCAGAGATTGCAGTGAGCCAAGATGATGTCACTGCCCTCCAGCCTGGATGACAAAGTGAGACTGTCT
>NW_016107603.1:2308639-2311556 GCF_001604975.1 Cebus imitator
CCAGGAGGCGGAGGTTGCGGTGAGCCGAGATCGCGCCATTGCACTCCAGCCTGGGTAACAAGAGCGAAACTCAGTCTCAAAAAAGAAAAAAAAAAAAAAATTCTAGATGGTGATGGGTACATGAAGGGAAAGATTCTGAACTCTTGACATCAGGAAGAAACTGTGAGCAGCTATGTGAAATCTAAGAGGATGAAGAGTGCTGGAAGATTAAACTGGCAAATTTATCTGTTTCACGTTCAGATTTTCGCATCCAAATCTGCCAAATATCATAGTTTTACTTTCAAGTCTTACTGCCTATTAGAGCCAAGGAAGAGGAAACTTTTGGCTAACTGGTGAGAGAAAACAACTGGATTAAAGAAGATACTCTTCATGGCTATGGTTGTAAAAATGCAACACAACTTTTAAAAATTTTAGTACTAATTTTAAAAAATTGTTCTTAATTTGTGGGAGAGTCAATAACCGAACCTGAAAATCTGATAAATTGTATGAACATTTTCTTCGGAAAAATAAACATATTTTATCAAAAAATTTCATATGTGATTCAAGAATTCCACAGAAATTCCATGTTGTAATTAGAAAATAAGCATTCTGAGCCCGGCGCAGTGGCTCACACCTGTAATCCCAGCACTTTGGAAGGCTGAGGTGGGTGGATCACTTGAGGTCAGGGGTTCGAGACCAGCCTGACCAACATGGAGAAGCCCCATCTCTACTAAAAATACAAAGTTAGCTGGGTGTAGTGGCTCATGCCTGTAATCCCAGCTACTCAGGAGGCAGAGGCAGGAGAATGACATGAATCGGGAGGTTGTAGTGAACGGAGATTGCGCCATTGCCCTCCAGCCCGGGCGACAATAGCAAAACTCTGTCTCAAAGAAAACAAACAAACAGAAAAGAATTCAGAATTGTTAAAACAAAATTTAATGTTCAGCAGTGTTCAGCCAGGAAGTGGAATTTTCCCTCTGTTAATCATAGAAAGAAATGCTCTCAAATTTAAGTGGAAATAAAATATCTGTTGTTAGAAATTTATATACTTCTATTGTTTTTAAAATTCCAGTCTTTGTTTGTATTCAAAATGCAAAATATTATCGAAATCATCAGAGCATTGACTTTGGGCTTTGGAAAACTCTGAAACTGCATCTTGGCACCCCTGGATCTACCCACGTCGCTCCCCAAGTGGTGGTTCTTAAGTGTTAGTGTGCCTGAGAACTAACTGCATAGCTTGTCTCAATTACCAGTTTCTAGGATGGGCCCAACAATCTTTGATTTAACAAGTGCTCCAGAAAATTGTCATGCACTTCTGACCATATTTTGAATACTGTTATGAAACTACTGATGAACTTCTTGGTTCAAGGTTTTTTACTGTACTCTCTTTTAATTTGCCTCTAGTATACTATTGATTTCTTTTCTACTTAAATGTGGCTCTAAATCTCTGAGAGTGTAATTTTTCTGTTTTCTTATGCTTTATTTTCTATTTCTAGTAATATAGTCCTTCTTCTATTGTGTTATTTTCTCTTTCTCCCCTCCCTCTTTTCCCTTTTCTCTGATTTTACCTTGACAGACCTGTTTTATTGGTTTAATGTAAATTACACTTACTAAGTACATGTCAGTTCAATGAACTTTTTAAAATTTAAAACATAAATGGGTAAAGCATTTTTCATTTCTCTTTCTTTAAATGTGACAAAAGTTAGGTTAGGTTACTTTTTCACTGAGGCATTCATTTATTTTTTGTCTTTCTATTCTCTTATTTATATATCCCTAGTTCAGGAATTACTGAAAAAAGAGAACAGATAAGGAAGAGTTCAAGATGACTGTAGATCAGGACAAAGACAAGAATTGTAAAAACAAGAATTATAAAAGACAAATTATAGTCTTATATAATTTGCTCCAGAGATAGCTGAAAACATCTGCTGAGAACTGACAGACTTTATTTCTTTTTCTTATCAGAGAAAAAAAAGGAAAGTAGATTTGTTTCTTTAGGAAGATTTGTAATTTTTATTCTGGAAAATCAGATTGCAGTCTTAGAAAAAAAAATCAGTTGACTCTACTCTGCCTGCAAAAAATTAAAATATAAATTACCTGGCTCTGTATTTGGCATATAACAGACTTCCAATAAATATTGGATGAAAAACTTCTGGTAAATTATTATTTCTGGTGTTTTTAAACGTATGCCAAATATTAGCTACTATTTCAATATATGGATTCCTAGATGACAAATGAAGGAGATAGATATAAAAAAGTCAAATTTAAAATGTATCTGTATTAATAATAATTTATATATGCTCAGATTTCATCCTCATGTTCTTACTGGCTCAGAGCTGCTAAGCAGCAAAGACTCTTGGTTGAGAGTGTGAGCTATGGAATTAGCTGGAGCTGAGTTCGAAAGCTAGCTCTGCTGTGTGATATGAGACCTGAAAGTTATTTAACCACACCAAGCTTCACTTTTTTTCTCTGGGTAATTGGGGATAATAATAGTAGCTCCTGTGCTGATTTGTTTTGAGGAATCAGTGAGATGGGCAGGCAAAGCATTTAGTACCCTACTTGACACATTATAATAATATATAATCGGAACTATTGTTCTCCTTCCTGGATATAAAATGTTTGTTAGTTCTCAGAAAGCCTGTGCTAAGGAGGGGCAACTGTGTAAATTATGACTTATCATATCTTATAATTATTCTCACTGTTGCTTCTCATTAAAAAGAAAATTGTAGGGCCGGGTACAGTGGCTCACACCAGTAATCCCAGCACTTCGGGAGGCGGAGGCGGGCAGATCATGAGATCAAGAGATTAAGACCATCCTGGCCAACATGGTGAAAGCCCGTCTCTACTAAAAATACAAAAATTAGCCAGGTGTGGTGGCATGCACCTGTAGTTCCAGCTACTCGGGAGGCTGAGGCAGGAGAATCCCTTGAACCCAAGAGGC
>NW_016107603.1:2311656-2326244 GCF_001604975.1 Cebus imitator
TAGTTAATAATAAATGTATAGTTTCATTAACATTTTTAAAAATTTATTTTTAACTGTAGTAAAATACACATAATTTAAAATCTACCATCTTATCCTTTTTTTAAACATACAATTCAATAGTATTAAGTATATTCACATTATGGTGCAACCAATCTACAGAAACTTTTTCATCTTGCAAAATGGAAACTCTAATATGTTGTATAGTTTCAAATATCTAGAAGGAGGATGTTGAACATTCCTAATACAAATAGTTGATAAATATTTGAGATGATGGATATGCTAACTGCCCTGATCTGATAACTATATATTATATGTATAGAAACATTACTATGTACTTCATAAATATATACAATTATTATTTAGCAAATAAGAAAATATTTGAAAATTAAGAATAAAAAACAAATAAGTGTCTCCTTCATACTTACAATGCTTTAATAGCCAAAATCATGCTATCAACTACTCTTTCACTGTAACTCTTATAATGGTAATAAATTATACCTCAATTTAAAATGAAGATATTATTTATAATGGCTAGAGTGTCCAAACAAAACCATAAAATAACTATATAATTTTTAAATCTTTGCTTTATTAATCAAAATATATACTAAATGTAATTTAAAATGTATAACTTCCACCAAGGATGCATGTGTTTCAGTGGTAAGTACGTGGGCTTCAAAACTGCCACTTTCTACAGGGATTTGAACAACTCACTCACTCTCTGAGCATCATTTTTTTTCAAAATGGGAATAAAATTCTATGTAGTGAATTTGTCGTAAAAATTGAGACAGATGGGCTGGGCACAGTGGCTCACATCTGTAATCCCAACACTTTGGCCCTTTGGGAGGCCAAGGTGGGGGTGGATCACGAGGTCAGGAGATTGAGACCATCCTGGCTAACATGGTGAAACCCCATCTCTACTAAAAATACAAAAATTAGCCGGGCGTGGTGGCACGCACCTGTAGTCCCAGCTACCTGGGAGACTGAGGTAGGAGAATCGCTTGAACCTGGGAGGTGGAGGGTGCAGTGAGCGGAGATAGTGCCACTGCACTCCAGCCTGGGCTACAGAGTGAGACTCTGTCTCAGAAAAAAAAAAAAAAAAATTGAGACAGATGAAAAGGCCTGACACCCAGAAGTTGGTATAGACACCTCTTGGTTAATTTCTGCAAAAGTATATGTAAGTCACAACCCTTGGGGAAGGGTGGGCCTGGGCTTCCTGGTCAGAACCAGAGAACTGTTTCCCCTCTCTAGGTGACCCAACAATGGGGATGTAGCTGACTCAAGATAGACAAATCAGGTTCTCTCTTTTGGTCATTTGATACTGGGACAGAGAGACTCTAGCTACTTGGTCTTGGGCACTGGAGGAGAGAAGTCAGGGGGTCAGCCAGGCATGTGCTGATCATTTTTTTACCATTGGGACCACTAGTCAGTAGTACAAAGAAAACCACTGGGTAGAGAGAGAGAACAAATAAAACCAGTGCTCAGAGAGAAAAATAGCAACAAGAGCCTACGTGACTCTAGAGTCTGAAGAGAGTGATGTTGGCTCTGGAATGTCCACTTTCTGGACCTGGTGCCTTAACAGGCTTTCTTATAATGTCTTCCCTTGCATACTACTAATGCTTTTTGAGACAGGATCTCGCTCTGGCATCCAGGCTGAGGTAGAGTGGTGTGATCATGACTCACTACAACCTCAACCTCCTGGGTTCAAGTCATCCTCTCACCTGAACCTCCAGAGTAGGTAGGACTACTGGCACTGCCACCATGCCTGGCTAATTTTTGTATGTTTCGTAGAGACAGGTTTAGCCATGTTGCCCAGGCAGGTCTCGAACTCCTGGATTCAAGTGATATTTCCACCTTGACCTCCCAAAGAGCTGGGATTATAGGCATGACCCATCACACCTGACATAGTTCTTTTTTGTTAAACTAGTTAAACACAGTCATATAATTAAAGCAAACACTCATTAAAGTCTAGTTTTCCTTTCATTCATTGTAAGAGTTTATAAGATCACAATCAGGCTTAAAAGGAATTAGTACCGCTGTGGCTTTCTCCTTATACAGGTATGGAAACTGAGGCATAAAAATGATTTGAATGGCATGTCCAATGTCATTCTCCTAGAAGAAGAGTCAAACTCAAACCCAAGCATTCCACCTACTACGTTTCATGACAAACGTCTATGTGTGTCGTATGTGTTTGTGGTAGTGATGGTGTGAGAGAAGACAGTGATTTGCATTTTAAAACTATTTGGAATTTTGTTTACATGCCTGCCCACATGCATTTCAAGCTTTTGAACACAGATGGAATGCTTCGTTTGGGATTAATTGTCTCTGTTTTTCTCGGTGAGATTAGCTAGAGGTTTGAGCCTATTATCTTACAGGGAAAGACTCCATGGGAAATGTATTTAGGATTTTCTGAATATAAATGGAATCAGTTATGAGCTTTAGAATTTCTGATGACTTAATAAAAATGGGCACTATACATTAAGTAATATCAGTAATTAGAATTGGGATCAGAATAATCAAGAAGTTTCTTTTCTCATTATTTCAAGGTTTCTAAACATTGGAGGCAAGTTCCATAAGAGATAATTCTGTTTATCATAAAACCAAAGAAGGTTAAGTAAGTTGAGAAGCATGCACTCTTTAGGATTAAAGATGCTGAGCTTTCTTGCATTTTGAAAGAGGTAGGCCTGAAAATATTTCTGGCTATATAGAACTTTAACATTTGTTTTATTACTTTATTCTCTGGAGTAAAATTGAGGAACAATAGTGACATCCTAATGATAGCGCAACACGGGTCTGCTTTAGTAAGCCTGAGAGCTGCAGTTGTGAAAAGGCAAGTGGTGCATGGGAAGGGCGTTCTGAGGGTCCTGACTCCATTCAGGTAATGTCCAATTTATTTCAGAAATGCTTTCCTCAGCGACCTCCTCAATTTGCCTTGACCCTTTAAATTTTATTCTTTTGCTGAATTAAATCTAAATATTTATTGAACATTTATTAAAGGGACAATAAAGTTAATGATTGGGGATTGGCAAATGTTTCATAGCGATGAATAATAGGCATGCTACACACTCAAAATATTAATGACTCAAAAGTTCCCTTAATTTTGTCAATTATAGTTTCTGATTCAAATTTTTTTTTTATGAACGTGGTCCTTAACCTTGGGTACACATTAGAACCACCTAGGGAGCCTTTTTTTTTCTTGATACAGAGTTTCACTCTTGTTGCCTAGGCTGGAATACAATGGCGTGATGTCGGATCACGGCAACCTCCACCTCCCAGGTTCAAGCAATTCTCCTGCCTCAGCCTCTTGAGTATCTGGGATTATAGGCATGCATCATGACGTCCAGCTAATTTTTTGTATGTTTAGTAGAGACGGGGTTTCTCCATGTTGGTCAGACTGGTCTTGAACTCCCAACTTCAGTTTATCGCCCACCTCGGCCTCCCAAAGTGCTTTGTTGCCAGACTGGAGTGCAGTGGCATGGTCTTAGCTCACTGCAACCTCTGCCTCCCAGTTTCAAGCAATTCACCCGCCTCAGCCTCCTGAGTAGCTGGGATTACAGATGCATACCACCATACCCAGTTAATTTTTGTAGTTTTAGTAGAGACGGGGTTTTACCACATTGGCCAGGATGGTCTCAATCTCGTGACTTCATGATCTACCCGCCTTGGCTTCCCAACGTGCTGAGATTACAGGTGTTAACCACCATCCCTGGCCGCAAGCATCAATTTTTAATACTGTCCATGTGATTTCGATGGGAAGCAAATGAGTAAGCTTTGAATGGGTTACGGCTGTGTCCATTTGATTCTTGTTAACTCCTTGAGCAGCTGGGCAAGGCCAAAGCAGGTAAAACCTGCAGCCTTCACCTCCGGCCAGAAGTGGATTCTACCAGTGAGCTGTGGAAAGAATGTTTTCTACATACCATGCCATGAAGAAAGTTGGGGAGCACTGAAGTGTCTGATTTCAATCTTATAATAATACTGTAAGGTAAATATTTGGCTTTTTATACTTTATAGGTGAAATATTTGAAGCTTTGAGAATTGATAATTGGCTTGACTCAAATCACACATAATTCAAACAGCTGGTATTTGAACCATGCTTTTTTTACATTGCAACTTCTTAGGTGTATAAAGCATAATGTGAAAAGTTCTATGGAGTGAAACACATAAAATATGTGGACTCAGAGATGTAGACATTGATTTTGGTTTAGTGTGATCAGGGAAGGCTTCCTGAAGAATTTGTCACTTGAGCTGAACCTTCAAGAATATGTGAATTTCAAGAGGTAAAAATGTGATGTTGTTCTATGTTTATATATTAAATAGTGATCTTATTTGGCTATAAGGTAAAATATTAGACCTTTTGAAAATTCCGAATTCTTCCAGTGTTAGGTACCTGAATGGAAGGTCACAACTCTTCTGCTGGGAAGCTTATTTATTCTAGTTGCACGTTAGGGTCATCTGGGAAGCACACTGATGCCAGAGTGCTACCCTAAATCATTAAATCAGGGTGCTGGAATAGAGCCCACGGGGGTAGTGGGAAAAGAAGCCACAGGAAATAAACTGGTTTGTGTTAGATTGCAGTGAACATAGAATGTAAAGCTCACTAGATGTTATTATTCAGGTAATGGTGAGCCAGGGAAGGGTTTTAAGTAGGGCAGTGGTAAAGATCACGTATTCCTAATGGGAGTGGTTTGAAATCCAGGTGCACATCAGGATTTCCTGGGAAGGCTTTTTGTTTGTGTCCCCTTTCTCTGGTTCTGGGACTACGCCAGTGCCTTCTCTGCCCTATCCCATTTTAATATGCCTAATCAGGGGACATAGGAAACAAAGTTAGGAAATCATCTGCAACACAATTGACTTAGTCTGTTTGAGCTTCTATGATAAACTACCACAGACTGAGTAGGTTATAAATAATAGAAATTGATTTCTCATGGTTCTAAAAGCCTGGAAATCCAAGATCAAATATTCACTTCCTGATGACGGTCCTCTTCCAGGTTTGTAGACAGTTCTTGCTGTAAACTCACCTGGTAGAAATGGCAAGCGAGCTTTCCCATTCACGAGGGCTCCACCCTCTTGACATAATCACCTACAACCATTCCACTTCCTAAAACATTACACTGGAGGTTAGAATTTAAACATATGATTTTTTAGAAACACAAATATTCAGTCTGTAGAAACTACCCTCACTTCAAACATCAATTTCAAATTTGGGGATTCCGAAGACACTCTTGGCTTTGCTAGAAAGACTCGAAGAACTGTTGTACTTATAGTTATGGTTTATTACAGTTAAAGGATATAGATCCATTATCAGCCAAGGGTACAGACTCATGAGGCTGAGTCCAGGAGAATTTCAAACACAGAACTTCAGTTGCTCTTTCCCAGTGGAACTCTGGCTTCAATATGTTGGGGCTAAGAACTGTTAATTTTTTCTCTCTTTATCTTCTTGCTGCTTGGTCTTGGATGTGGCACAGTCATGAGAAATGCAGAGCAGAGTAAACAAAGCTCCAGTTTTATGATGCAAAGATCCAAAATGGCAGTGAAACAGACCATTGAAGAAATCTCAGAAAGGGAGGAGCTTGGAAATGAGGCCCCATAGTATTATTTGTAAACTCCTGGAATCATGACCAAGCCACACAAGCATATGTGGCTAAACAGGAAACTGTAGATTTTGAGAACTGGATTACAAGGTAGACCTCTGGCCAGATCCCAGACTAGCCACTGTGGGTAGCGGATATATGAGACAGATCTAAACAAAACAAGTGTTTTGCCGGGCATGTTGACTCACATCTGTAATCCCAGCGCTTTTGGAGGCTGAGGCAGGCAGATTAAAAGGAAAAGAGTTTGAGACCAGCCTGGCCAACATAGGGAAACCCCATCTCTACTAAAAGTACAAAAATTAGCTGGGCGTGGTGGCAGGTGCCTGTAATCTTAGCTACTCAGGAGGCTGAGTCAGGAGAATTGTTTGAACCTGGGAGGCGGAGGTTGCAGTGAGCCGAGATCATGCCATTGCACGCCAGCCTGGGTGACAGGGTGAGACTCCAACTCAGAAAAGAAAAAAACTAAAAAACAAAAACAAAAAANAAAAAAAAAAAACAAGTGCTTTTAACCTTTCCCGTGTAATTTAAGTAAGACTTAGCAACTTACAATATAATATTCAAAATGTACAGGATATAATTCAAAATTACTTGGCATAGAAACAGCTAGGAAAATTTTAATTCACATGGAAAAAACCAATTAACAGATGCCAATGCCGAGATAACACAGATGTTGGAATTATCTGACAGACTTTGAAGCAGCTATTATAAAAGTGTTCCAACAAGTAAGGGCAAATAGCCTCAAAAAGAATAAAAATGTAGAAAGTCTAAGCAATTGAATAGAAGATAGAAATAAGAACCAAATGAAAATTTTAGAACTAAAAAATACATTAATCACAATTGGAAACTTATCTGATGGCACAATAGCAGAATGAAGATGACAGAGAAAGTAAACTTGAAGATAAAATTATTCTATCTGAACAACAGATAAAAATACTATTAAACACAGAAAAAGAGCAAAGTGTCGAAGAACTGTGGTTGAAAGAATCATACTACCCAATTTTTTTTTTTTTCAAATAATTACAGGAAAATATTAGTAAACATTGAATAATAATGATTTATAAGTAAATTTGCAAAAATTTTACCGGATTTACCACATTTATTACAAAGATTAATACTACAGCTATTAAGAAACCTTGGAGATTCTTAAATGTGGTCTGTAATCTAAACTTATACTTTAAATTCCCAAATAAATGTAGGTACATTTTCTAAATTATGTATAATAAAACAAATTTGTCTTGTAATCATGAAAGAAAAGTTACAAAACCTTCTTAAAAGCACTATTTATATACAGTCGTTTCTTGAAGAGAATTGTTTCATACTACCCAATTTTAAGACTTATTCTAGAGTTGCACTATAAAGACAATGTAGTATTTATGAAGGAATAGGCCAATTGAACAGAACAGAGAATTTAGAAATAGGCACACACGTGAACATTATTTATTTGTCTTTGACAAAGATATGAAGGAAAATCACTGGAAAAAGCATAGTCTCTTGGTGTGGGACATCCATATGCAAAGAAAGACCTTAGATCTAAAACTCATATATAATTTAAAAATTAATTCAAAATAGATAATACAGCTAATAAGTGTAAAACATAAATCAATATAACTTTTGAAAGAAATTATGAGAAATCCGTATGTCCTGGGCTTAAGCAAGGCAAACTGTCCTTATACTTGGTACCAAACAGAGATCCATTTAAAAAACTGATAAATTAGAATTCATAAAAATGAAAAACCTTTGCTCTGAGGAAGAACAGTTTTAAAAGAATAAAAAGACAAGCTACAGACTGGGAGAAAATATTTGCAAATTACATAACCAATAAATGACTTTTGTCAACAGTAAATAAAGAACTTACAAAACTCAACAGTAAGAAAATAGGGCTGGGTAGGGTGGCTCATGCCTATAATCACAGCATATTGGGAGGCTGAGGTGGGTGGATGGCTTGAGCATAGGAGTTTGAGACCAGCCTGAGCAACATGGTGAAAACTTGTCTCTACAAAACAATAGCAGAGTGTGGTGGTGTGCGCCTGCAGTCCTAGCTACTCAGGAGGCTGAGGTGGGAGGATCACATGAGCCCAGAAGGTCAAGGCTACACTGAGCCCTGATTGCACCATTGCACTCCTGCCTGGGTGACAGAGTAAGACTCTGTCTTTAAAAAAATAAAAAATAAAAAAATAAAAGTGGGCCCAAGAATTGAACAGATATTTTGTCAAAGAAAAAAATGTGGATGGTAAATAAGCATATGAAAAGATATTTCACATCAATGGCCATCAGGGAGAGAAATGCATATTAAATCATGACATATCTGTTACAAAGACTAAAATGAAATGAAGAAAAACTGATAATATCAAGTGCACTGAGGTTGTGGAGAAACTGGAACACAAAATGAATGATAAAGATACTCCGGAAACCTTTAGTGATTCCTTATTAAGTGAAACTTACAGTAAGACCCAGCAATCCCACTTTATCCCACAGATAATTGCCCAAGTGAACCAAAAACTTACGTTTGCTCAAAAACTTGTACATGAATATTTATGGAGGCATTTTTTGTAATCAGCAATAACTGGGAATAACTCAAATGTTCTTTAATGAGTGAATGGATAAACCAGTTGTGATACATTTATATAATGGAATCCAGAGAATCTCAAAAATAAAAAGGCAAAGAAAATCAATACACACAATAATTTGGATGAATTTCAGAGGCATTATGCTCTGGTGAAAAAAATCTAATCTTAAAAAGTTACATACTGAGTAATTTCATTTATGTTACAGTCTCGAAGAGAAAACACTGCAGTGAGAAAGAACATATTAGTGGTTGCTAGGGATTACAGGTGTTTGTGTTGGGGTGGAAGAATGTGACTATGAAAGGAAAACAGGGAGAGGTTTTTGGGGTGTTGGGATTGTTCTGTATCCTGTAGTCTTTACTTACTACCAGCAGACAGGTTAAGTCAGCTTCCATGATAACTCCATAATCAGAGCTTATAATAGTGGCAGAACATAGCTTTTATTTTATTATTATCCAAAAATTAAATAAAATAGAGACTCAGAGGCCCCAAGAGAAATAACGTTTATTAGGTGAATACTGTCAATGATAGCTTAGAACAGTGCCAGCAAACTATAGTCCTCAAGCCAAATCCTGCATGCCACCTGTTTTGTATGGCCAATGAGCTGAAAATGGCTGTTATGCATTCAAAAAGGAAACAAAAATCAAAACAAAAACGTTTTATGATGCATAGTAAGTATATGACATTCAGTGTCCATAGATAGTTTTTCTGGAACATAGCTGTGTTCATTCAGTTTTGTATTATCTATGGCTGCTATTAAGCTATTATGGCAGAGTTGAATAGTTGTGACACAGACTCTATGGTTCACAAAGCCTATACGATCTACTATCTGGCCCTGTATGAAAAAGTTTGCCAATCCCTGTTTTAATATTCCATAGACAACTTGCTTATTTTTATTTATTTAATAATAGCAGAACACTAAGTAGATTAAGATTTACCCATGCTTTGGCCAGGCGCCGTGATGCCCGCTTGTAATCCCAGCACTTTGGGAGGCTGAGGTGGATAGATCACCTGAGGTCAGGAGTTTGAGACCAGTCCGGCCAACATGATGAAACGCAGTCTCTACTAAATACAAAAAATTACACTGGTGTGGTGATGTGCGCCTGTAATCTCAGCTACTTGGGAGGCCAAGGCAGGAGAATCGCTTGAACCCAGGAGGCAGAGGTTGCAGTGAGCCAAGGTCCTGCCACCACACTCCAGCCTGGGCAACAAGAGCAAAACTCAGTCTAAAAAAGATTTGAAAAAAAAAATGTATCTACACTTTGACTCGATTAATAACTTTTTGCAGATTTTTTTTCTTGTTTATAAGAGAAAAATTATTTTTTCAAAAAATCTGTCAAAAGTTAGCTGGGCGCGGTGGCTCACAGGTTAAGTCAACTTCTATAATTCCATAAACAGAGTTTATAATAGTGGTAGAATATAGGTTTTATTTTCTTATTACCTTAAAACCGATAGTATTTCGAAAGTGTCTTTCCCTCAACCCTGTTTAAGATACTGAATCTGATATTCAATCAAGGAAAGGAAGTTAAAAAGTGCCCTCTCAGTGATACCAAAAATGAAGAATCCATGACCGTTTTCATGATCTGTGGACTGCTTGGGAATCTGTGTATTGAGGGTTAATTATAGAAGTTCATTCCTGGGTGATGGGTTGTGAAACCAAAAGTTATCAGAGATAAACACTAAAGATTCTGATTTACTTGTTCATGAGCATACCATAAAATCCTCAGTTAAATCACATTTTATGACTATGGCCTCCAAGTTTTTAAATATAGCCTTTTGATTACTTCAAAGTTGTAAAGGCTGACTTCCTTTTTTCTATGTGGCAGTGAGTAATTTATCACGTCTGTTAAGTGAACAATATTTACCAACTGCTATCAAACGAGATAAGGATATATTTCACTATGTCTTTATAGCAATGTAAATAGCTAGAGAAAATATATTCACTATTTATGGTTTCACTACATAACATTAGATTCCATGAAGTGCAAATCTGAAGCGGTTTTATTACTGTCCTACCTGTGTTTATTTCTGACTTAGTGTGCATTCTAAGGCCATTTTGGACCTCTGCTTTGAAAGAAAAAAAAAATAATGCCTCAAAACGTGATTTCCTTTAAGTGTAGCTTAAATGACTGTATTTCATGCATTGTGAAGCTTATTGCCAATCATGTGTGATATATTGAATGATGCCACGGCTAAAGTTTACAATGTAAAGGACTATATAAAATAATAACTTGAATAATAACTTGTATATTCACGGTGGTTTATAATTAACAGTAGTAGTAGTAGATAGGGAATGTGTTACAAAATATAAAAATATTAGTTATCATTTATAGTTTCCTGAACACGCTTGTACACTTCTCACTTGATTACAATAGCACAATATGAAATATACAAGGCAGGTATAATCATCTTAATTATACAAAGAAGGAAAATGAGGTTCCAACAGACTCAGAAGCTTCCCCAGCTACTATCTCGTTCGATAGTAGTTTGTAAGTGGTGGGTTAAGGATTAGAACAGGTCCTCTAATTCCCAATTCAGAAATAGTTCTGCTACATTATGCTTGCTACCTTATTCCTTATTAAGAAAAAGTTTCTTTTGTCCTATAAATGGTGATATTCTTTCTAATCCAAGGTCTGACTTTATATATTAAAAGTTAGAAGTGTAATTATTTTATGTGTTACTATTCTCTTCATCCCTATTCTACTAGATCTCTAGATCTCAGCTATACGACGGAGTTGACATATATATAATTTCATGTCTCAATTTGGTAGAGGAAGTACTACATGAAAAGTGTTCTATGGAGAGTGAATACATGCATCCCCCATTGTGGAATTAGAACAAATTGCTTTGGGAGGTTTTGCTTATGCTGTGTGCTGTGTGGTTAGAACTGTTTCTATATTGATCTTTTTTCTGCAGTGCTACACCTCATACAGCATAAACACCACTAAAGTTTTGTTTAACACAAGAGGCAGATAGTTTTTTATAACTGACTCATGTAATTAACCTCATAGAATATGCTGAAGTGGCAAATTCTAATTTGTCACCCCAAACCTGCAAATATAAGATAAATGGGGTGGCATTTATAACCTCAGATATATATTACTTGACAATTTGTTTTAAAAACATACCAATTGCACTGTTGGTGCATAAAACCAACCATTCTCTCCCTTTGCAATTTCCATAAGGCCAAATTTCTGATCCTGGGTGTATTCATCAGTGCCTATGGTTATCAATGCCTATGGATGAGGTATATGTGTTAGGGAGAACCTTTATAGTCAGAATTCTCTAAAACTATGCTTTCCAAATTCTCTTTCTGTTGGCTTTTATATTTGTGTTTTTTTCTCATTCTTTTTTCATCTATATTTCTTTGCTCTGTGGCAGCAGTCCCCAACCTTTTTGGCATGAGGGATCAGTTTAGTGGAAGACAAGCTTTCCATAGACAGAGGGGTTGTGGGGGATGATTTGGGATGAAATTGTCCTACCTCAGATCATCAGGCATTAGTTAGTTCTCATAAGGAACACACATCCTAGATCTCTTGCATGCATAATTGTCAATACGGTTCCTGCTTCTGTGAGAATCTAATGCCACTGCTGATCTGATGGGAGGCAGAGCACAGGTAGTAATGCTCACCCACCTGCCACTCACCTCCTGCTGTGCGGCCCACTTCCTTCTCCCCAGGGATTGGGGACCCTTGATCTATGGGACCCTGATTACTTCAGTGAACACTCCTCTTTTAATCCAGGTTATCATATGCATGTTACATGAAGCTCCTAACAAGCATTTTGCAAAGTGGAGAACTTTGTTTTTGGAATTTCCCTCTTTTTGTCTCAACATGCTGTATATATCTAGTTTTCACTTTGGCCTTTTCCATATTATTCTTTCATTTAAATATATGTATTGAGCCTTTATCATGTGTCAGATATTGTTTTAGATTCTAGGGATGCATCAAAGAACAAAACAGAGAAAAACAAATCCACCTTTTAGTGGAATTTGTATTCTAGTCAGGAGTAGGTCTGGCAAGGGATTTGGGAAAGAAAGAGACCATAAATATCAAATAAAATTAGCAAATAAATTATGTAGCATATTAAAGGAGTCGAAGGGGCAGCCATGAGGGGGAGCATTTCAGACAGTAAAAATAGGTCCAAGGTTAAAGCATGCTTGGCATAAGAGTAAAAAGGAAATTCTGATGGATTAGATGTCAAACCTGAGAAAAAGAGGGATGACCTTTGCCCTAGGCAGTTGGAAGAATGGAGTTGCCATCAGCAGGGCTGCAAAAAGTTGTGAGTAGAATAAGACTGGTTGAAGGATATAAAAAATTCATTTTTAGATATGCAAGGTTTGAGAAATCTGTTAGATATTCAAGTGGAGATATTGAGAGAGCAGTTGTATATATGAGTTTTCAGTCCAAGAGAATGGCCTAGCCTGAAGACATCAGTTTATATGTTGCATTTACAGCCATGAAAGTGATTCATATCTCTAAGGGAGTAGAAATGAAAAAGAGGATCCAAAATGAGCTTCAGGCACTTCAATGCTAGGAGATCCAGAGAAGGAGAAAAATCAGGAAAGAAGACAGAAGGAAAAGAAATGAAGTAGGAAGAAAGAGTTTACGGTTCTTAATGCCAAGAGAAGCAAGTGATCAATTGTATCAAATTCTGCTGATAGATCAATCAGGGGTCATTCCTTCTTTAATTTCCTATATGCTAAATTATGAGTTTTTGATTTAAAGTTGACTATATTTCAATATAAAAGAGCTATATAAAATAAACATGTATGTCTTTAAAATCCATGAGCTATTTAATATTTGAGGACTTCTCAATCATATCTCTAAGTATATTTTTCTTTTTAGTAAAAATAGAGAAAAAAGTAACTTGGTAAGACTATGTCCACCCTCATGGAAGAACATAAACATGATAGCTGTTTATTTATTTTATTTTATTTTATTTATTTTGAGATGGAGTCTCACTCTGTTGTCCAGGCTGGAGTTTAGTGGTGCCATCTCGGCTCACTGCAACCTCCACCTCCGGGTTCAAGTGATTCTCCTGCCTCAACCTCCAGAGTAGCTGGGACTACAGGTGCATGCCACTATGCCTGGCTAATTTCTTTTGGACTTTAGTAGAGATGGGGTTTCACCATGTTGCCCAGGCTGATCTCAAACTCCTTAGCACAGGCAATCCACCCATCTCAGCCTCCCAAAGTGCTAGGATTACAGGCGTGAGCCACTGTGCCCATTCTGTTTCATTTTTAGATCCTTCAAATTGCTATATATTACCTTAAAAAGCTACAGAGATTGATCTTCATTCATGCAACAGCATTTGTTGAGTATTTGTAAGCCCATCAATGCCATATAGTTAAGGTTTTGTTTCATCAACACCCTATTTGTAGGTACCATTTATTATATCAACCACATTTTGCAACATTACAAACAGCTGGAAATTTTCAGTGGTATGCCCCAGCTAGCATTTATTTCTCACTTTCACTTCTTTCGCTCTATTGGGGCAATTCTGCTCCATGCGTCTTATTCTGGGACCTGGACTGAAAGGGCAGCAGTTAAATGGGATATGTTTTTCTCTCATGAGAATGGCTGAAGCACAAGAAAGCACATTTCAAATTTCTGTTTGTGTCATGTCTGCTAATATCTCACTGACCAAATCATGTGTCCTAGTTGAGAATCAAAGTGTGGGAAAATATAGTCTTCCTGCTCTGAGGAGCATGATTGGTATGGATATTCAAGTCTATAGAAAGAAAGTGAAGAATTGAGACCAATCCACCATAGGAAGTAAAACAGGAAAGGAGAGAAAGCCAGAACAAGAGTGTGTTCCTAAACTGGCTACTGCTGAAGCAGCATCATTTGTCTGAGGTAATACACAAGGTTTATTGTCCCACGCCAAGGAAATCAAGGATGCAGATATACCATGAGTGAGGTTAAGAATGGAGGTTTAATAGGTGAAAGAAAGAGAGAAGTTCTCTGCTGCAGAGAGAGGGGTCCTGAGCGGCGGTCTTCTAGTCCGTGGTGAAGTAAAGGAAGTTTTATGAATGAGCTTGAGGAGGCAGTGTCTGACTTCCATAGGGCACAAAAGATTGGTCAGACCAGGTGTACCATTTGCATAGAGTATGAAGAACTGGTTAGGACTAGGCGTGAAATTTTCACAGCGTGTGAAAAAGCTGGCCACTCCACCCTAATATTTTATTATGCAGTTGAGTTTTCTACCTGGCTGGTGCCATGTTGCCTATTCCTTTACTGTACACGTGGTGACAAAGACAAAGGAAGATGGCGCCTGGTGCGGTGGCTCATGCCTGTAATCCCAGCACTTTGGGAGGCCAAAGTGGGTGGATCACCTGAGGTCAGGAGTTTGAGACCACCCTGGCCAACATAGTGAAACCCTATGTCTACAAAAAAACAAAAATTAGCCTGGTGTGGTGGCACATGCTTGTAAT
>NW_016107603.1:2326396-2353676 GCF_001604975.1 Cebus imitator
AAAAAAAAAAAAAGAAAAAAAAAAAAGGGAAGATGGAGCCTCCATGTTGAACATGCCTGGTAGTCCCTTTTTATTGGCACAGCTGCTGACATTCACCCACGCAAGCTTCCAGCTTGCTTATCTGTGTCTGCAGCTGGATCTTTTCCAGGCTGCTCTTTGATAGAAAAGAAACGATTTTGGGGGCTGCTTTTCATTAAGAGGGAAGCTCTGCCGAGGACTCTCTTACCCTGGCTATCTGCCTAAATAATTTCTTTCTATCTCCTGTATCAATGCTACAGGAGAAATTCTGAAGGACTTCCTGAGAAGTTTTAGGAAAGGTGCCTTAGAAGTGTCTGTCTAGGGGAAAGAGGAAAGCATCTCTCCATAGTTAGTTCTATGCTGCAGTACATATATGAGTACTAAGTAGGTCCCTGGGGGTGCTCCATGCTGAGGTGTTACAGAAGCTCTTGGGCAGGCAGAAAGTAAGAGGCCAGCAGCACACTCCTGAAACTGACGCACTGTCAGTTTTCACCTGTGTGGAAGACTGGGTGGAACTAGTCAAGCCAAGAGGATTTAAAACGTGCAGGGTACAGCTACTATCTCATCTCCCACTTTGATATTGACTGTAATAATTGCATTCATTCTTCCTGAACCTGCGCTGCTACATACCAGTGGACATTTAATTCTGGCTCTCATTTCAGTAAAATCTCACTCTCAATGATTCCTTAATTTAATATATTTAATGTTGGTTGATTGAGGCTTTGGGTGTTATCACACAGATACTTGTATTTCAAGAAGGGGAACATTGAGATTTGCACTTCTGACCAAGATGGAATAACAGGAATTGGGATTTAACCTCCTGCATGAAACAACTAAAAAACCAGACTAATATATCAGACCACAGTTTGTAAGACGTTGGGCAACCAATAATAGAGAACAGTGATCTGCTAGAGACAGGAAACAAATTAAAGAAGCCTTATAATGACCCCATCTACAGGACAGAGTATAGAGCAGGGGAACACAGGTAGAGCCTGGTAGTCTCAGGGATTTGAGGAGACAGAGCTGGGAGCTCAGGGAGGTGAAAGAAGGTAGGAGTTTGCAGGTCAGAGTACTTGGGAAAAGAGCACTGCGCAGAAAAAGACAGCTCTGAAGATCTGCCAAGGGTCTGTCTTGAGTCCAAGCTGAGTACAAATCTGTGCACACCAGGGAAAGAACCATCTTGAAAGGATTAGAGAGAACAGCCTCTGGTGCTCACACAGGCTAGGGCAGATAGTTCTCGTTGCCACCAGCCAGAGCAGAAAATCCCATAAATCATGAGGCTTCATGGTTGAGTATTTAGAAGGGTTTTGTCTTGTTGGTGGGGCAAAAATTGACCAGATTTATCTGGTTCTGCCCAAGAAATCTTAAAAGTAAAACCTGAAAGAATTAACTTGTTGCCAAGTATCTTCACTGAATCCCAGAACAAAGCTCAAAAATATTTTTGAGAATATAAATGTTTTCTAACATATAAAATAGTAAAATTTTAAATTTATGTTATCCAATAAAAAAATCACCAGGCAAGCGAAGAAACAGAAGACTAGAACCAATAAGGAAGAAAAAAAATTGGGCCAGGCACGGTGGCTCACACCTGTAATCCTAACACGTTGGGAGGCTGAGGCAGGTGGATCTGCTGAGGTCAGGAGTTCAAGACCAGCCTGGCCAACAGGGTGAAACCCTGTCTCTACTAAAAATTCAAAAAATTAGCCAGGTGTGGTGACAAGCACCTATGGTCTCAGCTACTTGGGAGGCTGAGGCAGGAGAATCGCTTGAACCTGGGGAGAGGAGATTGCAGTGAGCCAAGATTGTGCCATTGCTCTCCAGCCTGGGCAACAAGAGTGAAACTCTGTCTCAAAACAAACAAAAAACCCTCAATTAATCAAAACTGACTCAGACATGACACAGATGCTAGACTTCATAGACAAGGGCATTAAAACAGTCATGCCTTTGGCGGGCAGATTATGAGGTCAGGAGTTTGAGACCAGCCTGACCGACATAGTGAAACCAACATAGTGAAACTAAAAATACAAAAATTAGCTGGACATGGTGGTGCATGTCTGTAATTCCAACTACTTAGGAGGCTAAGGCAGGAGAATCACTTGAACCAGGAAGGCAGAGGTTGCAGTGGGCCGGATCTCACCATTGCATGCCAGCCTGGGCAATAGAGTCACTCCATCACAAAAAAAAATGCATTAAATAAATAAATATAAAACAGTTATTATAGCTATGTTTCCTATGTTTAAAGTTGTTATAAAAAATCCTAAATTGAAATTCTAGAGATGAAAATGAGAATGTAGAAGTTCAAAAATAGACTGAAATTAATGGAAGATATACATTTCAAGGAAAAGACTGGTATATTTGAACAAATAAAAATAAAGACTATTGAAAATAAAACAGAGAAAAAAGAATTTTTAAAAAATGAGCCCAACGTCAGTGAATTGTGAAACAATTCCAAGCGTCCAGCTCTTGCAGCGTGCACAGCTTCCCCAGTGCCCACCTTCTGCAGTGTAGATGGCACCTCCTGCAGTGAGCTCCTGAAGTGTGGCCAGCTTCTCTAGCGGGGTATCTGGCTTCTGCAATGCGTAGTTTCAGCAGCACTTGGGTGCCAGCAGCTTCTCCCAACTCCTTCTCAGCAGCTTTATAGGCGAGTACCTCTACCAAGACAGCTCCCCATGAACAGCTTTCCCTAACAACCTGGAAAGAAGATTTCTAGGAAGTTTTGGATGGTAGATTTCTTCTCTTTCTTTTTTCTTTTTTTTGGGAACAAAATCTCTCTTTGTCACCCAGGTTGGAGTGCAGTGGCACAGTCTAGGCTCACTGCAGCCTCAACCTTCTGAACTCAAGCTATTTTCCCATCTCAGCCTACTAAATAGCTGGCATTACTGGCATAGGCCACCATGACCAACTAATTTTAAAATGTTTTGTAGAGACGAGTTCTCACTGTATTTCCCAGGCTGGTCTGGAACTCCTGGGCTTAAGCCATCATCCCCTCCCAGCCTCTCAAAGTGCTGAGATTACAGATCTGAGCCACTGTGCCTGGCCTTCCATGGTAGATTTCTATCAACTTTTGTTGGCATGGTACCACAGTGACTTTTCTGCCATTGGTAAACCACAACCATGCCCTCTCTAACAAGGTCCGGATCTTAGCTCCAGAGTAGTTGTGAATCTTCCTTGAGTACTTTAGTTTAGCCCTAGGAGATCTATAGGAAACAGGTTTGCATGTCCTATTTTTTTTTTCTTAGACTTACTGGCCTTGATCTGTCGCCCAGGTTGGAGTGCAGGAGCATGATTTCAGCTCACTGAAACCTCTGCCTCTCAGGCTCAAGTGATCCTCCCACCTCAGCCTCCTGAGTAGCAGGATTGTACCACCATGCCTGGTTAATTTTAGTATTTTTAGTAGAGATGGGGTTTTACTATATCAGGCTGGTTTTGAACTCCTGGCTTCATGTGATCTGCCCACCTTGGCCTCCCAATGTGCTGGGATTACAGGCATGAGCCACTCCACTGGGCATTAATTATTCTTTCTGTTAAACTTTCCTGTTCAAATTTATTTGTCTCTTCATTAAACTCTGACTAATACACTTCCTAACTCATTCTATGAGACTATTACTACCCTGATGTTAACTAAAATGAAAGTATTATAAGAAAAGTACAAAATCATGTCCTTCATAATTGTAGATACAAAAATGATAAATAAAATTTTAAGAAATCAAATACCACTTCTGTGGTACCAGCTCCAGCTGCTCACAAGTCTGAACTGAGAGGATTGCTTGAACTCAGGTGTTTGAGGTTGCAGTAGGCTATGATATGCCACTGCACTCCAGCCTGCACAACAGAACAAGACCCTGTCTCAAAAACAAGCAATAATAAAAAAATGATCTCAGCAAGATTACAAGATATAAGACCGAGATACAAAATGAATTACTTTACTATACACTAGTAGTGAATATCCAGGAATTGAAATAAAGAATATCATTTATACTAGCATCAAAACATGAAATACTCAGGGATAAATCTGAAAAAAAATATGTATAAGACCCAAACCCAGGACACTGAAACCATTTCTAAGAGAAATTAAAGAAGATCCACAAAGTGGAGAACGTGATCATATTCACGAGATGGACGAATCAACATTGTTAAAATGTTAATCTCCCCAGATTAATCTATTGATTCAATGCAATACCAATCACAATCCCAATAGTCTTCTTTGCAGAAATTGACAAACTGATTTGAAATTCATATAAAAATGCAAAGGATCTAGAACGGCCAGAACTGCACTGACAATGTCATTACAGAAATGTAAATTACTTTTGAGGGGAGGAATTTCAAAAGGGCAGGAGGAAACTTTTAGGCTGATGGATATGTTCATTCTCTTAATTGTAGTGATAGTTTCACAGATGTATACCTATGTCAAAGCTTACCAGATTGTACACAAATATAGGTATAGTTTTAAAAACGTGTTAATTATACCTCAATAAATCTGTTTTAAAAAGGAAGGGGGCACATGAGGAAGTCTTTAACTGAGAAAGGTTTTAAGAGGCAGAGGAATTTCTAATAGAACTTAGACACTAGGGACCTTTCCTATTCTTGAAAACCCACTGTGTATACACAAGTTATTTTGAACACAAACCACTTTGGAGATTGACCCTGTACGTAGAAAGAATGAATGGATCATAACAGGTTTCACAGGGGGCCTCAGACTAACTTATTTTATTTTCCTTCCATCATCCCTCCATTCCCCTCTTTATTTATTCCATCATTTTTTTTCGTTTCTATTCTATTTTTTTTGTTTGTTTTTTTGAGATGGAGTCTTACTCTGTCACCCAGGCTAGAGTGCAGTGGTGTGATCTCGGCTCACTGCAACCTCTGCCTCCTGAGTTCAAGCAATTCTCCTGCCTCAGCCTCCCGAGTAGCTGGGACTACAGGCATGTGCCACCAAGCCCAGCTAATTATTTTTGTATTTTTAATAGAGATGGGATTTCACTATATTGGCCAGGCTGGTCTCGAACTTTTGGACTTGTGACCTGCCTGCCTCGGCCTCCCAAAGTGCTGGGATTATAGGTGTGAGCCATTGCGCCCTGCTCCTTTTTCTTTTAATATGACTTTGAAGGAAACAAAAATGTTTTACCCCAAAATAAACTTCTCTGACATATTTTGAGATGGCTGTTCAGAGAGCCTGCACACAGAAGGAGCCCTGCAAAGCTGTCTTCTGTGTGGGAGATTTGTATCTGTGGAGAATCTGCAGGGATGCATCCGGGCTTTCTCCCAGGGCCTCCCTTGTCTGGATCTAGGAAAGATTAACTGAGAGTCTGACACCTTTAAAGGTCTGAAAGAAACATTTGCTATCTGTTCTCCCTAAGGGCTGCTACCTGTGAGGTTTCATCTGTATAAGAAGGCCGCCTTTGCTCGCCAGGCCTCTTCTTCTCCACCTCCCATATCTGTCTTGCTACTATGTTCTGATTTACCATCATAACCTGTTTTGGGCCATACTCTGAGCTCCTGTTCTTTATGAAACCTCAAGATGGTATATAAGCTTCTGTATCCCTTTGGGGACTTGGGGTAACCAGTCTGTGGTTTTTCTCAGGCACGTTAATAAATTTATGTGCCATTTCTTCTATTAATCTGCTTTTTATGTGTTGATTTTTCAGTGAGCCACCTATGTCTTCATCATCTTTTTCTATCTAATCGTTGAGAAATTGTTGATTGGAGAATGAGATGGTACAGAGTTGAATATGTGTCTTTGTTTTCTAAATTATTTTTATATGAAAATATGTGCTTTATTCATGGATAAAATCTTCTCAGCCAGAGCAAATTTAGGAGTGTAGATGTTCTTGAGTTGGTAATGTTGGGGCTCAGAAACGTACCCCAGAATATGACACTTTGACATGCTGAACTTGTTACCAGAAAGGGGTCCCAATCCAGACCCCGAGAAAGCGTTCTTAGATCTCATACAAGAAAGAATTCAAGGAAAGTCCATAGAGTAAAATAAAAGTAAGTTTGTTAGGAAAGTAAAGGAATAAAAGAATGACTGCTCCATAGACAGAGCAGCCCTGAGGGCTGCTGCTTGCCCTTTTTTTTCTTTCTTTCTTTCTCTCCTTCCTTCCTTCCTTCCTTCCTTCCTTCCTTCCTTCCTTCCTTCCTTCCTTCCTTCCTTCCTTCCTTTCTTTCTTTCCTTCTCTCTTTCTCTCTTTCTTCTTTTTCTCTTTCTTTCTCTTCCTTCCTTCCTTCATTTCTTTCTTCCTTTCTTTCTTTAGATCTCGGCCTCATTTTATCCAGCTCAAGATGGAGTTGCTCTGGTTCACACACCTCTGACAAACTGAAAAAGAAGCCACAAAGTCTCTGTGACATTTTCTCCCACCTTCCTCTCCCTCAATCTTCTGTCTCTCCCAAAGAACAGGATGAAGCTGTTCTCTGAAGTTCCTTATCTGCCTAAAGTCTGTACCAAGAAAGAAAACAATTACCTCTAGCCTCTTCCCTGAGTTTTCATTAACTGAACTCATATCACAGGAAGGATGATCGAAGTCTGTCAACAAACCTAGACAGACATTTGTCAAAAATCATTGTCCTCTCTGTGACCCCAACAGACTTTGTCCCAGGCCACTGTACATTCTTCAAGCCTACTGAATTCCCCTAAATATCATTTACTATCTCCTTAAAATTACCCACACTTCCTTTATCTGCCTTTTTCCTCAGAAGTTGGGTATATGAACATGTATGACCCATTGGGATTTTATATAATCACTCTGTGATTCTTTATGGTACACGCTAATAGATTTGTGTGCCTTTTCTCTTATTAATCTAGCTTTTGTGAGTTGATTTTTCCATGAGCCTTCTGAGGGCTCTTTACTCCTACAATAGCCTATGCTAACTACTCAAATAATGTGGAAGGAAGATATTATCTCTGCATAAAATGACAAAGAATAATTAAAGCTGGTATTTTGAGGCTTTAAGGTCTATATTTTTGCTTTTCCCATTTGGTTTAAAAGAGATAATGCCACCAAAACCTTTTCTAACTCCTTTCTTTTGCTTAAATAAAAAATAATTTTAGTAAAATAAAAATTAACCAAAAATGAATACTGACTTTATTCCAGGGGATTTGAACTTGAAATTAACTTTAAATTCTATTACAGTATTAATATTTAGTGTCTGCATAGCACTATATTGCCCAGAGCCTCATAGCATCTGAGCTATGCTCTTTTATCACTTTTCAAATTCCATTTATTCATCGTCAAGTTCCAAGAATCTTGTTTAGTGACTAATATTTCATTCTACCGGATGGTACTCTGGTACTGAGAAGAGAAAAAGTTTAGCTCCTTAAGCTATTTCTCAAGAGGAATATGGACTCTACTTCCATAGTTTACTGTGAGGAGGCTGTATTTTTATGTTCATGTCACAGCTGTGCTAAGGCTTAAAATAAGAATTTAGCAACATGCTGATTCACCAAAGAGACTTTACAGTAGACACTAGCCCATAAGGACTGTGTGCTCTGGTAAAATTAAATAGTAAACGGATGCTTAGCATTCCCAGTGCTTCTGCCATGGGGCCTTGTACTTCATTCTGTATTAAGGGCATAGAGGGCTGGGAATTATTTTAGGCCCTGAGCAGTTCCGTGAAGATGAAAGACACCATCACTAACATTATTCATGAAAAAATATGAAAGGTCATCTATCTCCCTTAAGGTTCATTTGGTGCACTTTTAATGAGTGATGGATGAACTGCAAAGGGTTTGTTGCAGAGGGGCTGTGCCCTATAAAAGCTTGGATGACTGCTGCTTCTTTGAAACTTCTCCACACATTTTTCCCAGTCTCTCCCCATCAGGGATTTTCCAGCTGATGGTCTTCAGACTTTCTTCTTTGGCATTTTGGAAATTTTACTTCCTTCAATGTTTTCTCTGCTAAGACATTTGTTCTTGTACTTTTTTTTGATTGCCTGAGGTAAATGGAGGTTTCTAGGGTTAAATCGATCCAAACAACTTATTGCTTAGACCAAGATTAACTTATCTTGATTTAACCTTTCATCTGGTTTAGCTGATGACTCTCCCCCATGTCCCAATCCTGCTTTCCTTCATTCCTTCTTCTATTACCTCTACTCTGTTCCACCTAATGTTTTCTGCCTCAGCTCCACCTTTTTATTTCCTCTACATTTTCAAACAATCTGGATTTACCTTCCTTTTCCAGTTTATTCTGTTTACTTATGAAGGAAAAGAGATGAGTCAGGTAGAGTCTTACCTAGGACAGTCAGGAATTCTACAAGGACCAAGTCACTGTAAAAGGAGGAGAATCTAAAAAAATCCTAGAGAAACTTTCTTGGCGATGGGCAGAGCTTTGGCTTAAGGACCAAAAGCATGAGCTGGAGCAACACAAGTGGGAGAGAATGGGAGAGGGCCAAGTCAGAAAAAAGTGTCACAGGCCATCAAACTGTTGAGACAGAAATAGAGGAATTGGGAATGGAATGCTCATTCAAAGTAAATGACATTTAGGAAAGTACAGAATTGTTCATCTCAAGCTATGAATGAGGTTAGGCTTTAAGAGCCAAGGCAGCCTCATGGATAAAATCCAGACATGGGGATCTGGCTCTCAATCATCGGGTCCCCAGGAGAGTCACTTAATTCAGGCATGCAGTTAATCACTGCATTAAATGACTCACCTGCTCAGGGTGGGCAGGATCTACATGCTCATATTGCTCATATTGGGGTTGGCAATGCCCAAGTGTCTATAAGGCAAATGGAGCCAAGGCCACAGAGTCTCTGGTTTCCCAGCTTTTGCTTAAACTTTTATGCTTGTGGTAGGGTGCCAATACAGCAAGACCAAAGTAAACAAAGCTCTACATGTTGGCATTTGACAATCTTTACCATCTAGAAATCAAATGCAGAGTCTATGAAACCAACCAAAGGAGGTCAAACTTATCAGGAGAAAACAGTCATGAATATGTATGTTGAGATTAGATATTTCTAGAAGTGATTTAGAACTCAGCTCTTTTTTTTTTTTTTTTGAGTATATGCATTATTTTGTTCTTTATAAGAAAAAGTGTCAACCAATGGCATACATAGCTACCCTTGCTTAATACATGACTGTAAATATATGCAGACACCTGTGTGTGCATTCTTGTGAGTATACTCATTTTTGTGTGGGCAGGCTCAGGCGTCACATGTGCAGTGCTGTGCGTATTATAGCAACAGAACAGCTGCTTTTCAGAGCTCCCTTTCTTGATCACACTGGTGACAGATTTCTGTGATCTTTCTTAGGGAAACATTTGAGTTTGCCTGCCTACACTGCCAGGCTCCCTGCGCTGCCATAGTTATTCTTGTTGTCAGTCCAGGCTTACCTCCTAGCACTGCACAGTCTAGGTCCTCATTTTCTAATGCTGATTCAAAGTCAAAGTGAGTATCTAGAAGAGAGGCCATAGCTAGTGCAAGACTGCCCTAAACAAAACTGTAACAGGGAGTCCACTGTGTTCAGCATTGCTCCCCTGAACACCATGCTCTTTACTCAGCCTTCACACTCCTCACATGGTATTCTATTTTTAAATAAATTTTTAATGTGAATTTAGAGATAGGGTTTAGCTATCTTGCTCAGGCTAGAGTGCTGTGGTTATTTACAGGTATAGTCATTCTGAACTACGGCCTTGAACTCCTAGGCTCAAGCAATCCTCCTGCCTTAGTCTCCTAAGTAGCTGGGATTACAGGAACCTGCCACTGAGCCCAGTCACAGTATTCTTTTTTTTTAATTTTCTATTTCGAGACAGAGTCTTGCTCTGTCACCTAGGCTGGAGTGCAGTGGCAGGATCTTGGCTGGCTCACTGCAACATCCACATCCTGTGTTCAAGCAATTCTCTTGCCTTAGCCTACAGAGTAGCTGGGACTACAGGCGCCTGCCACCACACTTGGCTAATTTTTGTATTTTCAGTAGAGATGGGGTTTTGCCATGTTGGCCAGGATGGTCTTAACCTCTTGACCTCATGATCCACCCACTTTGGCTTCCCAAAGTGCTGGGATTACAGGCGTGAGCCACCGCGCCCGGCCCAGTCACAGCATTCTTGTTTTCTCTTTCTTTTCTTCTTTCTCCCTTCCTCCTTTCCTTCCTGCCTTTTTTCCTTCCTTTCTTCTTCCTTCCTTCTCTCTGTCCTTTCTCTCTCTTTTTTTCTCTCTCTCTGAATATGCACACACACATACACACACACACCCCCTTCCCAGTTCAGGGCTCTCAGGGCTTTGATTTCTGCCAGGTAGTCTTAGGAAACTCTTTAGGGTAGATATTCACTGACTTTGCAAAGTGTGGATGGATATCAACAGGTTGGTAGATACTAACCGATTAAATATTTCTTTTCCCGGGTAATATATTTGTATAACCATAGATGCACTGCCTTAACCAAAGACTGGTTCAAAGATGAAACTTTAAAAAAACCAAAAACCCGAGCTATAGTGCGTAAGTGTTAGGGAGAGCAGATGTTTGAGGAAGACAAGCCTTCAAGAGCCTCTGGTATCCCACCACAAAGGCCCAGTTGTCCATGGTTGAAGTCAGCAGCGCAGAGACTCGTCTGATCAAGAAGATTATGCTGCTTTAGAATGATAAAGGACCTATTGCCCTCATTGGGTAAATTAGCATTGATCTGCCATGGCATCTCCTTGCAGTATAAATCGGTAAAGGAAGATAATGCATTAAACCATCTGCTTCAAAGAATTTAACTTTCTTTCATAGGGGAGCAGTTCTAGGTTATGATCATAATGGAATATTAACTTGCTTTATGGTATAGACCAAGATATTTTTCATTCTCCTTGCCAGAACAGGCAGCTGTCTTTACCAATAAATCTTGTGAAGTTTTCCACTTCAGGGAAATCATCTGATTCAAAGCAGAACTGTTCTTATAATTTCAGGAAAAAAATTAAAAATCTGCTCTATTTTAAATACCGTTAGAGCAAGACATGTTGAAAAATCTTTAGTATTGCATACCTAACATTCTTTGCAGTAAGAAAGTTCCTCCTAAGAGCTAACTCAAATCTTTTTGCAACAATTTAAGCCATTTTCTAGGCATGGCTGAAGTGAGAGTTAAAAACATGTCTATAGAGAATTTAGGAGGATACTAAGTGTCCTTAGAACTTTCTGGTCCTGTGTTTATTCATTTGGAACACTTTTCTTGTGATCTTTTGGGATTCTGAGTCTCCTTATAAATGACTTCTGAAGAAGGGACAGACTCTGGGTAACGGAGAGCAAAGAGGCTCCGTATCATTTTTTGACGTTTCTGACCACTGTGAAATTGAGGATACATTTTTTTGGAAAAGAAATTCCTTGGGTGACTTCAGCTGTGTTAGTGGCGCAGGACTCCACCGCATTCTCCATTGTAAAATAAGAGGCTGTGCTGGATGGCTGATAACATCTGACCACTAGCTGCTGGTCCCCCAGCCATTTCTTGGCCTCTGCATTAACCTCAGCAATGCTTTTTCTGCAAATGCTTCCTCTACCAGGTTCCCCAGTTGGCAATGAGCTCAGGCAGCTCAATTCAGGGGTGGTGTGAGGAGGCAGGCTTGCCTATGGGAGCTCGGCAGCAACCGTAGAAGAACTGATTAGCTTTTAATAGCAGACCTCCACCAGACAGGCAGGAGTCTAAAGAGTAAATAGAGGTGCTGGCCCTGGAATTTTTTTTAAAGGCCCCGGAGGGGTTTGTTCACCGGCGTTTGAATTTCTATAGAAAGGCTCTGTGAAACTCTAAATTAAACCAAGCTGACCCCTTTCACAACCCAAGTTATTTACAGTTCACAGGTCTTTGGAGACTTCTAGTTTGCATGCAGTTGAAAATAGGTCCCTGGTTGGCAAAGGTAGCCTACTGCAGGGCTATTTGCATTACACTACCTTGCTTTCCTTTGGTGTGGGAGAAAGCTCTGGAGTGAAAGCCAAAAGATGTGGTCTAGTTGTAAACATGCCTTTGTTTTTCAGCAAAGGAATGGCGCCGGTAGAAATAACCAAAAAAGAGTCAGATACTAGAAAGCAAATAACTGAGTTCTCTCTGTAATTAAATACATTCCTCAGAATAATAACTAAGTAGTAGGAAGGAAACCAGGTAACACCCCCTCCCCACCACTGCAACTGATTTCCTTTGCAGTTTTAACAATCAGATCAGTGAAGAAGACTGGCACTGATTATAGCACTCAGTTTCCCCATTTTGCTCCATACTGGGCGAGTAATTAAGTTAAATTGCTTTCAGTGCCTGAGATCTGGTTTGTGTCAAAGTCAAATAAACTGCTGGCTCAGGTTTGTTCATCAGCACTTTGAACTTACCCCCTGGCCTTCACTTGTACTTGTATAAAACCATGGCAAAAGTTTTCTACCATGGCAAGTGTTGGATAGAGAGATCTTGGAACCCCACACAAACCTCACTGCCTCTGAGAAATGTGGCATATATCTCTCTTTTCCAAGACTGGTAAACTTGGTTTGGCTGATATTGAGGAGAAAACTTTTGTGATCTGTCAAATAAAAGAAGACAGCTTGCCAAGAGACAAGCTCATGTTTAATCACAATGACTGAAAACTAGATTTCATGGGAAGAAAAGTACAACAAAAGTTGTAATCTGGAATCAGGAAAAATGTGAAAGTAAAAAGACTGATACTTTAAATTTAGGAGAAAATGAGGCGATCTCATACTTCCCTCCCTTTCTTCTTTATCTCCAACTCAGTCT
Source organism: Cebus imitator (assembly GCF_001604975.1). Taxonomy (NCBI): domain Eukaryota; kingdom Metazoa; phylum Chordata; class Mammalia; order Primates; family Cebidae; genus Cebus; species Cebus imitator. Next base: position 2,339,081 of record NW_016107603.1, read on the forward strand.
AAAACACATCATTCTCCCTCTTCTGGGTACGAAAGTATACGAGGCATGGATATTGGTAGTAAAGGAAATAAAATTATTTTACTTGAAAATATGCTTGTCTGACTTATTTTGAGTTGGCTGTTGTTCAAAAGCCCTGCAAAGCTGTCTTTTGTGGAGAGATTTGCATCTGTAGAGAAAATCTGCATTAATGCAGCCAAGTTTTCTCTGAGATCTTCCCTTTTCCAGATCTAAGAAAGATTTAGGAGAGGGAGTGTGACACCTTTAAAGATCTGAAAGAAACATTCACTCTCTATTCTCTCTGAGGGCTGCTCCCTGGGAGATTTCATCTGTATAACAAGACCACCTTTGCTAGCCAGGCTCTTCTCCCCTGCCCGTAACCTGTCTGTAACCTGATTAGCCACCACACACTGTTTTTGGCCATGTTCTGCGCTCCCATTCTTTCTGTAGCCTCAAGGTCTTACATAAGCTTTTGTACCCCACTGGGGTGTTGTGGTGATCACTCTGTGATTGTCTCCTATGTGCACATTAATAACTTTGTATGCCTTTTCTCCAATAAATTTGTCTTTTATCAGTTTATTTTTCAGCAACCTTTAGAGGGTGATGGGGAGGTTTCTCCTTGGCCCCAGTAAGAATGATGGTGGTGTGTGTGTGTGTGTGTGTGTGTGCGCAGAGGAATGATTGGCATGTGAAGGAGGGCTGGCAGGTAAAAGGACTGCAAGAGAGAGAGAGAAGCCATAATTTGGGCCTTTAAGTGATTTGCACTTTATCTGGAAACTATGACAAACACACAGGAAAATGGCATGAAAACACGTTCATGCAGAAGAATGTATCATCAGTGCCTGACACATGGTAGGCACTTAACATTCATGGAACAAGTGAATGAATGAATGGGTAGAATAAGATGGATGGATGGCGAAAAAGCCAAGTACTTCAGGAGAAGAGAGTACAGTCACTAAAGCATTCTGTTCGAAATAAAATTAATTGTCCATCTCCCACTGGGAAGAAAACCTTGGGTCATATTCCTTAGCAGTATGGCTAAATTTGGACAAATGTAAAAAGTATTGTCTAAATAGATTATGTAGTGTAGATAAACAAGCCCCCCTTTTTTTTCCTGTGAGTTAAAATAACACTCATTTCAGTTCAAGTCAAAAATAATTTTATGCATATGATACAGAAGTTAAATTATAAAATGTAGAAATTATAGTGTGCTAGTTTTCCATATAAAGTGTTAAGATGGAGCATACATGCAGAAAATAAGATAGGTAGGCAGCAGAGAAAGTAGTGATCAAATGGATAGAAACTGAGCCCTAGCAATGAGAGGAAAACAAGTCTATATTGTCTGCTTAACTCTTACACTGGAGGTCTCTACATGGCTATAAACAGTTTTTCTGAACCTGTGTAGGACCCTCTATTCATTCCTTAAACATCCAGGTCAGATGTTCTCTCTGACTGTAAGTCGTTCTTTTTCTCTGGTGCGCCAGGGCTTCTGGTATTGCATTGTGATTACTTGCGTTCTTTTTCAAGGGCAAGAATACAGTACATGGTAGCAGTCAATAAGAGTTTATTATAGGCCAGGTATTGTGCTAGTTTCCTTCAAATAAACCATCTTTTTTTTTTCTTTTTAATTTTGAGACTGAGTCTCACTCTGTTGCCAGGCTAGAGTGCAGTGGCATAATCTCACCTCACTATAACCTCTGACTCCCAGCATGTGTCATCACACCTGGTTAATTTTTGTATTTTTAGTAGAGATGGGGTTTCACCATGTTGGCCAGGATGGTCTCGATCTCCTGATTTTGTGATATGCCTGCCTCAGCCTCCCAAAGTGCCGGGATTACAGATGTGAGCTGCTGCACCCAGCCTCAAATAACCAATCTTACACAATCCTTGCAATGACTCATTTATTTTCATCCTATATATGAGGGGACCCAGGGCTAGGAGAGTGTGTGATATGTGTGGTAAATGGTAAAGGGAAGCTTCAAACTGGAGGTTTCCTGATAGCAGGTTCACTGCAGTTTGCACCATAGCAACTCCATTCTCTAAAGCAGTGCTGTACAATAGAATAATAATGCAAGTTACAGGTTTAATTTTAAAATTTAGCCACATTACAAAATGTGCCCTATTTAAAAAATAAAAAACTGGTGAAATTAATGTTTAAAATTAAATTACAATAGAATTTTAATCAACGTATAATAAATACACATATCATAGGGTACATACTGATGTTTTGATGCAGATAATCAGTAGTGATCAGATGAGGGTAATTAGCATAACCTTCAACTCATACGTTGATCATTTATTTGTGTTGGAAACATTTGATATCCTTCTTCTAGCTATTTGTAACTATATAATATATTTTTGTTAACTTTTGTAGAAATGTTTAAAATAGTTTAAGATGACAGAAAAGTTGCAAAACTAATGCAGAGAGTTCCCATATACTCCTCATCCTATCCTATGTCCCCTAGTGATGGCATCTTACATTTGTTTAGTGTGTTTGTTACAGTTAATAAAGCAATACTGACACACACACACACACACATATGTATTTGCGACAGGATCTCGCTGTGTTGCCCCAGGCGGGAAGGTAGTGATGCAATCACTGTTCACTGCAACCTTGACCTCCCGGACCCAAGTGATCCCCCCACCTCAGCATCCTTAGCAGTGAGGACTACAGGTGCATGCCATCATGCCCAGCTAATTTTTTTGTTGTTGTTTTCTTTTGGAGAGACAGGGTTTTCCAATGTTGTATATGCTGATCTTGAACTCCTGAGCTCAAGCAATCTGCTTGCCTCAGCCCCACAAAGCACTGGGATTACAGGCATGAGCCACTGTGCCCATCCCTGATACATTATTAATAACTAACATCCATATTTTATTCATATTACCTTTGTTTTTACCTAATGTCCTTTTTCTGTTCCAGGATCCCATCTTAGATATCCATCATGTCTCCTTAGCTTCTTTAGACTTTGACAGTTTCCCAGACTTTTCTTGTTTTGATGACTTTGACAGTCTAAAGACACTGGTCAGGTGTGTTATAGAATGTCTTGGCTATGGTCTGAATGTTTGTGCCACTACTCACCCCTACCCGCCCCATTATACATTTATCTGTTAAAATCCTATACCCCAAGGTGGTGGTATTAACAGGTGTGTTAGTCTGTTTTCATGCTGCTATGAAAGGCATACTCAAGCCTGGGAAGAAAAAGAGGTTTAATTGGACTTAAAGTTCTATGTGGCTGGGAAGGGCTCAGAATCATAGTCCTGCAGACTGAGAAGGAGGCAAAAGGCACTTCATACATGGCAATAGCAAAAGAAAATGAGCAAGATGCAAAAGCAGAAATCCCTGACAAAATCATCAAATCCTGTGAGACTTATTCACTACCATGAGAACAGTATGGGGAAAACCGTCCCCATGATTAAAATTATCTCCCACCAGGTCCCTCCCATAATATGTGGGAATTATGGGAGTGCAATTCAAAATGAGATTTGGGTGAGGACACAGAGCCAAATCATATTATCAGGTAAGGCCTTTGGGAAGGAATTTGGTTATAGGGCAGAGCCCTTACAAATGAAAGTAGTGCCCTTAACCAGGAAACTACAGAGAACTGGCTAGTTCCTTTCACCATGTAAGAACACAGTGAAAATGTACTATCTATAAGAAGGAAATAGGCCCTCACCAGACACAGAATCTGTTGATGCCTTAATCCGGGTCTTCTCAATCTCCAGGGCTGTGAGCAATAAATTTCTGTTGTCAATAAGCTACCCAGTTTATGATATTTTGTTATAGCAGTCCAAATGAACTACAATAGAAATTGGTACTATAGATGGAATGGTGCTGTAACAAATACCTGAAATGTGGAAATGGCTGTGGAACTGGGTAATAGAGAGAGGTCAGGAGAGTTTTGAGGTACATATCTAAGAAATCACAAAATTGGCAAGGCACGGTGGCTCACGCCTAAAATCCTAGCACTTTGGGAGGCCATGGCAGGCAGATTGCCTAAGATCAGGAGTTCAAGACCAGTCCGGCCAACATGGTGAAACCTGGTCTCTACTAAAAATAGAAAAAAACTTAACCAGGTGTGGTGGCGCATGCACCTGTAATCCCAGCTAATTAGGAGGCTGAGGGCGGGGAATTGCTTGAATCAGGGAGGTGGAGGTTGCAGTGAGCCGAGATCGCAACATTGCACCCCAGCCTGGGCGATAGGGTGAGATTCCGTCTCAAAAAAAAAAAAAAAAAGAAATCACAAAATCATAAACAGGATGTTGACAGGAATATGGACAGTAAAGTCCATTTTGATGAGATCTCAGATGGAAATGAGGAACATATGATTAGACACAAGAAAAGGCCATCCTTGCTGAAAAAGGGGCGAAGAACTTGGCTGAATTGTGTTCATGTCCTAGTATTTGTGGAAAAAATAGAACTTGTGAATGATAAAATTGGAAATGAAGCTGAAGAAATTTCTTAGCAAAGTGTTGATGTGGAGCTTGGCTTCTGCTGTTCTCTTGGAGGCAGATAGTAAAATGCAAGAAGAGTGAAAAGGCTTAAAGATGGGATTTTTAATCAAAAGAGAAGCAGAATGCAAAGATTCGGAGAATTATCAGCCTGTCCATATTTAACGGAATGAGAAAGTATATTTGAGAGGGACCACCGAGGTTATGGCCAAGCTGCTGTTTGATGAAGAGGAGACTAGTATGGAGTTGTCAAGTGATAGTCATTCAGACAATGGAAGAATAACACCGAAGGAAGTTTGGAGACCATCACTGATGCCCCTCTCATTGGAGGCCCAGAGTGCAAAAGCCTGGGGGGACAGAATGATTTCAAAGGAGGGATCACGAACTTTTCTGAAGGACATTTATACTGGCTGCCTGGCACCCCTCCAAGGCTCTGCTCCCTGCATTCTAGCTCAATGCTCCTTAGCCACCCCAGATTTTAGATCCAATGAGCTCAGGTTCAGTGCAGGCAAAATAGCCACCCCTCAAGAGGGTACAAGTGGTGAGCCCTGGTAGTGTGTGTGTGGTGTCACTCCACTGGCATACAGGGTACATGAATGTGGTTACCTCTGCCTAGATTTAGAAAGATAGAGCCTCCTGGACCCTTGGGCACCTGACCTAGGCAGAGGGCCACTGTGGGGCTAGGCCACAACAAAGAGCCCCCACTAGGGCAATGACTAGTGGAGCCATGAAGTCAAGGCTGCCCCTGAAACCTTAGACTAGTAGAATCACCAGTGTGTGATTCCAGCCTGGGAGAGCTTAAGGTACTTGGCTATAACCAGTAAGAGCTGTGGTATGGGCTGTGCTCAGCAAAGCCATAGGACAGGGCTACCTGGAGCCTTGGGGGGCCCAACCCTTACCCCAATGTGTCTAGAGGGTGGAACATTGAGTCAAAAATTATTCTTGAGACTTAAGATTTAATGTTGTTTGCCCTGTTGGGTTTCAGGCTTACTTGGAGCCTGTTATCCTTTTCTATTTCTCTCTTTTGGAATGGGAATGTCTAGCCTATATCTATCCTACCCTTGCATTTTGGAAGCAAATAACATACTTGACACTACAGGTTCACAGCTAGAGGGCAGTTTGCTCCAGGATGAGCTGGACCCTAAGTCTCAATATATCTGATTTAGACGATATTTAAATGATGGCCTTAATAATCTGGCGAAGTGTTTGACAGGTTTCCCCACCATAGGGTTATACTCCAATTTCTTTCCATACCGTACTCTTTGGAAAAAAAAGTTAAGGGTGAGAGATATGCTCTACTTCCTTGAGGGGAAGAATATCCATAGATCATTTGAAAATTTTTATGGAAAATTTATTTATTCTTCATCTATTTATTGAAAAGTATTATTTATTTGTATCAGTATAGATTCATGATTATTTAGTGAAACTAATGTAAATATGTATTTTATTTAACCCAGTATATCCAAAATATTACCCTTTCCATTCATAATCAACATAAAACATTTGAAGATTTTGCATAAAAACAAAATGAAGAAATAAGTCTTCAAAATTTGGCATGTGATTTACACTTACAATATATCCTAATTTGGATGCTAAATTTTCACTAGATATACTTGTTCTATATTTAGATTTCATCAAATTTATAGTTCAAAATGTAGATTGACATATCCAAAAACTACAGCTTTACCTAAAAGTTTTCCCAAAAAATGAAACAAGTCCTAAAAAGTCATTTTCTTTTAATAGTTGCATCTATTTTTACAAAATTAGTTCATCTTTGTTAGAAGAATTTATCTGACCTACTTGGGACCTGTTATCCCATAAATTCACAATACGTTCAAGTTAAGTAAATTCACTAACTCTGTGTCAACTTGCAACTATTGTCATCAAATTCAAATTGGTATTGCATAAATTGAAAAGCGTCTTTGGGGTGGACTCAGTGGCTAACACCTGTAATTCCAACACTTGAAGACCAAGGTGGGAAGATTGTTTAAAACCAGGAGCTTGAGGCCAGCCTGGGCAACAAAGCAAGACCCTGTCTCTACCACCCCATTCCCACACACACAAAAATAACTGCGTGTGTGGAGTAGGTCACGGCCACTCTAGAGGCTGAGGCAGGAGGATTACTTAAGGCCAGACTCTCTAGGCTGCAGTGAGCTGTGATTGTGCCACTGCACTCCAGCCTGGGTGACAGAGTAAGACCCTTTTTCTTAAAAAATAAAAATATCTTTAGATTTATCACAATCAACAAAGACTTATTTAACTTTTTTTTTTTTTTTTTTGAGACGGAGTCTGGCTCTGTTGCCCAGGCTGGAGTGCAGTGGTGCAACCGCAGCTCACTGCAACCTCCACTTCCTGGGTTCAAACAATTCTCCTGCCTCAGCCTCCTGAGTAGCTGGGATTACAGGCACATGCCACCACGCCCAGCTAATTTTTGTATTTTTAGTAGAGATGGGTTTCACCATGATGGTCTCGATTTCTTGACCTTGTTATCCATCTACCTCAGCCTCCCAAAGTGCTGGAATTATAGGAATGAGCCACCATGCCCAGCCTTAACTTTTTCTTTTACTCTATGAAGTAATTTACATAATGCTGTTGATTACAATTAAAATTTTTGATATATTGATTTACATTTAAAATTACAAAATCATTATGATTCAATTGTATTATGAAAAGTTTCCATTTCATCATTAATTTCCATACTATATTACTAGGTCATAAATAAGGTTTTAGTTTCCTTGGGATTTCAGATATAACTCATTTATATGCAGTGTTGTATCAGTGAGAAAACATAAATCACACTGTCATTTCTTTGCTGCATGAGTCATACTGACTTTTTTTCTTTGATTATTACATATTTGGCAAGCATTCCTTTTGTTTCAAGAAAATCTTGAATTAGAGTTAAAAATGTAGTAAATTGTCCTAAGACTCTTTTACAACTCAACCAACAAGCATTTGCAAAGAATGCAGGATCACAAAATCATCTTTTGTTTCTTTTAAACAGTTTTACAAATGAATGAATTTTCTTTTCCTTTTCTTTTTTTTTTTTTTTTTTTTTTTTTTTTTTTTTTTTTTTTTTTTTTTTTTTTTTTTTTTTTTTGAGACGGAGTTTTGCTCTTGTTGCCCAGGCTGGAGTGGAATGGCATGACCTTGGTTCACTAGCAACCTCTGCCTCCTTGGTTCAAGCCTGCTTCAGCCTTCCAAGTTGCTGGGATTACAGTCATGTGCCACCATATCCGGCTAATTATGTATTTTTAGTAGAGACAGGGTTTCTCTATGTAGGTCAGGATGGTCTCAAACTCCTGACTTCAGGTGACTCGTCTGCCTCAGCCTCCCAAAGTGCTGGGATTACATGCATGAGCCACAGTGTCCGGCCAAATGAAGGAATTTTTTTTTTTTGAGACAGAGTCTTGATCTGTCACCCAGACTGGAGTACAGAGGTGTGATCCCAGCTTACTGCAACCTCCACCTCCTGGGTTCAAGCAATTCCTTTGCCTCAGCCTCCCAAGTAGCTGAGATTACAGGCACCCATCACCACGCCTGGATAATTTTTTGTATTTTTAGTAGAGATGGGATTTCACCATTGTTAGTCAGGCTGGTCTTGAACTCCTGACTTCTTCAACTCGGCCTCCCAAACTGCGGGGATTATAGCTCTGAGCCACCATGCCTGGCCATGAATGAAGTTTCATAGCATTTTGTATGTAATGAATGATTTTTAAAACTCTACCTATGACACTTTAAAAAATATATATTTTAATTTCTGGGGTACAAGTGCAGATCTTGCAGTATTGTTACATATGTATATACTTGCCATGGTGGTTTGCTGCCTCCATCCCCCCGTCCCCTACATTAGGTATTTCTCCCATCTTATCCCTCCCCAATCTCCCACCCCCCGCTACCCCTCCCCTGGTCCCATCCCCCAACAGACCCCAGTGTGTGATGTTCCCCCCCTTGTGTCCATTTGTTCTCATTGTTCAACCCCTGCCTATGAGTGAGAACATGCAGTGTTTGTTTTTCTGTTCTTGTGTCAGTTTGCTGAGAATGATGGTTTCTGGGTTCATCCATGTCCCTGCAAAGGACATGAACTCATCCTTTTTTATGGCTGCATAGTATTCCATGGTGTATATGGGCCACATCTTCTTTATCCAGTCTATCACTGATGGGCATTTGGGTTGGTTCCAGGTCTTTGCTATTGTAAACAGTGCCACAATGAACATACGTGTGCATGTGTCTTTATAACAGAATGATTTATAATCCTTTGGGTATATACCCAGGAATGGGATTACTGGGTCAAATGGTATTTCTATTTCTAGATCCTTGAGGAATTGCTACACTGTTTTCCACAATGGTTGAACTAATTTACACTCCCACTAACGGTGTAAAAGTGTTCCTATTTCTCCACATCCTCTCCAGCATCTGTTGTCTCCAGATTTTTTAATGATCACCATTCTAACTGGCATGAGATGGTATCTCAATGTGGTTTTGATTTGCATTTCTCTAATGACCAGTGACGATGAGCATTTTTTCATATATTTTTTGGCCGCATAAATGTCTTCTTTTGAAAAGTGTCTGTTCGTATCCTTCGCCCACTTTTGGATGGGATTGTTTGTTTTTTTCTTGTAAATTTGTTTTAGTTCTTTGTAGATTCTGGATATTAGTCCTTTGTCAGATGGGTAGATTGCAAAATTTTTTTTCCCATTCTGCTGGTTGCCAGTTCACTCTAATGATTGTTTCTTTTGCTGTGCAGAAGCTGTTAAGTTTGATTAGATTCCATTTGTCTATTTTGGCTTTTGTTGCCAATGCTTTTGGTGTTTTACTAATAAGGTCCTTGCCTATGCCTTGGTCCTGAATGGTATTGCCTAGGTTTTCTTCTAGGGTTTTTAAGGTTAGGTCATGTGTTTAAGTCTTTAATCCACCTGGAGTTAATTTTTGTATAAGGTGAAGGAAGTGGTCCAGTTTCATTTTCCTGCGCGTGGCTAGCCAGTTTTCCCAACACCATTTATTAAACAGGGAATCCTTTCCCCATTACTTGTTTTTGTGAGGTTTGTCAAAGATCAGATGGTTGTAGATGTGTGGCGTTACTAGTGAGGTCTCTGTTCTGTTCCATTGGTCTATATCTCTGTTTTGGTACCAGTACCCTGCTGTTTTGACTACTGTAGCATAGTTTGAAGTCCGGTAGTGTGATGCCTCCAGCTTTGTTCTTTTTGCTTAGGATTGTCTTGGCTATGCAGGCTCTTTTTCAGTTCCATATGAAGTTTTTGGAATTTTCTTACAGTTCTGTGAAGAAGGTCAGTGGTAGCTTGATGGGGATAGCATTGAATCTATAAATTACTTTGGGCAGTAAGACCATTTTCACAATATTGATTCTTCCTAACCATGAACATGAAATGTTTTCACATCTGTTTGTGTCCTCTCTTATTTCCTTGAGCAGTGGTTTGTAGTTCTCCTTGAAGAAGTCCTTCACATCTTTTGTTAGTTGTATTCCTATGTATTTATTCTCTTTGCAGCAATTGTGAATGGGAGTTCGCTCATGATTTGGCAGCAGCCCCCTGGTACCCTAGCAGCCTTAGGACCTGCAGACTGGAACATATGACACTTTTTATAGACTCTGCTTCAGAAATCTAATCACAGATATTTGCAACATGTAACATATAGGTACAAAGCAATAAAAGAAACATCAGTCTCTTTGTTTTAAAATTCCAATAAACCCAGATTTTTCAATATAATATAGGCAGAGCATTGTCTATCATAATAGGAACTATTTTTTAAATATCCAGCTAGATTCTTCAGTAGTTTTAAAAGATTCAAAAATATCTATGCCATGAGTATAATTTTTTAGCCCAGAAATTGACAACTTTTTTTGGTAATTTTGGAAATTCTTTGAGATAAAAGATAATCAAAGTATTAATCAGATAGACATATCATATAACTCAACTAAAGCTAAAGAAAAATAATTGTAAATTTTAAATTTTTGAGTCAATTAGTTTTTTATATTCAGAAAATATTAGATTTATGTGTAATTATTTGGTAGCTTAACTGAAGATCTTTCACTTATTGTAAAAAGTCTGTTCTTCATAATCTTCTAATAGAATCTTAATAACTGAAGTAGCTCATTTTACCATTTCTCTATCTAAATATTATTTTCTTTTTTTGTGTAAGGATCCCAGCAGATGTCTAATTGGCCAGAGTTATAAATTCAAAGCCCCTAAAAAAGATGTTTTAAAATTGTATTAATAATTTAATTCTGACTTCAAGAAACTAATTTCACCAAATTTTTTTTTTGTCTGTTCAGAGGAAACATTTGTTTCTTTCTTTTTTTTTTTTTTTTTTTTTTTTTTTTTTTTTTTTTTTTTTTTTTTTTTTTTTTTTTTTTTTTTTTTTTTTTTGAGACGGAGTTTTCTTGTTCTGTCACCAGGCTGGAGTGCAATTGTGCGACCTCGGCTCACTGTAACCTCCGCCTCCTGGGTTCAAGCATTTCTCCTGCCTCAGCCTCCCATGTAGCGGGGACTACAGGCACATGCTACCATGCCAAGCTAATTTTTGTTTTTAGTGGAGAGGGATTTTACCATGTTTGCCAGGATTATCTTGATCCCTGACATTGTGAGCTGCCTTCCTAGGCCTCCCAAAGTGCTGGGATTACAGATGTGAGCCACCGCGTGCAGCCCAGAGGAAACCTCTTCTCAAGTTTACAATGTATTTGTTGAAATGTCTTTTAATTTTGCCCATTTAATTTCCCCTAATAGTTTTCTTTATACAATAAAGAGGTAGCTTTTTTATTTCTCTCTGCTTCAGCAAATTGTAATTGTCATCCTTTGTGAAAATTCTGACATATTGTGGTCTCTTATTTTTTATTACTATTTTGATCACAATTCTACCTTCTAAGATTTCCATTTGATTCTGCATGAGTAATATACCTTTATTTTGAATCTAAAAATGTGTCCATACTTATTTTTTGTACTGAAAATATGATTTAATTAGTATTTTGATTTATTAGATATAATTTCCACAGATATTACTATAACTCCTGCTATCTCTCTAAAATATTGAAATAAAAATACTACAGTGTTACACCTATGAACAGAAAAAAGGATACAAACTGAATCAATACATTGTCTTCTATTAGACTGGTCACACCTTTCTGTTTATACCAAAAATGATACACGTACCACACATGCACTCTGTAATATAACAATTACTTTTTATACAATGCAATGGTTAAAGTCATATGTATTCCTACCAAAACAATAAAGTTGGGTTTAATGGAAACACAATTTAATTTAAATTTCAATTAATTAAAGTTCAATAACATTTAAAATTTAGTTCTTTCATCACAGTGACCATATTGTACATGCTCAATAGCCTCATGTGACTATCATATTAAACAGAGCAGCTCAAAATGCCAGTCTAGATGGTCTGACTTTTACTCCTCTGTCAAAGTCTACAAAAGAAAGTTCTAGTCATTTAATTCGGGTCTGAAAAAATGAACAGAGATAATTTATAGTTGTATTCTGCCTCAATATGTTTTGTGTAGTTTTGTTGCCTGGGAAAAGTAACAGAGAAACATTTTTAAAAAAAGTTTGAAAAATATGTGTCAACATAAAATGATGGTAGTTAGTAGCTAATTCAGCTCATTGGAAGTAAATTTTCCTGGCTTTTATGCCAGAACTCATCCTAAGGAAGGGTGAATAGGATAAAAGACATGAATTTTTGGGTTGTAAAAGAGAGATTGCACTTGCCTTGCAAATGAATGACTATGAAGGGGATTTTTTTTAATTTTTTTAATTTTTTTTTTTTTAATAAGGTGAGGTCTTGCTCTGTTACCCAGGCTGAAGTGCAGTAACATGACCATAGTTCCTTGTAGCCTCGAACTCCTTGGCTGAAACTATTCTCCTGTCTCAGCCTCCTGAGTAGCTGGGACTACATGCATGTGCCACCACTCCTGGCCTAATGGGAGAAAGATTTTGACTCATTATTCAGAGGATCTTGTTAAGATGAGAGCCAGACAAAGATGAGAGCCAGGCAAAGATGAGATGCACGCTGCCTTTGTTAACTCAGGGTCTCTGTCTCTGGGCAACCAGAGATTGAGTACAGAATCTAGGACATTCCAGCATCAGATGGGAGAATAAGTCTGAATGACCCAGAAAGTCCATTCCAACCTCTAGATTTTGTGAGTCAAAATTGGAAAGGCATAATTGGCTTTCCTTTCTATCAGATGTTATAACTTATCCTGATTCTTTTTTCAGCCTGTGAAGTGGGTGGTGTTTTTGTATTTTGTCCCAAATCCTAACCAGCAGAACTGTTCTGGCCATACAGATAAGCACACTCCTTTGACAATTTCTCTATTGACTAATTCATGACTCACTTTGACTCTATTTATGGATTTATACCCTTCTTAGTCCCAGAGAAGATTTGAAGCAGTTTACAGTAAAAACAATATACGTAGGCACTTTACAAAGCAGGGCCAAACAAAGAATTGTACTGGGGGTAGAATAGTCATTATTTCCAAAGAGATTAGGGTCCAACACTCCTGTGTCTTTTTTATAAGATTGATGACTTGAGCCCAAGGTGTTTATATTTAAATCAATAGCCTATTAATGACAGAGATGGGATTATCTTACTTTTAAGACATAGTTGCAAATCAAATTATCTGAACACTGTAAGAAATCTCCTATCCTTGAAGAAGCAGTGTTTCTAAATGTAAATGAATAGCCAAAGTCAAAACATGGGAAAGCAACATGATAAATTTCAAATTAATGTTTCCCAAATGCACAGCATTTTCACATATTTAATTGATTTAATGCATAGTCGCTCTAAGCAAGAATCTGCTTTATTAGAAAACCACATCAAATCTGACCTAATATAATTAAAATTGTTTACTGCCACCATATGAGTAATGTAAGATGTGTTCAATTCATTGATTTACTCTAAGGATCTCAAGCTATTATTTTTAAAACAACATTTCAAAGTGGTGTTTTACATTTAGAATTTACTCTCCTTTTATCCTTCCATAATCAATAAAATAACAGTGTTGGGCTAGCTAATCTCTGATGCAGTTCTCTTCCTAATCTGCAATCCAATGTTTCTTCTCTCTTTGCCTCCTTCACACACATGCAATGTGACCATGTTGTCTACCCTGGCGAATCCTTGCTGGGTTCCCCATCTTAGTATCAGGTAGATTCATGACTAAGAATCCAGGAGGGGCTGCTGTCCTTCAGCCTTCACCCATAATCCACAAGTGGTCTTCTTGATCAGCGTTTGTAGCGACCACGGCACACATGCAGTTTATCTGGAAAATCAAGTATGATTTTAAAGGCTCTAACACACCATTCAGATGGAAGGAGAAGCAAAGAAAGTGTTAAACAGAAAGAGAGAGAGAAAGAGAGATCTCGACAGAATGAGGCAGAGAGAGTGACAAATTGCAGAAAGATAGAAAAGACAAGACGAGTCACAGAGTGAATGAGTTCCTAGCGGGAAATGCACAGCAGAATCAATGAGTGGTTGAAACTGACAAAATAATCATAATCTGATTTCCTGTCCATGTTTTCCTTTTATATTCCAGTGAGAAACTGCCACCAAGATCACCCATGTCTGCCCAGGAATTCTCTTCCCGTAAGAACTTGCACCCCATAGAACTTTTCTCAATATCCAGTGGGGAAACGTTGAACTTCCATCCCAGCCCTTCTTTGCCCTTGACCCCTCTGGCATGTCCTAACTCCTCAACCAAGGTTTCTTTCCTGCCCAGCATTCCTAATAGCAATTAATGTTCTTTCCTATTCTAATATTCGAACTCAACTTTTATTTTCCCCCCTCCACTAACAACTCCCTCCGTTTTTATTCTTAAACCAAAGTGGCAGGTGACCTCCTAATCTCACTCACCTATTCAGATTTCTCATTTTCTCCTCCTCTTTTTTTTTTTTTAACTTGCTTTCATGGCACATGGCTCTTTGTTAATTCTAACTCCATAGTGATTTCTTCTTGTGTGGACTCCAGGCAACTTTGTTGGTTTTACAGGCCACCATGAAAGTTGATACTTTTGACAACCAGACCCCTACATTTTCTTAGTTTAGGCTGAGAGGTAGAAAAATGATCAGATTAGAATAAGTACATTGGATATAATTAATTGTAAAGGAAAACCATTTTTTTTTTTTTTTTT
>NW_016107603.1:2353844-2368225 GCF_001604975.1 Cebus imitator
ACACACACACACATAAAAAAAAAAAAAAAAGAAAGAAAAAAAGAAAAAAGAAAACAACTTTTTTTAGAGATGGGGTCCCACTATGTTGTCCAGGCTGGTCTTGAATGCCTGGGCTCAAGCAATCCTCCTGCCTTGGGCTCCCAAAGTATTGGAATTGTAGGCATGAAACACCCCTCCTGGCCTCTTATCTTTTATGTATCTATAGGGTTGGTATATCTGTGAGGTGTTAGACACTTGATGTAGGCAGAAAAGAAGAGGCTTAGGTGAACTCTTTAAAAGCCCACTCATTTTGTTTTTGTTCAACAAGTACTTGCTGAACTTTTATCTGTGACAGTACTATGCTGGACAATACCTACAGTGGATATAATGGAAACAGCCCTGCCCTATCAAGCTTATTCTTTGGTAAGAAAGGTGGACATTTAATAGATAGGATACAAATAATTTAAATGGTAACAGTTACTCTACACATCAAAAGTTATTCTGACCACTTGAAAGACAGCTTTCATCTCAAAGCACCTTACCTCTCTCCAAAAAACGTAAAGAGGTATCTGTTGATTTCAATATTAATGCTAAGATGCCATAATAAAAATACTCAGTGGATATAGCATGCATACATATGTATGTACATTTTCAAATCGTTTTGTTAAGGATTTTGTTTTCTGGGAGATACAGTTGTATTTTGGGAAAAGAAACGGAATCAGATGGTCCTGGCATAGATTTTAATGCTAAGTAGCTGTGCTGCCTTGAGCAATCATGAATCCACTCATTAAGAGTAAAACAACCTACCTCAAAATATTGCTGTAAATACTTAATGAAGTAATTTATTTTAAAAAGTCCTGTAGAATATCTGACAGATAGTGTAGTGAATTAACATTTGAAAAAATAATCACAGTGCTTAGACACATAACCAAATTTTTCTTTAGCAGATACAGTTAAAAGTATCCCTCTCTAGAATTTTGAGCCTGACACAGATTTTAAGTGAAGAGAAAAATTTCAGCCTATATGTTTTTGTCTAGCATAATAGTTAGGCTGATATTTGTATCAAACAGTTTTTAATAAAGCCAACTCAACAGAATTCTGAGTGGCTATTATTGATATGTCAAGGATAAATAGTAAGATTTTTTTAGATCAAATAAGTTTAAAATCTTTTGGATATTTAAGACAAATATATAAAAAATAATAATTTTTGATTTTGTTTGGCCAGCAGTTTCTTTCTTCTCCAGCTTATTTCCTTGACATCCTCAGAGAATAGAGCAGAGACATAGTGTATCAGTTAGCTATTGCTGCATAACAAACTACCCTACAACTCAGTAATTGGACCTGCCAATTATTTCTTCCCAATCACGTGTTTGCAAATCAACTGGGAGTCTGCTGTACTTGGCTGAGGAGCTCTGGCTCAAGCCAAGGGTCCAGTTGCACTTTACTTTTTGTTATGGGTTATACTCAGTTGTGCTTCATCTCTATTTGTTTGATAGCAAAGAATAAAGGGGCATCAGCTGTCCAATTGCAATTGCAGAGGCATGAGAGTTCAAGTGAAAGTACAACGCATGAGGCTCTTGGAAGCCTAGGTCAAGCACGGGCAACTATCACTTCTGCTCACAGGCCATTGCCCAAAATAAATCATATGGCTAAATCCAAAGTCAAGAGGCAAGGAAATACACTTCATTTCTAGAGTGTGAAAAACTGCACTGTTACCTGGCAAAGCACAGAGATTCAAAAAAGGATGAAGAAATGGGGCCAGGAACTTATTCTACCACATTAAATAGGTTGAGAGTTAGTTATGTACAGGACAAAAAAGTATACTAGGTCTAATTTTAAGAATTTTTCACCATATGGGCCAATAGGAAAGAAAGAAGAAAATGGTAAGGAAATATCAAATTGTGAATTTCTTCAGGAGGCATGTATTCTAATACACCTTTCAGAATTTTGCAAGAATTCTTGCTCAATTGTAAGCACCACTGGATGGTATTTTGAACACTTCAAATTAAACTGTTTCAGTGAAGCTGAAATGTACTAATTTTGAATACTTAGCCATCTGGTGCATTAGATGCTTAATTACAGCTGAAAACTCATGAATGAACAGTATGAGGCAGTTTTTCTTTCCAGTGGATCCCAATTGTGTTTGTCTTCATTCTCAGGAGAGGAAAAAAGGAGAAATATGCCAGTGGTTACATTATGCCATTTCTTGGGCTTTATCTTTTCTTCCCTTTTTATGTATGCCTATCTTAAAAACATCATCAAGCCATGCCAAGATCCTTGTACATTTTCATAAGACATCAAGTACAAATGCAAATCTGTTATGTAAAGTAATAATGATCATAGAAGACTATTTTATTCTGTCAACTAATAAACTCAGTTTTGAATTTAAACTGGGTTTCCTCAAAGCTTGCATGCTTTATATATATTTTGGAGCACATTTCTCTATATTCAATGTATTCAAAACTCTTAACTAAATACAATTATTTAAAAAAAAGAATTGATGGTTCTATTTTCATTGTGAGAAGTACAATTAATTTAGAATAATTGAGGTAAGAAATTAAGAGCTTAAGCACAGACTTTACTAATCTCATTTTTCCATTCCCTCCTGAACATATTAAAGGTCAGTAAAAGCCAACTCTGCAAACACTATGCAAGGTACTTAAGGTACATTCAGCCTTGGCCAGGTTGTTCAGAACTCGCAGATGTAGCTTAAAACTCTTCTTTGCTATCAAAATGCTTGTAGCCTGGTTGAGAGGCAAAGCAGAGTGATATGAAATAGTCAACTGCAAATCTACCACTATATTGTATGCTGTATTTCTTGGTATTAGACATAACCTCTCTTTCTCTACCCTACTTTAATTAGGTCTGTCTCCACCCTCTTTATCTCTCAACACACCCTGCTTATATCCTTCAGAACACTTATCACAGTTTCTGGTTCTATGTTTGCATATGTGTTTGCTGCCTGCAGGCCCCATTAGGTTGTAAGCTCTAATGGCAGGTGCTTTGTCTGATTTATCCACTGATAGATGCCCTGTACTTCACATAGGGGGTTAGCCTCTGTAAACACTGTTGAATGGATGACTGAATGAATGAGTAGAATAAATAAAGAAAGAATAAATATCTCCGTTGAAGTAAAATAATTTAGAGGACTTTAATTTGAGATTTACAGTGTGTTAGAATGAAGACCCACACTTGAGGGTTTGTTGTTGTTGCTATGGGGATATAGTATGTTAGATGGAAGAAGACAGGGCAGTCAGGTACGCAGCTATGACAGAAGTGTGTGTGCCCATCCTCCTCCTCTGTTACTCAGCATGTCTGGGAGCTGGGCCAGCTCTAAAGACACAATTCTCTAGTTTAAGGAAGAAAGAAACAGAGAGAGAGAGAGAGAGAGAGACAGACAGACTTACTGTGTTCACTCTGGTCTCAGAATTCTGGTACTGAAGAGTAGCTCTTGGTCAGTTGTGTGTGGTAATAATAGGAGAACCTCATTCATGAGCATGTAATTTTATCAGCAGGTACAATTTACAAAGCACTGTCAATGTGCCATGTCCTGTGATTAAGTGCTTACACAGTGTAATCTCTGATTCTGAAGAACAGCCCTAAGTGGCAGTTAGTACCTAACCCATTTTACATCGAGATGACTAAGGATCAGGAGAAGGGAAATGGCAGTGAAGTGTCTTGGCTGAGATTTGAACTCAGTTCTGTCTAACTGGAGTTCATGCTCAGAGCCAGTCCTTCTCTCAAGGAAAAAAGAAGAAAAAACTATAATATATTTTTTCTTCCGAGAGACTTAATTTGAATCCCTTTCATTTTGTGCATGAAAACAACTTCAAGACAGTTACTTAATCAAATCAATTAATAGTTACTGAACTTCTAGGTCTTTGGGATACAAAGATTCACTCATTCACCTAGTCAACAAATAGTTCCCGAGCACCATTATGTCCTAAGTACTAATCTAGGGGCTTACAGTTTATTTATAAATAACAGTCAAATATCCTGCTCTCACAAAGCTTACATTCTAGATAAGGAAACAAACTATAACTAATACACAGAATAAGAAGTAAATTGTACCATATTTTAAAAGGTATTAGCTAAGATTGCTGGGCGAGGTGGCTCATGCCTGTAATCCCAACAGTTTGGGAGAATGAGGCAGATGGATCGCCTGAGGTCAGGAGTTACAGAACAGCCTGGCCAACATGATGAAACCCCGTCTCTACTAAAAATACGAAAATAAATTAGCCAGGCTTGGTAGTGCTTGCCTGTAGTCCCAGCTACTTGGGAGGCTGAGGCAGGAGAATTGCTTGAACCCTGGAGACAGAGGTTGCAGTGATCCGAGATCATGACACTGCATTCCAGCCTGGGTGGCAACATGAAACTCCGTCTTAAGAAAACAAACAAAAATAAAAGGTATTAGCTAAGATAGAAAAACAGAAGATGTTACAGGGCCTGGGTCAAGGAAAGTGGAAGTCCAGGTTGCAAATTTAAAGACAGAGTTCAAAAGAGGTCGCAGCAAGAACCTGACGCTTGAGCAAAGTGAGCCATGAGATCTCTGGGGAAGGGAAGAGCCAGGCAGAGGAAAACAGCTGCTGAAAAGCCTTTACTGTGGATAAGGACATCTTGAAGTAAGGTGGCTTCACTGCTTTCCAGGAGCTCACACTCAGGATGAAGGAGCTAAACAAACAAACAAAGCAATTACACATAATTATAGTTGAGAGTAATCAGTCTCAAAGAGAAGGTGTGTGCCTAGTGTTATGAGAGCTCAGAAGTAGAGGGACTGACTGCCTGGGGGCATTTGGCAGGGCCTTGCTGAGGAGATGATGATGTCATTTTTTCCTAAAATAGAGGAATTTCTCAGATTGGCTGAGGGAAGATTGACAGAGATGTAGAAGAAACCTGATGGAGCATCTCGTGCTCAGGAAGCAAGAAGATGACTTGCCTGAAGCCAGAAGTTGAATGGACAAGGGATTGATAGGTTGGAAATGGAGATTAAGGTCAGATTGTACAGAGCCTTGCTTACTGCTAGAAGAAAATTTCATGTCTTAAATGATGTGGAGGTTCTAAGGAATTTAACCACAGTGGGGGGAGGCGTTTATACAAATTAGAAATGTAGAGTTAAGAGAGGTTAAGAAACTTCCTGGGCCACAGAGCTTCTAAGTGGCAGAGCCAGGATTTCAGTCCAAGCTTGTTTGACCTCAGAACCGTGGTAACAGGAGAATTCCCCCTTAGCTATTGCAGAACAGTGAACCTTGTGAAGTCAGGTGCTATTCTTGTTAGGGGAGCCTGGTCAGAGGTTGCCTTGCTTTTGGGAAGTCCAGAATCCACTCTGCCTAGAACTCTACTTTTTCAGAAAGTCCAGAATTCATGTCATCTGTTATTTTATAAATGTTTACATCAAAGTCATCACAAATTTTTCTCTTTTTTAATAGCTGAGTACGTGGTATCACAGATATATTAAGTAACTTCATTGAAATCAGCTAGCAAGTCACTTTCAGACCTGAATGAGAAGGAGACTAAGCAAACTGAAATGAAAATACAACATAAATGTATCCAGTCAGCAGGAATATGTTAGGCCCTATTTTTAGGAGTTAGAGCTACATATAAAAACAATTATGCTGAACAAACTTAAATTTGGTGTTTAAACTCAGAGGGGCATTGAAATTAGATGAATAAATATTACATCCATGGTACAATATAATCACAGATGGTTTTCTTTCTATTTTCTGGAAAGATAAATGTAGAAGCTACTGCTTTGCAGGCATGTATTTACGTCATGACTATTATAAAAAGGTAATATATTACCCTAAACTTTGTGCCTTTTTAATTTGTTAACATAAATGTGAATGTACATAAGTCTAAAGGAAGGCCTGCAATAATATCCCCATTGCTTTTCTTTTTCTTGTTATTTTCAGGCAGGAGGATGGACATGTATGTGTACCTATGTTCTAGGGAATGATTTCCAAAGCATCAAATTATCAGAATATACTTTTTCTTTAATTTGAGAAGATGACCACATTTTGGTATAAGTTGTAGTAGATTCATGGGGTATCATGAATCTAAAAATCAACACATTATTTAGGACAGGTAAATTGAAGATGAAAAAATAGATTTCTCGGCCAGGCCCCGAACTCATGCCTGTAATCCCAGCACTTTGGGAGGCTAAGGTAGACGGATCACTTGAGGTCAGGAGTTCGAGACCAGCCTGGCCAACACAGTGAAACCCTGTCTCTACTAAAAATGCAAAAATTAGCCAGGCACTGTGAGCATCTGTAATCCCAGCTAGTCAGGAGGCTGAGGGAGGAGAATCGCTTGAACCCAGGAGGCAGAGGTTGCAGTGAGCTGAGATTGCATCACTCACTCCAGCCTTGGCAACAGAATGAGACTGTCTCAAAAAAAAAAAAAAAAAAAAAGATTTCTCAAATTCAGCCACTTAAATAACAAAAATGTTTATCTCTTTCTCATACAAGGTTTGGGCTGAGAATTCAGTTCTAGTGAAGCTCTCCACCATACCGCAATTCAGAAATCAAGGCTGTCGGCTTCTTGGACGTCTTTAATGTGCGGCTTCTAGGTAGGGCATCCTGAGCATTCCATCACAGCCAACCTTAATTGGGAAAGAGGAATGGAGGAGTGCACATGGAAATCATTTATGGTCCAGATCTGGGGGTGGTACACAACACCTCTGTGAACATGCCAAAGGAGAGAGCTCAATTACATGCCATGCTTAACTGCTATGTAGTTTTGGGCCAGAAGAAGGGGAAGATATATTTTGGTGGACAGCTAGCTGGTAACACCCTTTTATGGTTTTGTTGTATGCTGATGGAGAATGATTCCAGAAGGAAAAAAGCATCCTACCTTTACTTACCACAGATTCTGTCCACTAAATAATCATACTCATAAAACCTTAATTCCTCGAACTCAGTATCAACTCTCTTGACTTGCATTTCTCACTTTATTAGCTTTCCCGTGCTTTAAGTCAATTTAAATGACATTTTTTTACTTTATTTTATTTATTTATTGTTTATTTTATATATTTATGTATGTATGTATTTATTTTTAATTATTATACTTTAACTTCTGGGATACATGTGCAGAACGTGCAGGTTTGTTACATAAGTATACACGTGCCATGGTGGTTTGCTGCATCCATCAACCCATCGTCTACGTTAGGTATTTCTCCTAATGCTATCCCTCCCCTAGACCCCCACCCCCTGACAGGCC
This sequence comes from Cebus imitator, assembly GCF_001604975.1. NCBI lineage: Eukaryota > Metazoa > Chordata > Mammalia > Primates > Cebidae > Cebus > Cebus imitator. The sequence continues at coordinate 2,361,039 of NW_016107603.1, forward strand.
CCGATGTGTGATGTTCCCCTCCCTGTGTCCCTATGTTCTCATTGTTTAATACCCACTTATGAATGAGAACATACGGTGTTTGGTTTTCTGTTCTTGTGTTAGTTTGCTGAGAAAGACGGTTTTCAGCTTCATCCATGTCCCTGCAAAGGACATGAACTCATTCTTTTATGTGGCTGCATAGTATTCCATGGTGTATGTGTGCCACATTTTCTTTATCCAGTCTATCATTGATGGGCATTAAATGACTTTTTTATTGATAACAGTTGATTCACATTCAAGCTGATACTAACTGGCAATTTTCAACCAGTGACTCTAACTTTAGTAGGCACCATAATCACCTAGTATAATGTGCAAATTCTAGGCCCTAACGCTACAAAGTTTCAGAGTTAATAGGTCTGGAATAGAACCTTATTGTATGTATTTATTTATTTATTTATTTATTTATTTATTTATTTATTTGAGACAGAGTCTCTCTGTGTTACTCAGGCTGGAGTGCAGTGGCCTGAACAGAGCTTATTGCACCCTTAACCTCCTGAGCTCAAGCAATCCTTCCACCTCATCCTTTTAAATAGCTGAGACCACAAGTGTGCACCACCATACCCAGCTATTTTTTTTATTTTTAGTGGAGATGAAGTTTCTTCATGTTGCCCAAGTTGGTCTCGAACCCCTGGCCTCCCAAAGTGCTGGGATTACAGGCATACAGGCATAAACTACTGTGACCAGCCCTGATGTTTGCATTTCTAAAAGTTTCAGATGATGCTGATTCTGCTGGTCTGGGACCACATTTTGAGAATAACTACCCTAGACTTTTGCAATGATGCCTGAATTTTTCTCTGCTTATGTTTTTGCCCACCTCCTTACAGCAAAACCATCCTTCCTTGAACTCAAGAAGACTTAAAGATAACTGCTCACTTTCTGTAAGGCAGACTGAAATTTCTGTGTGAGTTGGTGTTTTTACTAAAATTGTGCCCTCCAATCATATTTAATTGGACAAGTAACTGTGATTTGACTTATTCTGTATCTGAAAGATCACTCTTGCCCTCACACTATCCAAGACTTCTTTTTGGCATAGGTTTTCTTGTCATATGCTCCAAATTTGGATTTGCTAGTCTAAACCTCTGGCTCACAATGAAAATTAAATAGTCTTACTCAGAGCCTTCAGTGTGCTTCTTCCACTTCTCTAGCAAGTGGCATCACTCAGAAAGTTGTATTTTTGTATCAAATGCCTTGCTTGTCTGGGACTTTTATTTTATTTTATTTTATTTACTTTTTTGAGATGGAGTCTCGCTCTGTTGTCCAGGCTGGAGTGCAGTGGTGCAATCTCGGCTCACTGCAACCTCTGCCTCCTGGGTTTAAGCAATTCTCTGCCTCAGCCTCCTGAGTAGCTGGAATTACAGGCACGTGCCACCACACTTGGCTAATTTTTGCATTTTTTTTTTTTTTTTGTAGTGACAAGTTTTCACCATCTTAGTCAGGCTGGTCTTGAGCTCTTGACCTTGTGATACACCCGCCTTGGCCTCCCAAAGTGCTGGGACAGGTGTGAGCCACCGGCCTGGCCTGTCTGGGACTTTTAAACAATGTTTTAAAACTAGCAACCTTTGTTTGCTAGTTTTGTTGAATACCTACCATTCTTTATGTATCGCAAAGATACATACATCTTTGCTACAAAGATACGTCACTTCTTTATGGATCTTTGGGATACATAAAGAATGGTAGGCACACTGTATTTTTTAATAGCTCCAAATCTTGATCTTTTTTTATTATTCAAAACTGCATGCTTATTATTGGTTACTGCAGGCTGCCTGTATAATCCAACATTTATCACATATTTAAAAATTTGATTCTTTTTTTTTTTTTTTTTGCTTCCAAAATAGTTATCTCAGGCAAACTGGAGTCTATGAGAACCACAATCATATCTTTTCACCCAATTTGTCTGCTGACTTCTCCTGGTGATTCAGTGTAAAACACTACAGGTGCTAATCTGCCTGGGGCAGGAAAGTACAAAATAGATTTGATACAACAGTTTCAAGGCTTACAGGTAATTAACTCAGCATGATTTAGCTGGATTTGTACCAAGCATGTGTTTGCCCATGCTGAGAAAAATAATACTTTGTCTCTTTCATCAGTGGACCTCAAAATACTTTGTAAACATTAATTAATGCTTATGACACATCCCATCATCCCCATTTCCAGATGAGGAAACTGAGCAATGGAAGCTAGAAGGTGATTTGCCTGCAGTCTTGCAGGTGGGCCTGTTGGAGTGCACAATAGAACACTGATTTTGGTCTTTTGACCTTTGGGTCATGCTTCTTCTTCTTGATGGAAGAGCTGACACAACACTCTTAAATATGGACAACCAAGTTTAGTCATTCCTTCAACCTAATCTATTCAAAACACAACAACAAAGTGAAAATTTAGGAAAGCTACATGGCTTTTTTGTATGGATAAACTCTGGTGAGAGAGAGAGAGAGAGAGAGAGTGTGTGTGTGTGTGTGTGTAATCACATATGTGTATGCTTCTGAACATATATTTAACATTAAGTTAGAATTATTACTTAGTTAGGCAGCATTTTATAATGGTTTATTTGCCCTGTGGAGAGATTGACTGACCAATGAATGGAGGGAATGGAAGTAAAGGGTTGGTTGGCTCTTTCCATGGATCAGGTCATGAGATGGCTGGGAGTAGGGGCCCACCCAACTCTCAGGGAATGGCTGAACTAGAAATTGGCTTTCCATGGGACCAGTGGTTCTGCCCCTCTGCAGTTGGAAGAGCTGCCTCTAAACCCAACTTTACACCAAATGTTCACCAGTTGCCAGCAGGTAGTGTTTCCAGATAGTTCCCTGCACCCCAATGACTGGCCCAGGCTGCTCATTCCCTGCCTGCAAGTCTGTTCTCACACTTGCCTTATAGAAAGGGAGAGCAGAGGGAGGGCGGTGATTTCTCTCCTGGAGCACACTTTTAATGTGGGCTCAACTGTACTAGGCAAGAAACCTCTTCCTGCAGGGAGACCTGGGCACATGCTGACCCTGTTCTCTTGGAGTTCCAGCCTGCACCATGGGACTTCACTGTAATAGACCAAACCTTTTATAAACATGCTTGTCCTAGGCACCACAGTCTTGACTCTCAGAGTCAGGCTCTCAGTCCTGATATCCATGTATATCAATAGTGGGAGCAATTTTTATTGGCTTCAGTAGATAACTTTTTAAAGGCGAAACAGGAATTATTAAGAGTGTCCAAACTTGAATTAAAAATGATGTGCCTTTTACAGGGTACCAACATAAGCATAGTACACATTTAATGAACATTTCATGTGCATATATATAAACACAAATACAGATGCTTCTTAACTTACAGTAGTGTTATATCCTGATAAACCCCTTGTAAGTTGAAAACATCTGCATTTAATGCAGTTAACTTACCTAAAATCATGGCTTAGCCTACATAAAAATTCTCAGAACACTTATATTAGCCTATAGTTGGACAAACTCATCTAGCACAAAGCCTACTTTATAATAAAGTGTTGAATATCTCATGTAATTTATAGAATATTTTACCGAAAGAGAAAAACAGATGGTTTTGCACTATTGAAAAGTCAAAAAATCTTAAGTTGGGGACTATCTACACATACTTTTGGGGAACAGGGCTATTCATCAACTTCCAGATCCTCCTTACAAAAGGCCCTTGGAAATCGCTAGCTGATGTGGTGATGGACACAGTTTCTGCTTTCCTATTTTTGTCTCAGATTTGGGTTTCCCTTCTGCGGCTTAGGTCATTCTTGCCCCATGCCAATCCACAGTAAGATAATGTAGGATCTTTACTACTGCCTTTTCATTACTGCTCCACAGTTTGATGTTCTCAAGTGGTAGTGTTCATTAGAAGTATCTGGAGATCTTGTTTGGAAGAAAATGTGGCTTCCTGGCCCCACTCTCAGAGAGGCAGATTTAATAGGTCTAGGATAGGGCCCAATTGTCTGTGTTTTTAACAAACATGCCTAGGTCATTCCAATGTATGTGACCCATGGATCACACTTTGAGAAACATTGCTTTAATATTTGTGTTTGGAAACATCTTAAGTTTGTTTCAAACACAGCCTTTGCCAAAGCTAATACTCTATAAAATGCTGGTTGCCCACTTTGTTAAATAAAATCCGGAAACAGCTTTTGCTGCTTACCTTGTCTCTCAGCTTTCTAAGTCTCAATATTCTGTTTGCCTTCTGATCTCTTTATCTTCACGTGTTCTCTCCTGTACACTAGGGTAAAAGAAAAGAATTTTTATTCTTCTGAAAGTGTAACTTTTAGATAAAGGTCCTAATTAAAAAAATCTCCTTATAATACACAGTCATGTATAATACCATTAAGTACCCCTCAGGTGGCAATTACTGAATTTTTATTGTTTAAACAACTGGAGAGGTATGCTTGTGGGTGGTCCAGTTTTTAGAAAACATGATAATTATCTATTGATCAAAAGGATGTCTTCTGTTTTCATTATACTGCTTACATATATTTATTTATTTATTTATATATTAGAAAATGAAAAGACAGTATACACTCAGCAAATTTGATTTTTGTTATTGTCTTCTTCTAAATTATCCAATTCTTATTCCCTTTTATTGCCACTGGCATATATTTTATAATGGACACATGGCAATCAAGGTCTATATTTGTTAACACCTGCCATCCCTTTAATTCCAAGGATCTATCAAGCAGGCACCTGCCATTTTATGCGGTTAAAAAAGAGTAAACAGGCCGGGCGCGGTGGCTCAAGCCTGTAATCCCAGCACTTTGGGAGGCGGAGGCGGATGGATCACGAGGTCAAGAGATCAAGACCATCCTGGTCAACATGGTGAAACCCCGTCTCTACTAAAACTACAAAAAATTAGCTGGGCATGGTGGCGCGTGCCTGTAGTCCCAGCTACTCAGGAGGCTGAGGCAGAATTGCCTGAACCCAGGAGGCGGAGGTTGCGGTGAGCCGAGATCGCGCCATTGCACTCCAGCCTGGGTAACAAGAGCGAAACTCCGTCTCAAAAAAAAAAAAAAAAAAAAAGAGTAAACAAGAAGATTGGTTTGCCCGACACTGAGAAGCAGAATGGTTTCTCACCGTGGCAGCTAATATTATACCCTCTGTTAGGATAGCAAAACTATGACCTCCAGGCCAAATCAGGCCCATCACCTATTTTTGTAAATAATGTTTTATCAAAATAGAGCCATGATTATTTGTTTCCATGCCTATGATTGCTTTTATGTTACAACACCAGAGTTGAATAATTTCAACAGAGACTGTGTGGCCCACACAGCGTATCATATTTGCTATCTGTCACTGTGCTACAGATGGGCCCTTCTGTGGTCACTATCCACATGGAATAAGTAGCAAGAGCATTTAGGAGATTTCCTGCAGCCTTTCTGGAGGACTGGGCTCACTCACTGGCTGAGTGTTTGCTGTATTTCCTTGGGAATGAGTACAGGGCAACTACGTTTAAAGAACATTTACAATACTTTTTATAAATTGTCTTCTTTTCTCTCTGGCTTGAAAAATGTAAATATTTCCCAACTTGTTTTCTGGTTAGAAGAACTTATCATTATAGCTACCTTGAATAGGATCTTATACCATGGTTTTCCAAACAGTATCCTGAAGCACACTAGTATTCTTTCAGATCTGAATATTTTTTGTTGTTGTTGTTGTTGAGACAAGGTGTCCCTGTGTTACCCAGGCTGGAGTGCAGGGGCACAGCCATAGCTCACTGCTGCATCCTTGACCTCCTGGGTTCAAGTGATCTTCCTGCTTTAACTTCTTGAGTAGTTGGGACTACAGGTGGTGCGCCACCATGCCTGGCTAATTTTTATATTTTTTGTAAAGACAGTATCTTTCTTTGTTGTCCAGATGGGGCTTGAATTCTTGGGCTCATGCTATCCCCTGCCTCAGCTTCTCAAAGTCCTGGGATTATAGGTGTGAGCCACTGTGCCTGGCTTTAGATCTGAATAAATTTTTTAAATTAAAATGTTTGGTAAGTAATGGGGTAAACAAACTTTTACTTTATTTATTTTTTTCTTAAGATGGAGTCTTACTCTTGCCCAGGCTGGAGTGCAGTGGCACAATCTTGGCTCACTGCCATCTCTGCCTCTAGGTTCAAGTGATTCTCCTGCCTCAGCGTCACAAGTAGGTGTGATTACAGGCACATGCCACTACACCTGGCTAATTTTTGTATTTTTAGTAGAGACGGGGTTTCATCATGTTGATCAGGCTGGCCTCAAACTCCTGACCTCGTGATCCACCCACCTCGACCTCCCAAAGTGCTGGGATTACAGGCATCAGTCACCGTGTGCAGCCAAACTTTTACTTTTTTATGCTGTAGAATTTCTCAGAGCTTTAATATGCTCCAACTCTAAAAATAAACTATACCATGGAATATCTTCCAAACTTGTTTGTGCAGTGTTTACATATTTAACCAGAGAATATTTTTTGAGGAATAGTAATTTTTGAGAGAACACGGATTAGAAAATGCTAGCCTACTTCAAGTCCTTGCCTTTTATAGCATGGTACTAAATAATTCTCAATAAGCATGATTTGCCTTTTGGCAAGTTTGTGTCAGGAAATTCTACCTACTTAGTTGCAACCCTGCTCACCTACTTGAAACACTATTAATTTGTGGCTTCAAAGTCTATATTCACAGCATTCCAGTGAACTTGATCTGCTCATTTTAATTGTTTTAAACACTGTTGCTGTTAAAAACAGCCTCCAAAGACTGCCTCAAGAGCTTGCTCAATTATTTAAGATGCTAAGGCAGGAAAGCAATACATCCTGAGGAAGACACACCATTAATTAACGTGTCTTCTGTCTTATCATTGTTCTTTGCATTTTATCCTGTTGTCAAGTTGTTTAGTTTATTAATAACTAAGGAAAAAGCTGGGTGTGGTGGCTCACACCTGTAATCCCAGGACTTTCGGAGGTTGAGGTGGGCAGACCACCTGAGGCCAGGAGTTCGAGACCAGCCTGGCCAACATGGTGAAAAACTGTCTCTACTCAAAATACAAAAAAAGAAAACAAAAAATGAGTTTAGCCAGGCATGGTGGTGTGCACCTGTAGTCCCAGCTGAGCCAGGAGAATCGCTTGAACCTGGGAGGTGGAGGTTCCTGTGAGCCCCAGATTATGCCACTGCACTCCAGCCTGGGCTACAGATTGGTGAGACTCTGC
>NW_016107603.1:2368274-2381157 GCF_001604975.1 Cebus imitator
AAACAACAAAACTAAGGAAGAGCTTGGCTGCATTTGGGACCTTCAATGTTTGTGGTCTTGTAAAAAAAAAGTAATGTGTTCATTATCTCATTATATACAAGAAGCTCAGTTTTTTTTTTCCCCCTTCCCCTTCCCTTGTGTTTTGGAGCTTTATTAGAAGCTTTATCTTGCAATCAGCCAGTAGGCTAAGTTCATGATACATATGCCTTGACAAAGCTTTTTCACTGTGTGTTGTTGTTTTTGATGGCTACAAGACTTTTATTATTGACATCTTCTTTTTTTTCCCTAGTCACAAATTAATTATTACATGTAGAGTTGCTAATGTACTGCCCAGGTCAATCCATCCAAACCACTGATATTGTCAGCAGTTCTGTAATAAACTCATTTTCCTTCTGCTTTGAGCCAATTGGTCCCCATTCTGATTTGATAGATTCTGGAGACATTTATGAAATTTAAAATTAATACTTTCTCTGATAATTTAAGACATTTGGAGAGTGTCACGTGGGCATTTAAACTACCTTCTCCAAATTACTTTAGATGGTAATCTGGAAGCCCAGCCACCTGGGGCAGTAAACAGGCAGGTGTGGACAAGGCAGCCCAAATCCTCCGACTCAGGACAGACTGTGAAATTCACACGGAAAACACAACAGAGAAATGTGGTGGTGCCCTGAGACCCCAGCTGCCTCCACAAGTGCTCCTGCAAGTGAGTTTCTGTTTCTGAAAGCAAAACTCTAATTTGTATTGACTTTCTGTGATGTATCTGTATGTGTCAGCCAGCAGTTGCTATGTGCATCAGGACAGCAGTGACCAAAGGCAGTGGCTGTGTTTTTTTTTTTTTTTCCCTGCCTTCTTTGAGAGGAAAGCCTAACATCTTAATCAGAAATAGCATGTGCCTGTAGGAGACTGATGTTTTTCTCATTATAATTTCCACCTGTGCAGATGGCAAAGCACCTTTGCCCTGGGACAGATGCACGCCACACATTGCTCACCATTGGTTCTCTCTCATCTCCCAGAGTGTGAGCTTTCCAAGTGGTGTGTTAGAGCTGGCTTGTACCACCTCATGAGAGCCAATATTTTACATATCTCTTCTCAACTCCATGTTCAGTGATGTCGAGGGATTGAAAGCAGCCAGATTGGGAGTATTTGTAAATTAGAGCTTCCCTCCCTCTGCCAAGGAGCCTGGTTGATAAACACGCACTGGCAAACCACTGGTTCCTTCCTTCCGATCTAGCCTCCCAGGACTTATCTTTGGCATGTAGAACTTCAGTACCCATACAACTCAAACTAAATATTTCTAATTCTTTGTGCCTGGCATCTCTGTATCATTTACTGATTTATTTATATTTGAGCACGTGCCAGGCACTATGTTACAGTTCTAGGGTTAAAAAACAATATGCCTTATTCTTTAAAAAAAAACTTTGAAGGTCAGTGCAGTAGCTCAAGCCTATAATCCCAGCACTTTGGGAGGCCAAGGCAGGAGGACTGCTTGAGCCCAGGGGTTTGAGATCAGCCTGAGTAAGGTGGCAAGTGCCCGTGGTCCCAGCTACATGGGTGACTGTGGCAAGAGGACTGCCCAGGAAGTTGAGGCCACAACATTTATATCATCCCCAAAAGAAACTGCATATATCCCAGCTTTTCACTTTCTCCCTGCTCTCCCCCCTTTTTAATCACTAATCTACTCTGTCTCTATAGAATTGCCTATTCTGGACATTTTGCTTAAACGAATCATATAATATAGCCTTTCATATATCTATTTACATGGCCTTTTATATCTGTCTTCTTTCACTTAGCACAGTGCTTTCTTTTTCTTTTCTTTTCCTTATTTTATTTTTTTTTTTTTTTTGAGAGTTTTGCTCTTATAGCCCAGGCTGGACTACAGTGGTGCGATCTCAGCTCACTGCAGCCTCCTCCTCCCAGGTTCAAGCGATTCTCCTTCCTCAGCCTCCCAAGCAGCTGGGATTACAGGTACTCACCACCATGCCTGGCTAATTTTTTGTGTTTTTAGTAGAAATGGGTTTTACCACGTGGCCAAGCTTGTCTCGAACTCCTGACCTCAGGTGATCTACCTGTCTCAGCCTCCCAAAGTGCTGGGATTACAGGTATGAGCCACTGAACCCCGGGTTCAAGCAGTTCTCCTGACTCAATCTCCCAGGTAGTTGGGATTACAGGCACCCGCCACCACATACAGCTAATTTTTTGTATTTTTAGTAGAGAAAGGGTTTTGTCACGTTGGCCAGGCTGGTCTTGAACTCCTGGCCTCAAGTGATCCAGCCGCCTCGGCTTCCCATAGTATTGGGATTACAAGTGTTAACCACTGCGGCTGGCCTGCACAATGTTTTCAAGATTCATCCATGTTGTAGCATTTATCAGTACTTTATACCTTTTTTAAAATAGATAATTATTTTGTAGAGCAGTTTTATTTTTATTTATTTATTTTGTAGAGCAGTGTTAGATTCACAGCAAAATTGAGAGGAGGGTACAGAAATGTCCCATATCTTCCCACCCACACGTGCATAGTCTCCCTATTATTAATATCCCCCACCGCAGTGGTGCATTTGTTACAATTTATGGACCTGCATTGACACATCACAATCACCCAAAGACCATAATTTACATTAAGGCTCACTCTTGGTGTTATGCATTTTATGGATTTAGACAGATATATAATAACATGTATATACCATTACGGCATCATGCAGAGGAATCTCATTCTAGGTTGATGTTTGAGAACGTTATAACAAAAGACAGATTAGAAGAGGAAAGTGTACAAATGTAGTCACATCCAAACATATGCTTTTCTCTGGATAATCTGAATTTGGAAAATAACTGGCAGGAAATTTTTATCTCCCTTTTTCAGTCAGGCACTACAAATGAAGATCTGGGTGGGGGGATGGGGCTGACTTTATTTAGTAAGGATTTTTACCTTTGCCAGCTTTTATCAGTGTTACTAGAGTCTCAGCTGCAGCTCTGGAGCAAATGGGGTGTTTTAGTCACCTCATCACTCCACGCTGGGCTCCAGAAAATGTTGGTAGTAAAAAAAAAATCTTTTTCTCTACTCATTCTAGGTCTATGGCTGAGACCCCCTTAACAGAAGGCAAATTAACACGAGAAAAGTGTACATATTCGTTTTATATAAGCTTTATGTGATATGGGAACCACTGTAAAGAAACAAAGACTCAAATAAATGGTTAAACCTGTGTACCTCTATGCTAGGCTTGATGCAAAGCGGATGGTTATGGGTAAATGTGCTAGGTCAAAAAGGGTATGCCCTAACGGTAACAAACTGAGGGAAATGTAGTGACATCTGTTTGTTCAGATTCTCTCTGTGACCCTTTGTCTTGAGAGACATGGATGTTCCTATGCTATAGGTATAGGGAGGGTACCTCTCACATGGCGATCTTGAAGTCGGAAAATTCACCCTAGGTTTTATGACCTGCTTCAGGAAAGAGGAGTGTGGGGATGGTGAGAGTGACCCTTCCTGTTTCTGTTGCTTTCTCAAATACCAAAGTGCCATGTTTTGGGGAACTATATTCTGAACCCAATCACTATTCATCTTCTTCTTTAACCCGTGGCAACCACTGATCTTTATACTTCTCTACAGTTTTGACTTTTCCAGATTGTCATATAGTTGAGGTCATGCAGCATGTAGCCTTTTCGGATTGCCTTCTTTCAGTTAGTATATGCATTTAAGTTTCTTCCCTGTCTTTTCCTGCCTTGTCCCCTTATTTGCTTCTAGCACTGAATGCTATTACATTATCTAGATGTACTAGTTCATTCATCTAGACACCTACTGCAGGCCATCTTGGATGCTTAAAAGTTTTGGCAATTATGAATAAAGCTGCCGTAAATATCTGTGTGCAGATTTTTGGTAGATATGTTTTCAAAAGCTTTGAGTAAATATCCAGAAATGCAATTGCTGAATTGTAAGATAAGGGTATGTTTAGTTTTGTAAGAAACTGCTAGACTATTTTCTGAAATGACTATACCATTTTGCATTCCCACCAACAATCAAAGAAAGTTCCTGTTTCTCCATGTGCACTTTATCTCTTTTTATAACTGCCTAACATTCCGTTGTATGAATATATCACGTTACTTATTTTTTGAAGAAATGCCAAACTATTTTCTACAATGTCTATAGCAATATACCTTCCACTGGCAATGTATTAGGGTTTCAATTTTAATACATTACCAACAATTCCTTTTATTTTCTGATTTAAAAAATTATGGTAATTCTGGTGGCTGGTATGTCATTATGATTTTGATTTTCTATTTATTTATTTATTAGCAATAGGGTCTCACTATGTTGCCCAGGCTGGAGTGCAGTAGCTATTCACAGGCACGATCCCACTACTGATCAACACGGGAGTTTTGACCTGCTCTGTTTCTGACCTGGGCCAGTTCATCCCTCCTTAGGCAAGCTGGTGGTCCCCTGCTCCCAGGTGGTCACCATATTGATGCTGAACTTAGTGCTGACACCCAATCGGCATAGCACACTACAGCCCAGAACTCCTGGGCTCAAGTGATCCTCCCACCTCAGCCTCCTGAGAAGCTGGGACTACAGGTATGCCGCCGCCAGCTATGATTTTGAATTTTATTTTTCTGACCCCCGAAGATGTTAAACATCTTTGCATGTACTTATTGATCATTTATATTTGTGTATCTCCTTTGGAGATACATTTATTCAAATCCTTTGCCCATTTTTTAAATGGGTTTTTTTTTTCCTTTTGTTGGTGAGTTGTAAGAGTGATTTATATATTCTAGATACTAGACCTTTTTCAAATATGTCATTTAAAAATATTTTCTCCAATTTTGTAGGTTATATTTTCATTTTCTCAATAATGTCTCTCTCTCTCTCTCTCTCTCTCTGCTTTTTTTTAAAGACAGGGTCTTGCCGGATGCAGTGGCTCACACCTGTAATCCCAGCACTTTGGGAGGCTGAGGCGGGCAGATCACCTGAGGTCAGGAGTTTGAGACCAGCCTGGCCAACATGGTGAAACACCATCTCTGCAAAAAATACAAAAATGAGCCGGGCATAGAGGCGCTTGCCGTTAGTTCCAGCTACTCGGGAGGCTGAGGCAGGATAATTGCTTGAACCAGGGAGGCGGATGTTGCAGTCAGTCAAGATCATGCCATTGCACTCCAGCCTGGGCAACAAGAGTGAAACTCCATCTCAAAAAAACAAAAAAACAAAGACAGGGTCTTGTTCTGTTGCACAAGCTAGAGTTTGGTGGTGTGATCACAGCTCTCTCTGCAGTGGTGACCTCCTGGGCTCAAGTGATCCTCCCACCTTGGCCTTCCGTTTACTGAGATGGACAACACTGGAAATGAAAAGACAGGCTTAGGGAAAATAATTAACATGCTGTTTTAGATTTGTTGATTTTTTTAGATGTTTATTTGACATCTAGAAGAGATACAGAGGACACACTGGATATGGAAGTTCATAGTTTGGGGAGAGAGCAAAGCTGGAGATATAAAATTTGGAAGTCAATAGCATATTTGTCCTTTAAGGTCTTGATACTTGATGAGATTACATAGGAGAAGAGTCTAATAGAGAGCTAATGAGGTCACAATACTGAACCCTCGTGTCTTTATGACATTTGGAGGTCGGTAAAAGAGGATTCAGTAAGTGCGAGAAAAACCAGAAGACAACTTGACTTTAGAGCTGGATAAGTAAACATGAAAATAACGTTAATAGTTATAGCAATAAGGATGACTATAACACAAGGTAGAGAGGTGTCTTCATTAAGAAATTCCTTGATAATTATGTTGGAATCTATCTCTTAGGGTAAAAATTTGAATAAAATTTAAAAAAAAGGTTTGCCAATCTGCTATTCATAAAAGATAAGCAGGAATTTGGAGGACAAGGAGAGTTTTAGTGAGGTCATTGGGAATAAGGGCAGAGTGGATGACTAAAGAACATGGTAGGGTGACTGAAGAACTTCTAGAGTTTAAGTCATTCTAATTGATAGAAGTAAATTCATCTGTTTCCCCAAGCCTTCACTAATGTGTGCCACATAAAAAAAGCTTATAGTGACTGGTGTGTGTGTGTGTCTGTGTGCATGTGTGTATTCATGTGTGTGACAATTAAGACACTTGTGTAGATTGGTTTCAGAGCTGAGCAGAGAGGAGGGGCAGAAGAGGCCACCTGTCTTGAGAGAGGAGTGGAATGTAGATTTAGGTAGGAATGAAAATTTGAAGGCAGAATGGACATAGGAAGGGAAGTCACTGGGAATGCAGAGACATCTCTGGGTCTGGGATTGAACTAGCATTTAGGTTATCTATGACCTAGTAGCTGCCTGATTCCTCCATCATGTTAACTGCTTTGGACCAGGATCTCTTGCTACTTAACTGTCAGTATTTATGCTGATTTTCTTGGTTGCTTGGACTCCCATTCCTGCCTGCTGCTGGACAATGCTGGTGGGCTATCACCCTTGCTCTGGCAGTACTCTTTCCTTTTAAATAGGCCAAGTGAGATTGATGTGTATTTCCTGCTTCTAATGAAATACAAATAAATTAAATGAGAATGTGACCTCCTGTGATGCAAAGAATGTATCTTGATATGTTTTCCGCTGCCCAGCTTTCAAAATACACCCACTACTTTTTCCCACTACTAGGTTTGCCTTGTTTTTGTCAATAGTGGTAATTAATTTTTTGTGTCATCGCTTGTATAAACTGACTCCAAATTAAAAGAAAATCTTTTTTTTTGTTCTTTCTAAAAGACAGTTTAATTTTTAAGAACTTTGCTACCTTTTAGATAATGGCCAGTTGATTGTATTTTTTATAGACTCCGAATCTTTATTTCAATATCTGAAGGCTAGACAGAATATATGGAAAAAAAGACTAATTATGTTCAAGTAACAGAAAAAATACTAGACTTCTAAATTAGTTTTCAAATTCCCCAATACTTCTTCACAAATGGTTAGATTAAACAATGCTATTTCTCTGGTTTCTACCTAACCTTGTTCCTTCTTTAACTAACCGCCTCTTATCTCTCCCTTTCTCCCTTCCTTCTTTTATTCCAAATGAGTCTCATAACCGACAAGGCTAAAGAAATTAGATATACTGAACCACTGCTGAATAGAGGAAGAGCCCAGATCTGATCTATTAATAAGTTCAAATCTCAGCTTTCCCACTTCCCATTCTTGTGACCTTCATAAGTTGTTTAACCTTTGTGCTTTCGTTTCCTAACTTTTAAAATGTAGATAATAATAGTACCTTATCACATGGGGCTGTGAGGGAAACTAAAATAGCTAATACACACATGAAGTACTTAGAACAACGCCTAACATAAGCTGCCGTTACTCTCCACATTGCCTCAGATTTAAACAAGAAACTTATAGTAGAGGGAAATAATTAAAGTATGTTTTGCAGTGTTGTCTGTTTGTACAGAAGTAGCTGGGGCTGGGAGAAAGATTAAATGTATTCGAAGAATAGATGAAGAAGAGCCAGGTAATAGCCTATCTTCCTTAAGCTAATTTAGAAAATACCAGTTAGTTTTCTTTCTTTTCTTTTTTCTTTTTCTTTTTTTTTTGAAGTGAGGTCTAACTGTGTTTCCCAGGATGGAATGCAGTGGCATGATTAGAGCCCACTGCAACCTTGAACGACTGGACTCAAATAATCCCCCCACCTCAGCCTCCCAAGTAACTGAGACTATAGGTGTGTGGCACTGTGCCTGGCTTATTTTAAAAATTTTGTGTAGAGATGGGGGTCTCTCTTTGATTGTTGCTCAGGCTGGTCTCAAATTCCTGACCTCCACTGATCCTCCTGCTTCAGCCTCTGGTTTATTTTCTTCATTGCTCTTCATCTGTGTGACTCTGCTACTTAGATGTCATTGAAAAAAGAGCAGTTACTTTGATGTCTGCAGGCCTCATACTGGTCTCGCAAGAGCAAAAAAGTGACTTTGAGCAATTTAACTTTGGAAGTCCTGATTTCTTATATCTAAAATGGAAATAGTAACTTAGAATCAAATGAACTTTGGAAATGCACCGTGAAAATATTATCAAGACCCACCCTTTTCTGGAAGATTTCTAAGATTCTATGATGCCAAATGAAGGATGGATATGATTTTACAAAGTTCATCTGGTCTTTGCAGAGTGACTTACCCACACAAGTTCTATGTTTCTAGGAAAATTACTTCAATTAATCCCTGAATTGTAACCCTCTCCCCTGGCACAGCTGTTGAATACTCCAGAACAGGAGACAGCAATCTTGGTTTATAAAAGGGAGGATACATTTTTTTGTTCAACTATAATCACGGGAGTTTTGGAGGTGGGTAGAAATTTTTCCAGAGAAGAATAATTTCCTCTCCTTTATTCAAAACAGAAAGCAAATACAGATTAACAACTCCTACCTGTGCAATGACAAAGGAAATCCAATTCGGTCATGGTCCTTCTCTGTTGGCTGCTTATCCTTAGGGCCCAAGCACTTGAAAAATCTCTGAATCACCAACAGACTAGAGTATAATAGCCCTTTTGGAGCAGTTATGGTCTGTCTTGTCAGAGGTCTTTGGGGGACACTTTAATCCTTGTATTAATAATACAATAGCCTGAAAATGGCTTCTTGGAAATCATCTGAATGTGCCATTACAAAGCCCCCATGAGTCAGAAATCCAACTCAACTGACTAAAAACTCCTTTCCTGATTTAGATAAAAATGATGTCAGGGCATGAACAATATTATAACACCTTAAAACACTTTTCTTTTTTCTTGGAACTTGCAGACACTGTAAGTTTATATTAGAGACCTATCACCTACAGGATTTCATTGGAAAAGTCATAGCTATTATAAATACTCTCTTTTAGTAGCTAAAACCATAAGCCATTTCTTTTGGCCTTTCTAGGAGTGCCTCTCAAAAATGGTCAGACTGCTTTACATTAAATCAAAACCAGTTGCCCTTGCACAGGTCCTTGGTTTTCTTTGTGGTATGTTTGTGTAATTTTTTTCATTAACTGGTTCAGGCATTTTGGCAATTTCAGTGCTAAAGGGAGATTAATGGAAGTTTAATTCAATAAACTGCATAGGATTAAACTCAGTGCCCAGAGTGAAGTGATGTGAGCTATTTTAATAAAGGTCTTAGCTTTTCCTCCTTCCTCCCAACATCCATGTTGGCTCCTGCCTTGACAGAATTATTAGTATATCTCTCAGAGCTATTTTCCTGATTGTGCAGAGTTTGTAACCAAGGTGGCCTATTTGATCCATTTAGTTTCTGTGGAGGTTTGTGCTTGGCTGAATGACTTTCTGTAAAGCACTAGAAAATGTTCTTTCCACCTACCCACAGGGAAAAGCAGTGAGGAAAGTGCTTCCTTTTCCAGCTGAAGGAACTGATGTTTTGTATTAAAAGAAAAAGTCAGAAAAGAATTAGTAGGATATTGGTGGAAATAAGTCTTGAGTGGGGGAACTCTCAAGACTCTGGGAGAGAAGACTCCCAAAAGAGAGAGCTAGATGCCAATGAAAGAATTAATCATGCAGTTCACAGAAATTGAACAAGAAAAACAAATTACACTTAGCAAAGCAGGAGGGAAAAATTATAACTATAAATGCAAAAATTAATGAATTAGGAAAATAACAAAATTGGCTGGGCACGGTGGCTCATGCCTATAATCACAGCACTTTGGGAGGCTGGGGAGGGCAGATCACCTGAGGTCTGGAGTTCGAGACCAACCTGACCAACAAAGGGAAATCCCTGACCAACATGGAGACAGCCGTCTCTACTAAAATGTACAAAAATTAGCCAGATGTGGTGGCGCATGCCTGTCTCCCAGCTACTTGGGAGGCTGGGGCAAAAGAATTGCTTGAACCTGGGAGGTGGAGGTTGCAGGGAACCGAGATTGCACCATTGCACTCCAGCTTAGGCAACAAGAGTGAAACTCCATCTCAAAAAAATAAAAATAAATAAAAGAAAATGGCAAAATTATTAAATACATCCCATCGTATTTTTTATAATAAGAAAACAATGATAATAAAATATTCAAATAAGTTACTAGCTCATCTATCTGTGAAAAATAGAGAAAAAACACAAATATGTAATTAGGAATGAGAAAAGTGAAATAACCACATACAAGATATCAAAAAAAGTATTAAAGAGTAGGCTATTTAATATGAAGACCTTAATGAAAGAAATTGCTTTGTAGGAAAACATGAATTATCAAAATCAATTCAAGAAAAGTGTAAAAACCTGGCCAACTGAATATTCATGAAAAACATGAGAATATTGAAAAATCTTTATAAAAGATTCGAGCCCAGATAGTTTCACATAGGAGTTTTTTTTTTAACTCTTTAAGCCACAGGTGAAGCCTATTATTTTTACTGTTCTGGTATCGTTTTATCTGGTTTTATTTTGTTCTCTTCTCTTTTTTCTTTTTCTGTTTTAAACAAAGCCAGCCTATCTTGACAAAATTAACACCTACCTACTCACACATAAAATAGATTACTCTCACACACGAACATTCATAAAGCAACTCAAAGTAGAAAAATTTCAATAGAACTTAGGAAAAAATGTTAACCCTAATCAAGTAGGGTGTGTTAACATTTTGTGATTGTCATGTGAAAACTCAACTATGATTCTTTAAGAGTCCACGTTGGTTTGTGGTCCCAGGAGAACCAGGCATTAATGTTCCTTTATATACAAAAGTATCCACAGACTTAAATAATGTCATTCTCTTTTATTTCTCAGCTCTGCTTCCCTCAATATGTTGACTACACCTTCCTCTGTGGGGAAAGGGAGATGGCAGTCTGCAGCTCAGGTTCATATTCTTGAAGCTCAGAAATGCCAGTCACAAGAGACTGTCTTTTCTCCTGCACATTTATAGCCCCCTTAGGAAGGAGCTCTGGCCATTATTGTGCTGTATGCCCACCTCTGGGTCAACCCACTTTATTGTTTTCTGCACATTGCCTTTGTGCCCTCTGTAAAGGCAGTGATTTAGTGCTCCCCTAAAAACATGGAATGGGTGAGAGGTTGCTTCTCAAAGAAGGGGATGCTGGTCAGTCAATACAGTATGTCCATGATCTAAGGTTTTGTCTAAGAATACAAGTCTGGCTCAATGCTATATAATATTTATTATCATTTTACTATATTTGTAGTTCAAATGGGAACAAACATTGGATATAATTCTTACCTGCCAAAAATACATTTAATAAAATTCAACATTCATTCTCAAAAATTTTTGTAATTAAAATGGTAATAGAAGATTATATCCCCAAAATAGGCCTCTCAAACTAACAGGTAATACGGAGTTTAGTGGTGAAATACTTGAGGACTTTCCAATAGTAATTAGCTTGAATAGCATGTGATCAGCATTATGACTTAAAATATTTATGGGATGCTCACTAATATGTTTAGACACTGTACCAATAAAAAGAGATACAAATTTGAAAGGAACAACCAAATTATCATTGCTTGAAGACTATTTAACTAAAAATTAAAGGGATCACATGGAGACCTGTTGGATTTTATAATATGGCATCTTGCACATTTTACTCATGTCTCATTCATCCTAATGCCTTCTCATAAACTAATGATTCTCAGTGTGTGGTTTTTAGACACCTGGAGGCTCCCAGGACACTTGGATGGGGTCAAAACTGTTTTCACAGTAATACTAAGATCTTATATGCCTTTGGCACTGTGTTGACATTTGCAGTAATGGTATAAAAGCAATGGTTGGCAAAACTATTGGCACCTTAGTTGGAATCTACTGCCATGTACTCACAGTATAAGAAATTGTTAGCTCCACTTAAGAATATTCTAATCAGCAGCCTAAGTGGCTAATTCTGTTAAATATAGACACTTGGATAATATGGTTTTAATATTCTGTGTGAGAAAATGGGAAGTACACATAAACATAAATACTTCACTTGCAAATGACATACAATGGATTCCCTGAGGAAAAATGTGTCATTCTTTAAGTTGTGAGCTGAATTAGCCACTTTTTCCATTGAACGCCATTTTTATTTGAAAGCATGACTGGCACATAAACTATGGCCATTTAAATTTGGGTATTTTGCAGAAATTTTATTTAAAATGAATGACAGCTTCTCATTTCAAGGAAAACAACTGAAAATATTTGTTGTCAATGATAAAATTCAAGCTTTTGTGCAAAATTAGAATTAAAAACATTAAATCTGTCACTAGGAGCTTGATAGTTTTTAATTATGTAGAGACTTTCTCATGAAATTGGTGGTGATATTAACACATGTAATTTTATTGATAGTATAATATGATATGTAAACATTTAGAGCAACTTCAGTTAGACCTCCGAGTCAGGGATCTAATATTTTCTAATTGACCAATGTATGACCTTGAAAATCTATCAAGCATGAGTGAAAGATTCATTCAAAGTACAACATAGACCAATAGATTTTCATATAGCAGAGCACGAAAAATTCATTTCTATAGTTTCAAATTTCCAAATTGCATCTTATCTTTAAGAAACTGTAATTGCTATATTTTGATGGAGTTTCAAAAATTATACATACAGTTATTTGGAAAGGCTATTAATATACTCCTTCTCTTTCCAACTATGTTTTATATAAGACTGTGTTTTCTTCATATACTTCAACCAAAGCACCATATTGCAGCAAACTGAATTCAAAAGCCAATATAAGAATGCAATAAGAATCCCAGCACTTTGGGAGGCCAAGGCGGGCAGATCACCTGAGGTCAAGGGTTTGAGACCAGCCTGACCAACATGGAAAACCCTGTCTCTACTAAAAAAAACCAAAAAAAACAAAATTAGCCAGGCATGGTGGCACATACTTGTAATCCAAGCTACCCCAGAATCTGAGACTGGAGAATTGCTTGAACTCGGGAGGCGGAGGTTGCAGTGAGCTGAGATTGCACCATTGCACTCCAGCCTAAGCAACAAGAGTAAAACTCCATCTCAAAAAAA
>NW_016107603.1:2381174-2478384 GCF_001604975.1 Cebus imitator
TATTCAGGAAGACTGAAAAAATTTTCAAAGTGTAAATCAATAAAGAAATGCTGCATTTTTTGCTAAATTTTTTCATTTGGAAATATATAATTTCCATAATAATGTTTTTGTGATAATATGTAATAGATTTATTGTTACTAAAAATATATGAATAAAAATTTTTAATTAGTTTTAATTTCAAATCTTGAGAGATATAACTCATGTAAAAAAGCCCTTTGGAGAGCTTCAATAATTTTTAAAAGAGGAGTTCTGAGTTCAGGGAGTAAGGAGTTTGAGAACTGCTAGCATATCCTAATCCCTTAGTTTGAACCTCTCTCTCTCAACTACAGGCATGGCTCATTTATGCATGCTTCTTTATGTACTTTCCAAATATTGAGGTTTTTTTTTTTTTTTTTGAAGGTTTATGTCAACCCTACATTGAGCAAATCTATTGGCACCATTTTTTCAACAGCATGTGCTCACTTCATATTTCTGTGTCACATGTTGGCAATTCTCACAATATTTCAAACATTTTCATTATTCTATTTGTTATGGTGATCAGTGATCAGTGATCTTTGATGTTACTATTGTAATTGTTTTGGCATCCCTTGAACCATGCCAATATAAGACGGCCAAACTGAACTAGTAAACGTTGTATGTGTTCTGACTGTTCTGCTGACTGTTTCCTCTCTCCCGCTCCTCAGGCATCCCTATTCTCTGAGGCAAAATGATCTTGAAATTAGGCCCACTAACAAACCCTTCAGTGGCCTCCACTTAGAGTGAAAGGAAGAGTTTCAGGTGTCTCACTTTAAATCAGAAGTAAGAAATTACTAAGCTTAGTGAGGATGTCACGTCGAAAGCTGAGACAGGCTGCAAGCTACGCCTCCTGTGCCAGACAGAAAAGCTCCTAATGCAAAGGAAAAGTACTTGAAGCAAATTAAAAGTGCTGCTCTAGTGAACACACAAATGTTATGAAAGCAAAACAGCCTTATTGCTGAAACATAGAAAGTTTTATTGGTCTGGAGTAAAGATCAAACCAGCCACAACATTCCCTTAAACCAAAGCCTAACCCAGAGCAAGGCCCTAACTCTTTTCAATTCTGTGGAGGCTGAGAGAGGTGAGCAAGCTGCAAAAGAAAAGTCTGAAGCTAGCAGAAACTGGTTCAAAAGGTTTAAAGAAAGAAGCTGTCTCCATAACTTACAAGTGCAAAATAAAGTAGCATGTGCTGATGTAGAAGCTACAGAGGTTTATCCAGAAGATCTAGCTTAGATAATTGATGAAGGTGGCTACAGTAAACAAAAGATTTTTAATGTAGCCAGAACAACCTTATATTAGAAGAAGGTGCCATCTAGGACTTTCATAGCTAGAGATGAGAAGTCAGTGTCCAGCTTCAAAGGACAGGATGACTCTCTTGTTAGCAGTCAATGTAGCTGGTGACTTTAAGTTGAAGCCAATGTTCATTTACCATTCTGAACACCCTAGAACCCCTAAGAATTATGCCATATCATCTCAGTCTGGGCTCTGTGTATGGAAAAAGAAGACCTGAACATCTGTAAACATCTGTCTATAGCCTGCTTTACTGATCACTTTAAGCCAGCTGTTGTGGCCTACTGCTCAGAAAAAAAGACTCCTTTCAAAATATGACTTCTTATTGACAATGTACATAGCCAAGCAAGAGCTTTGATAGAAATGTACAAGGAGATTAATGTTGTTTTTAATGCCTGCTAATATAACATTTATTCTGCAGCCCATAGATCAAAGAGTCATTTTTACTTTCAAGTTGTATTATTTAAAAATACATTTCATAAGACTATAGCTGCCATAGATTGTAATTCCTCTGATGGATCTGGGCAAAGTAAATTGAAAACCTTTTGGAAAGGATTTACTATTCTAGATGCCATTAAGAACATTGGTGGTTCACAGGAGGAGGTCAAAATATCAACATGAGCAAGAGTTTGGAAGAAGTTGTTTTCAACCCTCATGAATGACTTTGAGGGGCCAAGACTTTAGTGAAAGAAGTACATGCAGATGTGGTGGAAATAGAAAGAGAACTAAAATTAGGAGTGGAGCCTAATGTGGGACTGAATTGCTATAATCTCATGGTGAAACTTGAATGGATGAGAGTTGCTTCCTTTTTTTTAACTTCTAATTTATGTTCAGGGTACATGTGCAGGTTTGTCACATCGGTAAATTTGTACTGTGAGGGTTTGTTGTACAGATTATTTCATCACCCATGTATTAAGCCTAATACCCATTAGTTATTCTTCCTGATCCTCTCCCTCCTCCCAACCTTCACCCTCTAATAGGTCCGAGTGTGTTGTTCCCTCTATGCATCCACGTGTTCTTACCAGTTAGCTCCCACTTATAAGTGAGAACATGTGGTATTTGGTTTTCTGTACCTGCATTAGTTTGCCAAGGATAATGGCCTCTAGCTCCACACATGTCCCTGCAAAGGACATGATCTCGTATAAATTGTTCTCTTATAAAGACACATGCGCACGTATGTTCATTGCAGCACTATTCACAATAGCAAAGACATGGAATCAACCTAAATGTCTATCAATAATAGGCTGGATAAAGAAAATATGGTATATATACACCATGGAATAACGTAGCCATAAAGAAAAGTTGTTTCTTATGGATACACAGACAATGGTTTCTGAGATGGATTCTACTCCTGGTAAAGACACTAGGAACATTATTGAAGTAACAACAATGGATTTAGAACATTCCGTAAACTTAGTTGATAAAGCAGCAGCAAGTTTTAAGAGGAATGACTTCAATTTTGAAAGAAATTCTACTGTAGGTAAAATGGTATCAAATGCTATCAAACACTATCACATGCTACAGAGAAAGTTTTTTTTTTGTGAAAAGAAGAATTCATTGATGTGGCAAACTTCACTGTTGCCCTATTTTAGTGAATTGCCACAGCCATCCCAACTCTTAGCAACTACTACTGTCATCAGTCAGCAGTCATCACCATTGAGGTAAGACTCTTCTCCAGCAAAAAGATTACAACTCACTGCAGGCTCAAATGATTGTTAGCATCTTTTAACAATAAAGCTTATTTATTTATTTATTTATTTTTGAGGTGGAGTTTTGCTCTTGTTGCCCAGGCTGGAGTGCAATGGTGCGATCTTGGCTCACCACAATTTCTGCCTCCCGGGTTCAAACGATTCTCCTGCCTCAGCCTCCTGAGTAGCTGGGATTACAGGCATGTGCCAAGATAATTTTGTATTTTTAGTAGAGATGGGGTTTCTCCATTTTGGTCAGACTGGTCTCAGACTCCCAACATCAGGTGATCCGCTTGCCTTGGCCTCCCAAAGTGCTGAGAGTACAGGCTTTAGCCACCATGCCCAGCCAGCATTTTTAAATTAAGGCATATACACTGTGTTCTAGACATATTGCTATTGCACACTCACTAGATTGCAGCATAAACATTAGTTTTATATTCACTGGGAACCCCCCCTCCAAAAAAAATGATATGACTTACTTGATTGCTACACTTACTTTATTGTGATGATCTGAAACCAAACATTCAGAGTATGCCTATATCTTTCCCAGCTCTGTCTTATTCTCTACCACTGATCTTGAAACAAAGTCCTCAACCTCCCACTCTCCTAGACAGGATGATACTGCCCAGTGAGGAGCTCCTGTCCACCCCTGTGTTTCTCTTCCATGGCACAGTCACCAACCTTCAGGTTGCAATCCCTCTTTCTGCCTTCTCACTAAGTCAAAGAAGTCCTTTCTTGTACTTCCAAAGTATTTAAAGGGGCATTTGGATCTAGTTTAACATCTAGGGCAGAGCTTTGCTTGCAATTATTTAAATTAGGGTATTTTTAGAATACAGTAGTCCCTCTACATTTGTGGGTTTCACATCTGCAAATAAAACAATAGTAATAAAGCAAAATAATAGAAATAAAAAATATAGTATAACAACTATTTTCATAGTATTTGCGGCATGTTGGGTATTATAAGCAATCTAGAGATGATTTAACATATACAAGAGGATATAGGTTATATGCAGATAGAATGTCATTTTATATAAGGGATTTGAGCATAGTGGATTTTGGTGTCCATGGGAGTGCTGGAACATATACTTTGCAGAAATCAACGGATAATTGTATATTTGTTTCTTTTTAAGGTTTAATTCAAATACCAAATTGCAATGATTAGAATTTGTATGATCTTATTTTGGTGCCTCTGTTTCATTATTATTTATTCTCTATCATTGATCATAAAGCCCTTTTTCCTCTCCTCCTCCCTCACCCTCAGCAGTAGTGAAACCAGGTATTGTAGAATATTTTAATGCCAAAAATTGAGGGACAGACTCATTGCCAGTCATTCAGTCCAATCTGTGTAAACATCAGAGATTAAAGATAGTTGCTTCTTACCTTCCCCACTTCTAAAATTATAGGTCACTTTGCAGTCTGAAACGCAGAAAGGAGAAGAGTTGAATTGGTTAGTGTAGCTCTGATTATTTGATTACTGTGGGTCAGTGAGGCTCCTGCGAGGATTCTAGACCATCATTTTTCTTACTAGGCTTCCTGCATTGCGGAGGGGATGCCTCTCTCACTTTTAAGGTGCCTTGATAACTTAACTTGGGTAAACCTTTTCTGAGGGTGGGTGAACACGTTTCTTCCAGGAATAAAAGTCTCACTTAAAAGAGTGAAATGAAAACTGACCAAGAACAAAGCCATCATTAATTTCAAGTGGAAGAAATAATTCACAAACCTGAGATAAATCACTTCTCATGGGCAAACTATTTCCTTTTATATACTTTGGTCACCTTAGTATACATTACTATACAGAAACCTGTTAGAATACTTTTTTTTATGCTCTTAGATTTTCAACACCATTAGTCCCATGAGCTCAAAATACCACAAACTTCAAAGTGTACCCAAAGCTTCATTATTATTCCTCCAAACCTCCCTTTTCCAGTAGCCCACAAACTTTCCACCCCCTGAGTAGTTGAGCAGTAGTTACAGATACCGTATTTAAGTTCTCCTCCTCTTGGCAAGGTGCCACTTCTTGTGGTTAAAGGAAGAAGCATAAAAACTTATTAAAAAGTTCTGAAAATACATCAAACACTCAACACAGTGTGTGCTCATGATTTGTGTGGAAATGAATTAGAAAATGTAGATTGAATTTCCCCCTAAATTCAAATGACTTGAACAAAATGAAAGAAAATAGTACATGGCACAGATGTAAGCACCATATAATTTTTCTTTCAAATAGTTTTTATGAAAGCTCACCATTGTCTATTTTACTCAACCCCTTAAGTATTGACGTAGACTATTAAAATTTTTAAAGTCAACACCCAAAATTATTGGACTTTTTTTCTCTCACAAATTCAAATATATTAGTGTTTCAAGAACACTTCACTTGAAAATAAAAATCTGAGAATCCTCTTTGTTTTCTTCTAATTCTTGACATGCTTTTGAAGGGGAAAATTTAGTTCATTGCTGAAAGTTACTTATAAGTTGATGTTGAAGTCCATATAGAACCTTGTGCATAGAATGAATATATATTTATACATGTTTGAATACTTATTTTCTTTTTGTTCCATGTTTATTCCAAAGTCTTGATAAGTCCTGAGGTAATCCCTATTTCTAAGCATGAACTTCCACAAAAGGAAATGTCATTGTAGCTCAGATATTATATAATTTTGAGATTTCCTACAGGCTTGTTCTAAACATTAAAAAATAAAGCATGTCTCCAACAGTGTGTTCAATTTCCTGTATGATCTTTGGAAATGCTGTAATTAAATAAAATGTAACACATGTGGGATCTGTACTCTTGCTTATTATGACTTTAAAGTCTTCAAGACCTTCTCCCTGCATGCAGTCAAGATCCCCAGAATAAAGAATGGCAAGTGATAGTTTTTGGTCTTGCTGTAACTTTCTGCTAATCATCAGCAGGTTTTGAGACTGCACTGCAGAAATCCTGGATAACTTCGGTTTATTTTTGTTCATGTATAAGCAACACGTGGAAGGAATACTGAATGTTTGGTATCCAGACTTCTTGTCCTCACGTTATGTACCATAGGGGAAACTGAGGCTCAGAGACTTTTTCTAAGATAAAAATAGAGCTCACACATCTAGATCCCAGCATCTCTCTGCTAGGATTCAGATGGTGTCCTATCTTTATACACTTAAGAGCAGACTACAAATGCATGTGTTATTCAGTTAAATATTTCCCTTGCATTTCCTTGATGCAGTTAAAATTGTGAATTTATTCTTTGATGTCTTAATTTTCTTAGGCTGTTGAGATATGTCTGCTGACTCTCAATGTCAGAGCTCCCTCATTACTGAACATGTAGGAAGTTGAACACAGCTCTTGAGAAATTTATGCATTTAAAGGAGCTCATGCAAGCTGGAATAAAAATAGAAGTGATATGAGAGTTTTTCTGTAGCTACTGTGGGTCGCAGGATTGAATGGAGTGATTAGGGACTGGAAAGTGCAATAGGAATAATAAATTAGATCAGCCCAAGAAATAGGGAGTCATAAGAGTAGTGATTCTAGGTCGCATTACAACAAACGGTTTTCTGGGTAGGAAATACAGTTAACAATGTCGCAGAACTTGGCTTCTGGACAGGAAATATTATGGGGCTTCATGACCTGTTTTAGGAGAGATGGGGTAAGGGGAAACTGAGAGTGACCTTCTAGCTTCTGCTACTTTCTCAAATGCAGGGGTGCTATATTTTGAGGTAGCTTGTCCTGAACTCCAACCGTATGTTCAAACTAGTTATTTTATAACTTCTTTTGGCTAAAGGAATAAAAAATTACCTAAGCATACCGATGGAAGTACAAGTTAGAAAATACCAATTTCACGGTAGCATTGAAGTTGATTGAAATAGAAGACAAATATGACTCAGCAGTCACACCCCTCCATCGTCTCCCTTTGCCTGTAGGTTTTATCACTCATCAGTGTCCACTAGAAGTTTTTGTATGACTTAGATGTAACTGTCCACCATAAAGTGGTGGCAATGATCCACTATGGTGAACCCCACTTACAGGAGAAGAGTGTGGAGCAAGATCAGATCTGCAAGGTTTTAGTCTAAAGCTGAGAACATTCTTGTGGGTTTTTATTTGTTGAAATAATCTCTGGTGAACCTGTCTTAGGTCATTCTATTTTCTCAGGTTTGTTGCCACTATCATGCTAAAGACTCATAAAAACCAAAGAAGATTGTATTTTCTTATGTCTGCTATTTTAAGTAAAGATGGTAACATAGGCTAAGTAAGGCACAGAAACTTCAAACATTTGCTTATTTTTTTCTTTTCCAGGATAGCAGTTTCCTTCTGATTTGGGATCATTTTTGCCTATGTAAGTATATTTTTCAGGGTCCAGTGACCTGAAAAGTGCTGTTCATTATGAGGTGATGTCTCAGATCAGCCTTGTTGGCATAGAATGGAATGTCCCAGTGATGACGGCAGCTGTCCTTGTCTACTTGTTTGTTCTAAACAGTTTCTACAGATTTAAAGGGTGATTTATTGCAGGCCCAGCTGCTTTGCTTATTTTTTCAGTAGCTGAAATTAAAAATAATTCATTTGTAATTGAATCTCAGAGAGAAATAACATTAAATATACTTTCAGCCAGAGACAGGGCAGAAAGTAGAAGTTTTTCTCATGAATTAAAGCCATCTGCACAAAGATGCGTGGTTGTTTAGGGTGGACCTGAGGATGGTGGTTGGAATGCATTTTTAGCTTTAGGACATGCTTTCTTTTAGGGTTTTGGCATAAAAATAACTGTGCTTTTATGATTAGCATGACTAGTACTAGTAATCCAGAAATAAAATAAGACTTTAAAACACATGTGCACACATTCACGCCTACACACACACATTTATTCCTGCACACACACACACACACACACACACACACACACACACACACAAACAGTACTGCATAGATTCAGAATGAAAGTTCGAACAGACCCAAGTGAAAACATTTCCAATAGAACTAAATGAACCAACACTGGAGACTGAAGCAAAGAAGAGAGAGAAAGGTGAGAGAAAGCTACAGAACTTTGTTAGCAATGGTTCTGCCAACAGGTTTGGCTGTTACCGTGTCGTTCAGAACAGAGATTTCGGTCACATTGACAACTTCACTCAGGCCATTTTGTTTTCAAAGCAACAACCACTTTTTCCATTTATTCATATTCTTTCATTTGTTTACATACTTGTTTGTTTATTCAGCCAGTCATTTTAAGAGGAGGTTATTGGGAGCCTTGAGTATTCCTTCTTCTTTGTAGGATCTSTAGTGACCCAACGTCACTAGATGAGGTCTTTGCTTCATGTGAGTGCACTAGGGAGACAGGTTTGTAAWCCATTGCTTTTATGGTGACTACGTGGAAAAAGTTGTAGAGACAAAGTGCCGTGGGACCACAAAAGAGTGACAGAAGTTTTGCTAAAGACAGCAGGTGGCAAGGTTCTTATAATTGGTCCCTGACAATTCAGCTTGTGTTTCCATCCAAGATCCTTTTGGCTAAATCCCAGGTKAKTCTGTTTTCTATCCTCACTTGTTTTCCTTCTTACCATCATTTCTCTAGGCTTTACATCTCCTTTCTCATTCATCGAAGACTTGAGTTAACCCTTTTTTCTTCTAATTTGTGAAGAAAGGTGTCATTTTCCTTGGCTTTCTGTGACGTGTGTTGACCCAAACATCAGGGAGGTCCTTTCCATCAAAACATTAATACATCAGTCTCATGGTATAACAAATACAACTCTCTACAATAGGATCTAATCTTATCTGTGAACCTAGGAGTCAGAGATGTGAGACATAAAGAAATCAGATGCTGTGTATGATTCTGTTTGCTGGGAAGAAGATAAATCAAGGAATCACAGGTTCCAGGTGACTTCTGAGAAAAATGTGCTGCTTCTTTGAAGGTTAGGAAATAGGATTCTAAAAAGATCTCTGGGCTATTAAAGGGTTGAAAAAATACTTAGATATATTGGATATCACCCCTGTAAACTTATTACAAAGAATATTTAAGTGAAAAGTAGTTGCTATGTGACACAGATATGCAGAAGAGAGGACGTCATTAGAGACATCTTCATCTGAGTGATGTGAGCTTCACACGGATGGTAGAAGTGAAGTAACAGTTTCTTTCCACTCATGTCACAGCATGCAGCAGCACCTTATCATGTCACTTGAAAAGGTTCTTGAAAGCCATTGTCAAAAGACTGAAAGAAGACAAGCAGATCAGCTGTTCTCTGGAATACAAGTAAGGGAAGACACAGATCAGAGGCTGCCTCAGGACCCATAGGCAGCATCCCTGTGGGTACCTGCCTACCCCTTAGGAGCTGGCTGCCTCCTGAGAATGAGGAAATGCCTTTCTTAGGCCTCAGTTTCCAAATATTTTAATTGAGAAGCTTGACTAGATCAAACTTCCTCTATTTATTTTCTGGAGCAAACTAGAAGTGTGATGAACCTTCCATGTGCAAATGGCAGAGTACTGATCATGCCTAAACCCTTTTCTTTCCCATAAAAGAAATCTTAATGGAAATTAAGCAAACTGCCATTATCCTAGGAAAGGCCTTGAGTTCTCACCAATTTATATAAGCAACTTTTGGTACTTTAATGATTGCTAGTATTGAGTTACTTATGAATTTCTCACGTTGTTATAGACAGCTTTCAAAAAGGACAACTCCAAGAAGCCGGAAGATCTAACACTCTAGATTTCATGTTTCCCAGTACCTGTGAAGAAAGGGGTTAATATAGCCAGGCCTGAGATTGCTATTCCTAGAAAGCCCTGTCAGCAAGATTGGCATTTGACTGACATCTGGGAACTTGACTGGTAAACAGTCCCCAGCATCGTTATGAAACTTTCATTAAATGATAAGGCTGACTCACCTGGTTTGTGCAAACATATGGTTCATACTGAATACCTGCTTTTCTTCTAAGGGTCTGGAATTTTCGTACATGCTAGGCAGAGGATGCCTATATGACCAGACCCCAGTAAAACTTTGGGTGCTTAGTCTCTATTGAGCTTCCCTGATAAACAGTACTTAAATCATATTGTCACAGTTAGCTGCTGGAGTAGAATTAAGGGATCTTATTTGACTTTACTGAGAGAGGACCCTTGGAAGCCTGTATCTGATTTCTCCATGTATCTTTTTCCTTTGATGATTTTACTTTGCATCCTTTTGCTGATATCTCTGTGCTGAGTCCTTTGAGTCCTTCGAACAAACCTGGTGCTGGAGACCCCTGATTCAGGCCACATACTGATTTTTTTTTTAAATTATGTATTAAATGTTGCCTACTTTTGGGGGTGAGGGGACAGAGTAATAGGGCAAGAGCGAAGAAAAATAGCTCATACTTGTGTCCCAGTTTACTGGGTGAGCTTGACTTACACAAGGGGGCAAATGCATTAGAGAGTGATGGTAGGTGGGGCAGGAAGAGGGTGTCAGGTGCTGAGGGTGATATGAGTATGATGGAAGTTAATTAAACATTTATAATGGGGATAAGAGGGTTAAAACATGTGGTGCTCTTAATGCCCACTGCAATGTATAGATGATTTAGGGAGCATGACCTGAGTATGGAGGCAAGGCGAAGTCCCCAGAAATGGTAAAAAAGAGTAAGGATATATTTGAGAAGGGGTGTTCTGAGACACAAGGGCCCAGAATCATGTACTTCGCTTTCTTCTAACTAAAAAAGAAGGGGATGGTATTGAGTGAGGAACAACTTCAAAAGAGTCATCAACTTCAGATTGGAGTCGCAGGAATTCCAAGTCAGTGAAATCAAATCTAAATCCTTGAGTGGTGATAAGCATGGTAAGATGATTATGAAAATAATAATGACTAAATGTAGTGAGTGCTTCCTGTGTGCCATGTGCTGTCATGAGCTATTATATGCATTGAATCTTTTAATCATCCTAACAACCTGTGAGGTAAGTACTTTTCTCATCCTCCCTGTTTTACAGATACAGAGGTAGAGGTCCAGAAAGTTACTTTTCTCAAAGCTATAGACCTGGTAGACCTTACTTAAAACTTCCATAGTCAACTGCTGTGGGAATTAATAGAAGGTTCATTTGTTAAAGGCAGGACTTTTTTCCTGTCAGCATATGCCTTTGCTAGGAACACTCTAAGCTCATCCAAGACAATGGAGTACTGAGGAGAAAGGCAGAAGCAGCAACCTCTCCTCTTGCCTAACACCATGGTCACGGGACTATGGGCAGGCAGTGCAGTGCAGTGGTTTGGTGCCTGTCTTTCGTGTCAGTGGAAACTGAACTAGACCAGCTCTGCAGCTTACTAGCTGACTGATTTGGGACAGGTTGCTTTGATTTCTCTGTGCCTCAACTCCTTCATGGATAAGCTGCAGGAACCTACTATCTACCTCCTGTGGCTCCTACAAGGAATGAATGCTATAAGATGGTGATTCTAAATTGGTGGCACGCTGCCTGGTCCATAGTAAGAACTCAACAAATGGTAGCTATTACTAATCAGTAGGAAATAGAGCATTCTCACACCAATTTCCATTTTATGGCCACTTTTAATTTACCACTAATTACATTTTGATGGCATTGACATACAGCATTTAATTGACTGAAAAATTCCATTAATACTTCATAATGAAGTACACAAATTATATGGGGAAAACATTGTGGTGGTGTTCTAAAGGAAGGCCTACTTTTTCCTTCTATCAAATATGTGAAAATTGTGAGAATGTCTATATCTCAATAACTCGGTAACTGTCAACAGTTTTATGTGAATGGGACCTTTAGGCTCCTTATGAGTGAGAGATACAGTCATTTTACAGTCTTACGTGTTTTTCATACTCCATCAAGGAAAGTACTGTACTGTTAGTCATGTCCCTCTCTCCACCACCACCATTACCATGTCCATCAACTCCTTTCCCTGGGGTAATTTCTGTTTTGTTTTGTTTTAGATAGAGTCTCACTCTGTTGCCCAGGCTGAGATGCAGTGGTGCAATCACAGCTCACTGTAGCCTTGAACTCCTAGGCTCAGGTGATCCTCCCACCTACACCTTCCAAGTAGTTGAGACCACAGGCATGCACCACCATGTCTAGCTAATTTTTTTTTAAGACGAGTCTCACTCTGTCACCAGGCTGGAGTTCAGTGGCATCATCTTCGCTCACTGCAACCTCTGCCTCTCGGGTTCAAGTGATTTTCCCGCCTCAGCCTCCCAAGTAGCTGGGACTACAGGTGCGTGCCACCATGCCCAGCTAATTTTTGTGGTTTTAGTAGAGATGGGATTTCACCATGTTGGCCAGGATGGTCTCGATCTCTTGACCTCATGATCCACCCACCTCAGCCTCCCAAAGTGCTGGAATTACAAGCGTGAGCCCCTGTGCCTGGCCCTGGCTAATTTTTATTTTTATTTTTTGTAGAGATGGACCTCGCTATGTTGCCTAGGTTGGTCTCGAACTCCTGGGCTCAAGCAATACTCCTGCCTCAGCTTCCCAAAGTGCTGGGATTACAGGCATGAGGCACCACACTCTGCCACTAAGGTAATTTTTGGATTCGTATCTTTGCTCAGCCACCAGCATTACTCTTAGGATGAGAGTGTTAGCACTCCTGATAGGTACTCATGTCCTGTCTTTTGAACCTTAGTCACATTGCTGGTTCTGCACACTTGGTGAAAAGGTGACAACTGTTGGGACTTCTTTGTGGACACTTTCAGAATCTTTAATCCTTCTCATCAACATACTGCCTCTACCAATGTCCTGAATGATGTCCTCAACCACATGTCACTAGCTGGCTTCTCTCTTCCCCTGGCCTGCCTTGAAAAAGAGGTAAAAAAAATATATGCTCAGAACCACTTATGGATTGCCAGTTCTTCTTTCTCAGTGATCTTCTGTGACTTAAAGTCCCTGTGCCCAGGCCTTGAACCATTACCATGGGCATTAACATTTCTTCTTACCAGGCTGAAGGGAAGGGGTCTAAAATGAGCTTCCTAGCTATTCACATAAAGGGACTTTTATCAACCTACTGTATCTCTCACTCTTGCTGATATTCAAGTTCACCATGACACCTAGATTTTTTTCACCTGTCTTCCTCAGCCTTTATTTCTCCTCTATTTGCATTGAGGGTGTTTGTTCTTAGATATTACTTTACATGTACCCTTACTGAAATTTATCAATTGTTATATTGAAAATATTTTCTGGCCAGATATGGTGGCTCATGCTTGTAACACTAGGACTTTGGGAGGTGGTTCCAGGCAGGTAGATCGCTTGAGCCCAGGAGTTTGAGACCAGCCTACTGGTCATGGCGTGACATGGTGAAACCCCATCGTTTACTAACTAATTAATTAAATAAATAAATAAATACAAAAGTTTGCCAGGCATGGTGGCCCATGCCTGTAGTCTCAACTACTTGGGAGGCTGAGATCATAGAATCACTTAAGCCTGGCAGGTGGAGGTTGCAGTGAGCCAAGATAGTACTACTGCACTCCAGTCTGGGTGACAAGAGAGAGAGAGAGACCCTGTTTAAAAAAAATATATTTCTGTGGTTCCAGAGTTCTAACTATACAAATTAATTATCTGAAAATTTGATGAGAAATTCTTGATCTCTCTTTTGAAGATAGAGACAACAATGTTTTCCACATTTCAGTTATTCATATACAACACCTTCAAACCTTGTTGCTATATGTCATACCCCTGTACTATTATTTGCTTAATAAAGTCAAATGCCCCCTGGGGAGACAAAATTGCTACCAGTGGAGAATCACTGATGTGATTCATGCATATATGGGAGAACAATGCAGGTCTCCTTGCCTTAATATTTACTCTTTGAATACAAGCTTCAGGCCAATATGAGATGTAAAACCAGACTACACATATTGTTTATAGAGGCTGTCATACTGTCATAGAAGGAGACTAAATAGATTTGCTAAGATTTATCCTTCTTTTAGTCATATTGGTTTCTATGCAGTCCCTAAATCAGGGGTCTGTCATTTTTTTAGAGGGTCTAAAGAGGAGCTACCTTGTCACTCACTTGAAGATTCATCAGCAACAGAAGAGCAAGCTGATCTAGGGGGGTGCTGCTGATTGTCTGTAAGTCATACAAGCAGTAGACAGTTCACAGAGGAGCAGATGCCACCACCACCATTATCTTGTCTGTGTGTTCTTCAGTCGTTCCTAGGATAAGGCTTTTGCAAGGAGAATAATGCTCTTTTCCCTTTTATGGAAGTATACTTGTATGTGGATGATCATACTTGTATGCAACCTACTGTAAGACAAAAACATAATAAATCCTGCAAATAAAAAATAATATTTTGCTCAAATCACGGTTGGGAATGGGTTACAGGGTCCTCTGAGGCAGCTGTCCTTTAAGTGTTTACTCAGGGATCTCAGCATTGCTGCCTTTGACTATGTGGCTACATCATCTTGGGCAAAGAGATCATGGAAGATTATTTGGGACAGCAGGTATGTATTCTGGTGAAAACTCTGAAGAAGGCATGTGAGCAATTAAAATTTGTCAAATGAAGTGTTAGGTGACAACCTGAATCTGGACTCCTAGATAGCCAGTGTTTGATGGAATCTCCCTGGTGTTGGTTCTCTAACCATTTGTTTTAGGGACCTGTCTGCCCAACTGGACTTCCTGCCTTGTCTCATGGTGTCTCCCTGATGTCTCCTCAACTGCAACTCCAAATCCCAGCCACTCTCTGTCTGCATCCCTCAGCTACACAGTCCCCTTCCTGGTCCTCTGCATGATGAAATAAGGCAACTAGACCGGTTCAAACTTCTCCACTGGGATTACAAACTGTGATCCCAGACAATGAACCATGACCTCTAAAGTTATAAGCCCAGGCATTCCAATGAGACAGAATGTTGGAAAATGCCTTCTCATGTCAAATGCAATAAGGCAAATGAGAGAACATGCTTTAAAAATAATAAGATCTGAGAGAAATGTGTTTTTTAAATTATTATATTCCTACTAGAGATGGTATCATGGCAAAAATAAGGAGACTTTCTCCATCAGCAAACCCCATTTCAGTTTTACTAAAGTGTGGTCACCCTTTAGTAAGAAGAAAAGCTGAGAAGGGTTTCAATCATTTTCATTCTGAGGTTTATGGCCAGGTGTTTGCATATACTTAGTGGACTTACATAAAAACACTTAAAAAACTTACAATTTTTTGGTGAAGATAATGCAAAAGAAAAATGTTAAAACAAACTAAAAGCAATTTGGGAGGCCGCGGCGGGTGGGTCACGAGGTCAAGAGATCGAGACCATCCTGGTCAACATGGTGAAACCCCGCCTCTACCAAAATACAAAAATTAGCTGGGCATGGTGGCACGTGCCTGTAATCCCAGCTACTTGGGAGGCTGAGGCAGGAGAATTGCTTGAATCCAGGAGGCGGAGGTTGCGGTGAGCCGAGATCACTCCATCGCACTCCAGCCTGGGTAACAAGAGTGAAACTCCGTCTCCAAAAAAAAAAAAGAAACTAAAAAGTCACATTTTCACTATCTTCTGTTAAGAAGTGTTTTTTCTCCATGAGGAGGACAACATAATTTTTCTTCATTGCTTGTATTCATCATACCCGAGGAATATTATTGGTTATGTTTTATATCTTGATGAGTTTAATCAAGTATATTTGATGCTATGCCAAATTGGGAAAGAGACAAGATATATCATCAGGCATCCAATCCCTATACTTTTAGCTACTCTTGTTGGTTCATGTTTCCCTCAGATGCAAGTATTCTTAGGCTGTTTTGTAGGTTGGGGATGCTATAGATCTAAGCTAATGAATTTGGTTCTTTTGTACTCCTCCCCCAATTGTTTGGACAGGGAGTTGTTTTTTTTTTTTTTGTTTGTTTGTTTGTTTGTTTTGAGACCGAGTCTCTCTGTTGCCCAGGCTGGAATGCAGTGGTGGTGGTGTCATCTCAGCTCACTGCAATCTCTGCTTCCCAGGTTCAAGTGATTCTCCTGCACCAGCTTCCTGAGTAGCTGGGACTACAGGCATGAGCTACCACGCCCAGCTAATTGTTTTTTGTATTTTATAGTAAAGATGGGGTTTCACTATGTTGGCAAGGCTGCGAGATCCTGACCTCAAGTGATCTGCCCATTTCAGACTCCCAAAGTGCTGGGATCATAGGTGTGAGCCTCTGCGCCTGGCCTGGACAGGGATTTTAAAGAGCAGGGTGCTAGCAATAGATGATGGTTGTACTGAAGCCTGCTCTTCCCTTGCCTATTGATTTTGTTTTTACTGCTGTTCAGGAAAAAAAAAATTCATCCAATGAAATTAATATACACTGAGGTTTTAGGGGACTAATATATTGCCTCCATTAGAAGAAAACTTTCTTTTTCATCTTTCTAAAAACAATACTGATTTTGTTTGTGATGTTAAGCTATTTAGAAGAAAATGCAACTGAAAGCTTTAATTGCATACATATATATATTATATACATGTAATTGAAATAGGGTGCCTCAGAACACACTGGCCTGTGGAAGTTAATGATGGTGCAACAATAATCATCGTAAAACTGTTTCTTTGGAGGCACCGCCTTGTCAATTTTTGTCCTCAGTGATTTTGGGGTTCATCAGGGAACCCTTCTTCTGCATATGTGTCCTTGTGACCAGCAGTTTTGCTGTTGCTGTGACTACTCATGCTGCTCCTGAAGTCAGTGAAGCTCTCTGAGGCCCAAAACCTTGTCATGTTCCGGTGTTAGGAGACTCCTAATGTTTTCCCATGTTCTAGCTACAAGCCCTAAGCAAAACCTGTCCTCTTCTTCCTCTCATGGGTGCATCTATTCTAAGCTTCGGAATCTTGCTCTTTAGTGAAATAGATGTTGCAGTGCGTTGAGTGGTGGCTTGCCAAAACGTTTGTCCATATCCTGACTCCTGGAACCTGTGAATGAGAACTTATTCTGGAAAAGAGTCTTTGTCAATGTATTAATAATTAATATGATTAATAATTATTAATTATTAATTATGCAGTGTAATTAAGGATCTCAAGATGAGATCATCCTGAATTATTAAAGTGGATACTAAGTTCAATGACAGGTAGGTGTCTTTGTGAGTGACGGAACAGGAAGACACACAGACAAAAGAGGGGAAGGCCATGTGACAGAGATTGGGGTTATGTGGCCACAAGCCAAGAAATGGCTGGAGCCATCAAAAGCTGGTAGTGCCCAGGAAGGATGCTTAGAACCTTTGGAGTATGTGTGACCCTGCTGACTTCTTGATTTCACACTTTTAAACTCCAGAACTGAGAAAGAATACATTTCAGTTGTTGTAAGACACCGAGTTTGTGGTAATTTGTTACAGCAGCTAATTAGGAAGACATACAAATATATATTTCAGACTTTATTTCAACCACTTTTCTCTAAGACTCAATATCAATTCCAGGGGATTGCATTTAGGGCAATCTACGTGACAGACTGTGATGATATACCGAAAATCAGTCCTCAATCAGGTGCTGACTCAACCTTAAACCAACTATGGGCCTCAGCTTTCTCTTCCCTTGGGTTGAAGTTTTTTCATGTTTTTTTTTTTTTTTCTTTTTTCTCCTCAGAGACTTCCCCAGAGCCTGTGATATCACACATGAGGTAAGTTATCAACAGCCATGTTCCTTTGGTTCTGGTCATTCAGGTGCTGACTCAACCTTAAACCAACTATGTGCCTCAGCTTTCTCTTCCCTTGGGTTGAAGTTTTTTCATGTTTTTTTCTTTTTTCTCCTCAGGGACTTCCCCAGAGCCTGTGATAGGCTGGATATCACACATGAGGTGGGTTATCAACAGCCATGTTCCTTTGGTTCTGGTCATAATATTAGGTTAGTGCAAAAGCTGTGGTTGCTGCCATTATTTTCAATGGCAGAAAACACAATTACTTTTGCTCCAACCTAGTAAGTTCAGAAGCAGACACCTAACTCATACCTAGCCATCCAATGGTGATGGTGGCATTGAAACCCAGAGCAGTGGGCGGATGGAGCCATCACATGTAAATTTGGAAGTGGGTATGTCCATGTTTCATGTAGTATACTGGGGAGGAGAGGAAGTATGTCCTTTTCCAGAGAAAAGAATACAGGTAAGAGAAACATGTTCCCAACCTGATCCCTTTCCTTGTCTTTTCTCAGGAGTATTTTGGCTCTTAGTTCCCGTCACGAATATAACACATTCCCATTTTTTTTTTTTCTTAAATAAAGTAGAGTTGGTTGATATTTGTCATGAGAGTCCTTAGTGAAAGCAAATCCAACTTCTGGGCTCCCTAGTCCTTCCTAGAAGCACTGAGACTCACACTTGGTCCCTGCCATCTAGCACTTTGTAGGTACAAAACACTCTGGTCCACATTATCTCATTCCAACCTTGCATGGGCGGGTGACCTTTGAGACATGGACAAGGGAGATTTGACCCATCCTTAACATTTAAAGGCACTAGACTTAGAGAGGATGACAGGGGCTCTGGAATCCAGATCAGTTCCATTCTGTTTAAAAAAAATTAACAACCAAAGCAAGACTAAATGATCCTAGCAGGGTCTGAATATGAAAGATTATTCAGCATAGAAGGTTCAGACCAGCAGGAATAATGGAATAAGTGTATTCTGTGACTACATTCAGGGCAGACAGTGGGAAGGAGGGGGTTGGAGGAAAACGATTACCCAGTCTGAGAATTATTAGGAGCCCCCAGCCCTGGGAAGGATGGAT
Source organism: Cebus imitator (assembly GCF_001604975.1). Taxonomy (NCBI): domain Eukaryota; kingdom Metazoa; phylum Chordata; class Mammalia; order Primates; family Cebidae; genus Cebus; species Cebus imitator. The sequence continues at coordinate 2,399,759 of NW_016107603.1, forward strand.
GACAAGAGAGCACTGAAGAGGTAATTGGGCCCCTGATGTGAGGAACAGTCACAAATAAGCCGACAAAGCCACACATAAGCCTAAAGCATCCAGCAAGGATTAAGCCCCATTAGTTGACCTGTTAGCATAGAGGTATTTGGCTGTTAAAAGATAGTTTTACTTTAACCCACGCATTGCCTGTACCAGAAAACTGTAAGTAGAAAGAGGGCTTTGTAGGTCTACATGTTTTAGATTTCAACACTTTCAAAAGAGTTTGGGAGCATAAATGGTCAATATCAGAGAAGAATATCAGTAATTCCTGTCACCCTCCTCACATTTTCAAACCTCATTCAAGTTTTCTGTTTTTTTTTTTCCCCGAGAATAATTATCAGTTACTACTCTCTCTGCTGCAGCCTATTTTTCTCTCTAAACTCTTGATTTTTATCTGCTTTTTCCCAAGAGAAACAGTCTTCAGGTGTCTGAGGCCAACTACAATAACAAATCCTCCCGATGGTTCAGTTATCATTTAACTAATATTTTACTGAGCACCAACTATGTGCCAAGCATTGTTCTAGGAGTTCAGGATACATAGTGAGCAAACATTTCTGTCTTTTTGGAGCTAACATTATTAAACAGGTGAAAAGGAGAAGATGTTATGGGAGAAAAGAGAACAAGAGAAAGGATGAGGAGCATGGGTTGCAAGTCTCAAAAGACTGGTAGTGGTGGTGATTATTTTTGGCCCATCTCCTAGCTGCTGAAGTTTTCTCTTTGGAATCCTCAATCCTAAATGCTTCAGGACAGACATTGTGTCCCTTATTTTAGGATTCCTGCTTCAGTTAGTTCATTAGAGTTGAGATAATCCTTGCTAAGCGCCCAGGATTAGAAATTTAGCCCATTAAAATGTGGCCCATTAAAAATATATAAATACTAAGCCATGAGAATAAGAAATATTATATGTGTGTTACCTACTTACATCTTTATACTTATTTCAATTCCTTGTTGATTAAAAGGACAACCTTCTTTCTCCTTTTTCATATCAGGATTTACATTAATCATGTTGCCTACTTGTCCTCCATTCACTTTATTAGGAAAATCATAGGAGTTGGGGAGGAAAAGTCAATCTTACACAATCAACCTGGCTGTTTCTGGCATTTTCAGGAGAAACAGAAGGAATGCAATTATTATTATTATTATTATTATCTATTTTTTCAGAAATGCAAAGAGAATTTTTTATTTATCCTCTATGACACCTTTCTTGTTTTCTCTGCCTTCTGAAGAGTTGACACCAGTGGGGAACTTCATCTGAAGTCAAGGAAATCAATCTTTTATTGAGATTTCAGGATCCAAACTTGCATAAACTGCTTTATTCAAACAGCTTTTCTGCCTTTGTTGAGTTGTAATCTTACTCTGCAGGACCAACCACATAATTTTTGGGGCCCAGTGAAAAATGAAATATGAGGCCCTTGTTCAAAATTAAGAATTTTGAGATGGCAGCAGCAGAGCATTAAGCCAAACATGGGGCCCTGCTGAATGGACCATGAAGCTGACCCTGCCTCCTATTCCTGTTCTTGAATCAGGTGTTTATTTGCTTTAAAGTTCACAGGAAAAATCCAGTCCAATCAAAATATACAGTGATACTTTTCAGCCTTAATTTTATGAGAGAAACATTTTAATTATGTGTAAACTGAGAAATAAAACTAGCGAAGGATTTACCAGATGTATGAAATGGAGAAAACAGAAGCTCTTTTTGTTTAATATAAATATGTAATTGAAAGAAAAAATTCTTAAAAAATAATTCACCTTAGAAATAATCTTGAGAGTACAACTCGAACACTTTCTTATTAAATACAATAATAGCTAAATTGTGATCTGCTTAACCAAGCTTCCCTGGTCTGCATATCATGTTCACATTCCAGAAAGCATTATGAAATAGAGAAATAGAAGAAACCAGATTTTCAGCACTAGTTTTTGGAAACAAGGGAGGTGAGGAAAATACATTTATTTTGGAAGACTGCCATGGGAATCATCTATTTAAGGTAAGTTTTCTGACTCATAATTGCAGTGATCTTGCTCATGATCATTATTAATATATGATTTATATTTAGGAGTATGTCCTGCATATTACATGATGTATTTAACTGTATACCGTACATCACGTAATAGTGATAGGATGTCACTATCATCATTTATATTTAGGGACATATCACTATTACATAATGTCTAATATGTCCATTGAAGCAAATACTCACCTTTGGCACTATCTAAGCAAAATTGCCAAAGGGAACTAAATTCGCATTGAGCAGTTCTGGTCTGGGGGAAAGGTACAAGGACACATACTCCTACATCCACATAGGGGCACACACACTACTCATACCTACACATGTCATAATTTAGAGCAGGGGTTGGCAAATATGACCATCGGGTCAAATCTGGCCTGCAGCCTGTTTTGTATAAATAATGTTATATTGCCAGGCGCAATGGCTCACGCCTATAATCCCAGCATTTTGGGAGGCCGAGGCTGGTGGATCACAAGGTCAAGAGATCGAGACCATCCTGGTCAACATGGTGAAACCCCGTCTCTACTAAAAATACAAAAATTAGCTGGGCATGGTGGTGCATGCCTGTAGTCCCAGCTACTCGGGAGGCAGAGACAGGAGAATTGCTTGAACCCAGGAGGCAGAGGTTGCGGTGAGCCGAGATAGCACCATTGCACTCCAGCCTGGGTAACAAGAGCGAAACTCCGTCACAAAATAAATAATGTTATATTGGAACATCACCACACTCATTAATTTACTTGTGTCTATGGTGTCTTTGCACTGCAAAGGCAGAGTCAAGTAGTTCCTGTGAATTCCAGAGAAACTTCTAGGATAATAAATATCTTAGAATATTTACTATCTGACTTTTTATAGAAAAAAGATTGCTGATCCCTTGTTTACCATCATTTAACTGTTGAAATATTTTTCTAGTAGATGATTAAGCCTATAAAATACATAATAGACACATTGTTTATCCACATATATTAATTCCTATTGTACATATATATCACAAGGCAATGATTTTTACTATTTAACTGGCATAAAAACAGTATTGAGACAAGTTATTTTTCTCTAATTGTGACAAACAGGACTACACTGCTCTGTATTCCTGACATGATTGATTTGGTTCCCAGTTTGTCTTCTTTAATATGCAGGGCCCCCAGGTGGCTAAACAGTTGTATACTTTCCATTTAAAATTTCCGTAATCATTTTTGTGTGTATGTGAAAATCTAAAAATTGTGATAACTTACCTGGAGACCCTGTGGAAATCATTTTGCTTTGATTTTTCCAGTCAGTCATAGTAAATCAGCTACTGAATATATTTCCTTGTTAGGAGCTTTTTTTTCTTCACAGTTTCAAAATTATGTGATTTACTTACCAATAACGGAGAATGAACTTAAAAGAGTAGTTTAAAAAATGAACAAAAATGTTAAGAATGTAACATAGAATTTAATTTTTCAACAGCTATTATTTACTTACTAAGATAAAATCAGTCAATTTACTTTCCTAGATCGAGTTTAAACCATACACAAAGCAAGAGAGGTGAGGATATTTTCTCCACCAAAAAATAAAAGGGGGTGATTATAGAGACAGCATTTGTAGACTCACATCATCTCTGGGAGATAATTATTTGAACTGGTAACTTTAAGAAAAACCTTGGGTGTGGAATCATCACTTTTTTGTTTGTTTGTTTTTTTGATATGGAGTCTTGCTCTGTCACCCAGGCTGGAGTACAGTGGCACCATCTTGGCTCACTGCAACCTCCGCCTCCTGGGTTCAAGGCATTCTCCTGCCTCAGCTTCCCTGGTAGCCAGGATTACAGGCGTGCACCATGACGTCCAGCTAATTTTTGTATTTTTAGTAGAGACGGGGTTTCACCATGTTCACCAGGCTGGTCTTGAACTGCTGACCTCGTGATCTGCTTGCCTCAGCCTCCCAAAGTTCTGGGATTACAGGTGTGAGACACCACTTAGTCTTTGTATATTCCTCCAGGTAAATTTATATCACCCTTCCTTGCCTTTTAGAAAGATTATTTTCCTTAAGCACAAAATAGTTATCAAAGAATGTTTATTACATAAATATAAAGAATAAAGCATGATAATATTCACTATTAGAGAAAAGAACATTGCCATTGTCCTTGGCATTTCTGGTGCCCTTCCCCATCCCAGCAGGCTCTCTTCTCTCTCTTAGAAGCACCAATATTCTAAATATCATTTCTCAGCGCTTTCTGCCCTTTTTATTTATTTATTGTTTTATGGTTCTAGGAAATTTTATCACATCTATAGATTCATGAGACCATAGCCATAATCAGAATCCAGTACTTTTCCATCATTGCAGATAAGTTCCTTCATGGTACTCCTAAAGAGCTATACTCTGCCCCAACCCTAAACCCTGGCAACCACAGACCTGTTCTTCATCACTATAATTCTGTCATTTTGAGAGTAGATTGGCTTTTTTCAATCAGCATAATGTCATTGGGGTTCACCAAAGCTGTCAGTTTATGAATAGTGTGCTTTATTTCTGAGTGGTATTCCATTGTGCTGTAGTATTATAAAAAAGTACTATAGTTTACTTATCCATTCACCCTTGAAGAACATTTGGGCTTTTTTTCACCCCAGTTTTTGTCTGTTACAAATAAAGCTACTATCAAAATTCACATAAAATTTTTTGTGTGTAAATAAAAGTTTTCATTTCTTTCGGATAAATACCCAAGAGAACAATTTCTGGATTATATAGTAAGTACATATTTAATTTTATATGAAGATACTGAACTGCTTTCCAGAGATACTACCATTTCACATTCCCATCAGCAGTGTTCTAGAGGTATGATTGTTCTACATCCTTGACTGCACTTAGTATTATCAGTATTTTTTATTTTAGCCATTTTAATAGATATCTGTAATAAGTAATATAGGGGTATCTTATTGTAACTTTAATTTCCATATCTCTAATGGCTAATGATGTTGAATATCTTTTCCTGTGTTTATTTGCTGTCTGTATACAGTTTTTCCCCTGTATCTATAGTTTTACTTTTTGCAGTTGACTGCAGTTTGAAAATAGTAAGATATTTCAGAGAAAGAAAGAGACCAAATTCATATAAGCTTTTATTTCTCTATTGTTATAATGCTCCTATTTTATTATTAATTTTGTTAATTTTTTGCTATGCCTAATTTATAAATTAAACTTTATCATAGATAGGTAAATATAGGAAAAAATCATAATTTGCAACCAGCCTTCTGTATCCACAGGTTCTGCATCTGTGGATTCAACCAACCATGGCTTACAAATGTAGTTAGGCCTGCAATGGTTGCCTCTGTAATAAATATATACAGACTTTATTTGGTCATTATTTAATAATCTATACAAAATAACAACTATTACCATAGCATTTATAATATATTATGTAGTATAAGTAGCCTAGAGATAATTTAAGGTATATGGGAGAAAGTGCATAGGTTATATGCAAATACTATGCTATTTGATATAAATGGCTTGAACATTTGCAGATTTTACTAGCCACGGGGTGCCTAAGACAAATCTCCTGAGGATACTGAGGGACGGTTTGTATGGAGGCTCTTGGAAGCTATCCTGTGCTGATAGCGAGGGGCTGCAGTATACTCATGGGCAAAGTGTTCACTCAAATTTTTGGCTTGTTTTCTAATGGGATTTTACATGAAAAAATGCTCAAAATCATTAGTCATATAGGGAGATGCAAGTTATAAGGAGTTAGCACTACAAATCCGCTAAGAAGCCTCAAATTGAAAAGACTTAAATGCAGTGTGGATGAAGATATGGAGCAACTAGAACTTTAATGCACTGCTGATGGGCATGTGAAATGGCTCAAGCACCTTTGAAAACAGTATGGCAATTTATTACAAAGTTAACCATACAACCAGAAATGGAAACACATGTTTACACAAAAATGCCCATACTGCTTTTATTAAAAATTGTCAAAACCTGAAAACAAGCCAAATATCCATCAGCATATGAATGAAGAAACAAATTGCAGCATTTTTGTACAATGGGATACTATTTAGCAATAAAAAAGGAACAAATTACTGAAACATGCAAAAACTTGGATGAATATAAAATACATTATGCTAAATAAAAGAAACACAAACTAGAAGAATATATATTTTTATCATTTAATTTATAGAAAAGCCTATAGTACATAAAACTATAGTGCCTAAAAGCAAATCAATATGGGCTGGGAGAAGAAATGGGGAACCTAAACAAAGAAGAGTGAGGATGCTTTCATGACTGATGGAAATGTTCTGAATCTTGATTAAGATGGTTGTTACCCAGATGTGTACATTTGTCTGAACTCATTGAATTGTATATTTAAAATGGATACTCTATATATATATATATATATATATGTATAAATTATAGCTCAATGGGGGATTAAAAACACTTATTTTCAAAGTTATTTTTGAGATAAAGTGTTATATTAGATAATTCTGAGGCAGTCTAATTTTTCATCATTTACAGATAAATTTTCACTTCCGCCTACTTTCTGAAAAGAACTTTTTTCTTCATTTTTGTAAATTAGTACATATTTACATCTGAATCTCTTTTCATGAATTTTGTTGGTGCTTTCATAATGCCTTCAATCCGAAAGATCTGTAAAGTTGTATTTTCTTTGTTCTCTATTTTTTTTCTTCTTTCTCTTTCCTCTGCCATTATTTTCTTCCAGTAATTTTGATCTCTCCTCTTGGAACATTATATATTGTTTAATTCTCTGCTATTCCCATCTTTACTATTTTTTTAAATCTCTCTACCATTCCGAGAGCTTCTTAAGTTTCTTCACACTGTCTCCATTTTCCTGAGACCCAATAGTGCTTCTTACACTAGCACTGGAGTATATTTTAGTTTTGAATTATAGCTTCAGTTTTTTTATATCCTTTCTTTGTCTTACACTATTATCTTTTATTTTCTCTTATATGTCTTTCATCATGGCTTTTACTCTGTTTCTCCAAACCCAACACTTTCATTTGTTTATTTCTATAATTTTATTCTGATTGTTCATCAGAAATAATTTTTAGAGTGGTTTCTTGTGTCTGTTGAGGTTCTTCTGGTGCATACAACAGAAACTGATTCTAAATTAAGGAAGAAGAATCACCTTCAATGGCTCACAAAACCAGGGGGACTGGAAGGAGCCAAGGTAGCAGGCTGATGGTAGGAATCATGAATATTACAGCGATGAAAATCTCCAACCACTCTTCAAGAATAAAATGCCAGGCAGGGGTACCTAGTTGATTTCAATTGAGTCAGATAACTGCCTCTTGGCTAGAAACCAGCAGGACCTTCCCCATACAGTCGCAAGGTATTGTCTCCAATAGAAAAATACGAATTCCTTAAATATAAAAAGATCTCTTATGAAAGGAAGTAGATTTTTGGTCACCAAACCCAACAGATATTCATTATAATCTTCTGAATTATTGGGATAGTATTTCTCTATCTTGTCCTGATGCCTGTCTTCATAAGTATCTTGCTTCCTGTTTTTGCTGTTTTCTTGTTTATTCATCCTATAATGAGGGGAGATCTCTGCAGACCCAGTATTTGCCAGTGGACATAGTAAAAGGCCTTTACTTCTGTGTTAATCCCTGTTGATTCATTGATAGTCTGATTCAGCAGAGTGGATGAAAATTCACAGTCCCAAGAATTTAGTGCTTTGAAGCTTTAAAAAGATTTCCACTCTTTTACACTTTTGACTAATTTACAGGAATTAAGCTTGTCATGATGGAAAGGGACATAGCTCCTTCCTCCCTTTACTCTATTGTTACAGTGGAGTTGAAACTGTCTAGTGAATATAGAAGGATTTCTATTGGGATGCATTTCTCTAGCCACCTCTTATAGCAGTGGGTCTGTGGCTGATGCTTCTAAATGGTACAGGGCTGGGTTACTGAATCAGAGGACAGGCAGAAGAGCAGCTCAAATAGGAGAGTCTGTCTAGTTCCCTTCAGGCTGGTTCGTCAGCTTGTTTTCTGCTGCTAAAGCCTGTGCCGGTAACCCAAGATGAATCAAAATTCACTTGTAGGTTTTGTATTAGTAGATCTTTCTTACACTTTTAAAGTGTTTTTTAGTGTCATTTTTTTATCTTTTAATGATTTTATAGATGCTTTATCAGAATATTAGAAGAAATATCAGTAATCACCATTTAATAGATTCTATTTGTTAGATACACTATGCATAATAGAATATGCATTTATCATATATTCTATTTATTAAAGTAGCAACGTATTTAAGCATTAGATATTTAAACAGTCCCTTGTTTGTTTCCTGTGTCAATTAGAGGTACCTTCAGGTTTACAAAGGAAGATGGGAAATGAAAAGTTTCTCTATGAGAGTCTTTTGGAGTTTGCCCACTTTGTCTGACTTCCACCCTGGCTAATACTTTCATTGATTCATTCAGCAAACACTTATCCCCACACAGGCCTGTGATCAGCTCTTCTGGAGGCTGATCGCCATCTATAACAAGTGATTGGACTCCAAGTGGGTAGAGACATTTATTTTTTCAAGAATAAGGATTTAAGAATTTATTTGCGATACATTCACAAAATTACTTCAATCAAATGGCATGTTTGTGCCATTGTCTTCCTTATAATGATATTAAAACATGTTCTATTTAATATTAGAAGTGTGATGGTTTTTCTGAATAAATATAATTTCTATAGAGGTTTATCATAACTAGGGCTGTTTATGAAACTGTGGCTACAAGAAAACAGGCTAGCACACTCATACCAAGATGGATGAGAGAACAGCAGTGAACAAAGGGAAAAGGCTGGTTTTTGTGTTTTCCCTGACTATTCAAAAGTATCTAATATAATTTGTTCCAGTGCTGAGGACAATCAGAATCTATATCTCTAAACTCTTTCACTGAAGTAGGCTCTAAGCAAAGGAAAAAAGACAAGGTATAACTCAGAGAAAAATTTAATCCATTCATCAAAATTAAGCCACATGAATAAATAAAGGTAGGCATAAAGAAGAGAGAAAATGTATTTCATTTTTATCTTTTTCCTCCAAGTGGAAGTCAAATGCATGGGAAAAAAACTCAGCACATTTCATTTCTGGTGCTTTTGAAATCATTTATTGAAACTGCAAATTATTGCTTTGCATCTTAACATCAAGCTCTGAAAGTGATTGTTGTTTATTCTGGAAGTCTGGTTTTTAAAAATTCTTTCTTGTCAAAGAGGAATAAATCCTGACAGGCAGATGACAAGAACCAGTGCTCCTTTTTATAGAGAAGGGTCTGTAAAATCAAAATGCTCCTGAGTAAAAAAGTGACCTCCAAAGGGACTTTATTAAACACATCTTATGGTGACATTCAGTATACCACTTTGGAGGGCTAGTTAGGCGGTAACCATATTGGAGACCTATTATTGTGTTCTGCACCATAATAAATATCAAAATAATAAGGATTTGACATATTTCACTTGGAAGAAGTTAAGCTCCCTGAAGGTTTTCTGAGTTGACTGACATCTGACAGGGACTCCCTAATCCCTTCCCTCTAAATAACTGCCTGTGATCTCAGGGTTTTGACCCTGCATTTGTCTGCTTTTTGTGAGTTTCTCAATAGAAAGATGCTATGAGGTGTGTGTGTGTGATATGGGGATTGGCTCACAAACAAGGTTGTACAGGGTTTATGTAACTACGTGTTTTCATAAAGTCCACAACCCTAATATCCAGGCAGAGATATAAGATCAATTTTTTCTTAAAGAAGAAGATCTTATTATTTTGTCAAAACACTTGGAAATCTATGAATACTAAGGCCAGATTAAATGAAAGAAATACTTCTTGTGTTGGTTTTATTTTTACTCTATTATTTCCAGTGGCTTTTGAAAACATTCTGCTTCATTTGAAAGCATTCCTTTGGCCATGGCACATGAGAGAGAGAGAAGACCTATTGCAAAAGCGATTAAAAATTACTTAATCTTAATTCATAAAATCTTAGATGAGAAGCAACCTTTAAGATCATCAGTCCAATCTCTTCTGAAGATAATCATCTAGCCTCGCTTGAGCATTTCCAGTGATTAGAAACTCATTATGTTTTAGAGTCATTCTCTTTGGGGAAATTACTAGAAGCTCTCTCTTATCTTGAGAATAAATCTGCATACCTGTAATTTCTACATCTCAGAGCAACACAACGAAGAATATTAATCATTTCATTTAGAAACAGTTATCTTAGACCTCTTCAAATGTTTGAAGAAAGTGTTCACGTCCTCACCTGAGTCTCTACCTCAACCTCTTTCCCAAGGTTAAACACATTCACCTCCTCTAACCATTTCTCACAATTTTATCATACCAATAACCTCTGGACAAAATAACAGTGTCTCTCTACAAATTCCAGTTTAGTTTTGGCCAAGTAAGAGCATTTTGAGTTCTCAACCCTGCCAATGCATTTGAATTGACTGGAGAACCCTGACAAATTTTACTTCCTTTGTGTACATTTGATTTCAATTGCTACGCGATGAGGCCCAGACATTAGACTTTTCTAATGTAAAAGAAGTAAGAACCCCTTCTACTGAAATCATCTGAGTTCCAGGCACGGCTTTAGAACTGGGAGCAAAGCTAGTTAATAAATGTATGACCAGGCCCAGCTGAATTTTGAGCAGCCTATCTAAGCATTTCAGAAGATGATATTTACCATTTACATGCTTACACAAAGCCTGGCATCAGGCTAAGCATGAACTACTTAAAATACAAAATAATAAATAAGAGCCTGATGCTCAGAGCAACTAAGTGACATGACCAAGATGATATTGGCCAGAACGAAGAGGCAAGGAGATTTCATGCTAGGCTATAGGGATCTTGAGCCAACCTCCTTTTAGATAAATTGGTTTTGATTCCATTATTGGCTCTCCTAGAACAGGGCCTGAAATGGAAATAGTGGCTGTAGGACCATAAGAGTCATTTGTTCTCAGGCTGCTGGCAAGCCTAATGTGAGAGAATGCACAGTGAAGCCCTTTGCTATCTAGATTACTGAGGCAGTCCTGGGTAGGGTGAGCCTCTCCCACTAGTGCCCTTGCCCTGCATCCTTGCCCACCAAGTATCCTAAATACAAGAGGTAAACCTAGAAGTGGAGGACAATGCTGTTCAGAGGCTGAGTGGCCTAGTTACAAGGACATGTAGCACAGAGGAAGCCACGAGGGCTTGGTGACACTACCACAGCCTTTATGTTCATTCTCCTTTGATGCTTCAAACCAGAGCAGCAGGACTTTCTCGAAGTATGTGAGAAAAAAAATGAACAGGCTCTTAGAACTGATTAAAGAAACAGATCAAACTGACATACTGAGTGTTCATTCCCAGGATCCTTATGCAGCTGAAGAAGTATCCTGTACATATATATCAATGATGTTCAATACTATTCATTGCGGTCTGATCATCCCACACAAACCACTTCCTCAGGACCTGTCCTTCATCCCTGGCATCCCAAGCCCCGTGGAGGTTCCCATGGAGCTTTTGTAGTAAGGGCAGTCATGAGAAAGCTTGGAGCCTCTGGAGGACCATTTTATTTTACTTACTTTTGTCATGTTATTTTATTATCATTTATTATTATTATTTAATATATATTTTTATTGCACTTTAGGTTCTGGGGTGCATGTGCAGAACATGCATGATTGTTGCATAGGTACATACATGGTAATGTGCTTTGCTGCCTCCATCCACATCACCTATATCTGGCATTTCTCCCCATGTTATCCCTCCCCAACTCCCTGCCCCCCACTGTCCCTCCTCTAGTCCCCACCACAGACCTCAGGGTGTGATGCTCCCCTCCCTGTGTCCATGTGTTCTTATTGTTCAACACTCACCTATGAGTGAGAACATGTGGTGTTTGATTTTCTGTTCTTGTGTCAGTTTGCTGAGAATGATGGTTTCCAGATTCATCCATGTCCCTACAAAGGACACGAACTCATTGTTTTTTACGGCTGCATGGTATTCCGTGGTGTATATGTTCCACATTTTCCTTGTCCAGTCTATCATCCATTGGCATTTGGGTTGGTTTCGGGTGTTTGCTATTGTAAACAGTGCTGCAATGAACATTTGTGTGCATGTGTCTTTATAATAGAATGATTTATAATCCTTTGGATATATACCCAGTAATGGGATGCTGGGTCAAATGGAATTTCTACTTCTAGGTCCTTGAGGAATCACCACACTGTCTTCCGCAATGGTTGAAATAATTTACACTCCCATCAGCAGTGTAAAAGTGTTCCTATTTCTCCACATCCTCTCCAGCATCTGTTGTCTTCAGATTTTTTAATGATCGCCGTTCTAACTGGCAAAAGATGGTATCTCAATGTGGTTTTGATTTGCATTTCTCTAATGTCCAGTGATGAACATTTTTTCATGTTTTTTGGCCTCATATGTATCTTCTTTTGAAAAGTGTCTGTTCATATCTTTGGCCACTTTTGAATGGGTTTGTTTGTTTTTTTTATTGTAAATTAGTTTAAGTTCCTTGTAGATTCTGGATATTAGCCATTTGTCAGATGGGTAGATTGAAAAATTTTTTTCCCATTCTCTTGGTTGCCAGTTCACTCTAATGATTGTTTCTTTTGCTATGCAGAAGCTCTGGAGTTTAATTAGGTCCCATTTGTCTATTTTGGCTTTTGTTGCCATTGCTTTTGGTGTTTTAGTTATGAAGTCCTTGCCTATGCCTGTGTCCTGAATGGTTTCGCCTAGGTTTTCTTTTAGGGTTTTCATAGTGTTAGGTCTTATGTTTAAGTCTTTAATCCATCTGGAGTTAATTTTAGTGTAAGGTTTCAGGAAGAGGTCCAGTTTCTGCTTTCAGCACAGTTTTCCCAACACCATTTATTAAACAGGGAATCCTTTCCCCATTGCTTATTTTTGTCAGGCTTGTCAAAGATCAGATGGTAGTAGATGTGTGGCATTGCCTCCTAGGCCTCTGTTCTTTTCCATTGGTCTATGTCTCTTTTTTGGTACCAGTACCATGCTGTTTTGATTACTGTAGCTTTGTAGTGTAGTTTGAAGTCAGGTAACATGATCTTTGTTCTTTTTGCTTAGAATTGTCTTGGCTATGTGGGCTGTCTTTTGGTTCCATATGAAGTTTAAGGTGTTTTTTCCAGTTCTGTGAAGAGGGTCATTGGTAGCTTGATGGGAATAGCATTGAATCTATAAATTACTTTGGTCAGTATGGCCATTTTCACAATGTTGATTCTTCCTAACCATGAACATGGAATGTTTTTCCATCTGTTTGTGTCCTCCCTTATTTCCTTGAGCAGTGGTTTGTAGTTCTCCTTGAAGAGGTCCTTTATATCCTTTGTTAGTTGTATTCCTAGGTATTTTATTCTCTTTGTAGCAATTGTGAATGGCAGTTCATTCTTGATTTGCCTCTCTTTAAGTCTGTTATTGGCATATAGGAATGCTTGTGATTTTTGCACATTGATTTTGTATCCTGAGACTTTGCTGAAGCTGCTTATCAGTTTCAGGAGATTTTGAGCTGAGACAATGGGATCTTCTAAATATAGAGTCATGTTGTCTGCAAACAGAATTTGACTTCCTCCTTTCCTAGTTGAATACCCTTTATTTCTTTTTGTTTCCTGATTTCTCTGGCTAGAACTTCCAATACTATATTAAGTAGGAGTGCTGAGAGAGGGCATCCTTGTCTAGTGCCAGATTTCAAAGGGAATGTGTCTAGTTTTTGCCCATTAAGTATGTTATTGGCTGTGGATTTGTTGTAAATAGCTTTTATTAATTTGAGATATGTTCCATTGATACCTAGTTTATTGAGAGTTTTTAGCATAAAGTGCTGTTGAATTTTGTCAAAGGCCTTCTCTGCATCTATTGAGATAATCAAGTGGTTTTTGTCTTTGATTCTGTTTATGTGGTGAATTACATTGATAGACTTGTGTATGTTGAACCAGCCTTGCATCCCTGGGTTGAAGCCTACTTGATCTTGATGGATAAGCTTTTTGATGTACTGTTGTAATTGGTTTGCCAGTATTTTATTGAAGATTTTTGCATGTATGTTCATTATGGATATTGGCCTGAAGTTTTCTTTTCTAGTTGAGTCTCTGCCGGGTTTTGGTATCAGGATGATGTTGGTCTTATCAAATGATTTGGGAAGGATTCCTTCTTTCTGGACTGCTTGGAATAGTTTCAGAAGGAGTGGTACCAGCTCTTCTTTGTATGTCTGGTAGAATTCGGCTGTGAACCCATCTGGACCTGGGCTTTTTTTGGTTGGTAGGCTATTAATTGCCTCAACTTCAGCCCTTGTTATTGGTCAATTCAGGCTTTCAAGTTCTTCCTGGTTTAGGCTTGGGAGGATGCAAGTGTCCAGGAATTTATCCACTTCTTCCAGGTTTACTGGTTTATGTGCATAGGGTTGTTTGTAGTAATCTCTGAGGGTAGTTTGTATTTCTGTGGAATCGGTGTTGATATCCTCTTTATCGTTTTTTATTGCATCTATTTGATTCTTCTCTCTTTTCTTTTTTATTAATCTGGCTAGTGGTCTGTCTAGTTGGTTGACCTCTTCAAAAAAAAACCAGCTCCCGCATTTATTGATTTTTTGAAGGGTTTTTTTTTGTGTGTATCTATCTCCATCAGTTCTGCTCTGATCTTAGTTATTTCTTGTCTTCTGCTAGCTTTTGAATTTTTTTGATCTTGCTATTCAGCTCTTTCAATTTTGATCATAGGGTGTCAATTTTAGATCTTTCCTTGCTTCTCATGTGGGCATTTATTGCTACGAATTTTCCTGTAGACACTGCTTTAAATGTGTCCCATAGATTCTGGTATATAGTGTCTTCATTCTTGCTGGTTTCAAAGAACATATTTATTTCTGCCTTTATTTCATTGTTTATCCAGTCAACATTCAAGAGCCAGTTGTTCAGTTTCCATGAAGCTGTGTGGTTCTGAGTTAGTTTCTGAATTCTGAGTTTTAACTTGATTACACTGTGGTCTGAGAGACTGTTTGTTATAATTTCCGTTCTTCTGCATTTGCTGAGGAGTGATTTACTTCCAATTATGTGGTCAATTTTAGGGTAGGTGTCATGTAGTGCTGAGAAGAATGTATATTATGTGGATTTGAGGTGGAGAATTCCATAAATGCCTATTAGGTTTGCTTGGTCCAGATCTGAGTTCAAGTCCTGGATATGCTTGTTAATTTTCTGTCTCATTGATCTGTCTAATATAGTCAGTGGAGTGTTAGTCTCCCACTATTATTGTGTGGGAGTCTAAGTCTCTTTGTAAGTCATTAAGAGCTTGCTTTATGTATCTGGGTGCTCCTGTATTGGGTGTGTATATATTTAGGATCGTTAGCTCTTCTTGTTGCATTGATCCTTTTACCATTATGTAATGCTCTTCTTTGTCTGTTTTGATCTTTGCTGCTTTAAAGTCTATTTTATCAGAGACTAGGCTTGCAACTCCTGCTTTATTTTTGGTCTCCATTTGCTTGGTAAATCTTCTTCCATTCCCTTATTTTGAGCCTATGTGTATCCTTGCAAGTAAGATGGGTTTCCTGGATACAGCACACCAATCGGTTTTGACTTTTTATCCAATTTGCCCGTCTGTGTCTTTTGATTGAGGCATTTAGCCCATTTACATTTAAGATTAATATTGTTATATGTGAATTTGATCCTGCCATTTTGATGCTAGCTGGTTGTTTTGCCCATTAGTTGACACAGTTTCTTCATTGTGTCATTGCTCTTTACCAATTGGGACATTTTTGGAGTGGCTGGTACTCGTTGTTCCTTTCTGTGCTTAGTGCTTCTTTCAGGAGTTCTTGTAAGGCAGGCCTGGTGTTGATGAAATCTCTGAGTAATTGCTTGGTGGTAAAGGATTTTATTTCTCCTTTGCTTATGAAGCTTAGTTTGGCTGGAGATGAAATTGTAGGTTGAAAATTCTTTTCTTGATGGATGTTGAATATTAGCCCCCACTCTCTTCTGGCTTGTAGGATTTCTGCCAAGAGATCTACTATGAGTCTCATGGGCTTCCCTTTGTGGGTAACCCAGACTTTTTCTCTGACTGCCCTTAGCATTTTTTCCCTTCATTTCAACCCTGATAAATATGACGATTATGTGCGTTGGGGTTGCTCTTCTTGAGGAATATCTTTGTGGTGTTCTCTATATTTCCTGGACTTGAATATTGGCCTGCCTTGCTATGTTGGGGAAGTTCTCCTCGATAATATCCTGAAGAGTGTTTTCTAGCTTGGATTCATTCTCTCCATCACATTCAGTTATACCTCTCAAATGTAGATTAGGTCTTTTCATATAATCCCATATTTCTTGGAGGCTTTGTTCATTTATTTTTGCTCTTCTTTCTGTAATTTTCCATTCTCATTTTATTTCATTGAATTGATCTTCAATCTCAGATATCCTTTCTTCTTCTTGTGGATTCAGCTATTGAAACTTGTGTATGCTTTACGAAGTTGTCGTGCTGTGTTTTTCAGCTGCATCAATTCATTTATATTCTTCTCTAAGCTATTTATTCCCATTATCATTTCATCAAACCTCTTTTCAAAGTTCTTAGTTTCTTTGCATTGGGTAGAACATGTTCTTGTAGCTCAGAGAAGTTTGTTATTACCCACTTTCTGAAGCCTGTTTCTGTCAGTTCATCAGACTCATTCTCCATCCAGTCTTGTTGCCTTACTAATATCTAACTTTAACCTTATGTGTCACCCTGAGTGAGCCCAGTCCACTGACAGAACCATGAGAAATAATAAAAGCAATTTTGTTTCAAGTTACTGAATTTTTCATTGGGGGTGGGATTAGTGGAGGAATTGTTACAGTGTATTAGATAATTGGAATATCTATTTGGGTTTTAGGGATGGTTTCTTAGAGTTATAAGAGAGTCACTTATATGAGACCTTCTTATTGTATACAAGAAGTTCACTTATTTTGAGTTAGAGGATGAGTTTGAATTATCCACAAGAGAAAGTTAAAGAAATGATAAGTGCAAAAAGAGCCTTTCATTTTCATCTTCAGGAAAGTGAAAGCAATTTAGCTTTACTGAATGTAAAATAATAATAAGGAAAGCTAGAAAATTGGGTCCATTGTTCAAAGAGGTTTCTGTGTATTGTGTTGAGGATCTGGTATCTTTAAAGTGGTCTTAATTGTTCTTAGAAAGCTAACAGTCTTAAGTCATCAGCTAATTGCATAATAACGAACTTAGGGGTTCATCCAAGTTGTTTCCAAATATGTTAATTGGCTTTGCTCAGGCTCATTCATTCATTTGTCCAATAATGTATTGAGCTCTTACTAGGCGCTAGGTGGTAAAGGGCTCAGAAAACCAATAAGTCATGTTTCCTTTCCCTCAAATGCTTAGAGTGTCTTTGATATTTAAATGAAGAGGAAAAAGTTAAAAAAGACACAGATCACAGATGATATGTTGAAAATTACGCCTTCTGAATACTCTAAGAGTTAAGAGAAGAAAACGTGATTGTGGATTCCCATGCAAGAGGGTGTTCTTGAGCAAATAGGTTCACTTCCTAATGTGCACAAAAGCCAATAGCAATGACACTGGCTTTTGAGAAAAGAAAAGCTCTACTGCAAAACCAGTCCATAAGAAGACAGTAAGTAGTCAAGATCAAATCTGTCTCAAGGTTTGGGATCTGGGGCAAGTTTCAAGGAATCACAGGACAAGGGAAAGAATTTAGGGATGTTGGCTTGGCAGGGTCTGATTGGAGGGCTTAACATTTGACCATTTATGGTAAGGCACACTGAGGCAGATTTTAGCCTCACATCTTCCAGGCCAGTGGACACCTTGCTTCTGAAAGAGTTCTGGTGTTCAGGTTCTGGTCAGTCCCAGTCTTGGTTCCGAGGGAAGGAATTGCTTGTCCTAGATATTGTTAGAGGTCAAAGCTTTTTGTATTGTGTGTGTCCAGGCTATATGACTTGTTTTTGGCTCTGTTACAGCTACCAGATAACACAACATTTTGCTATCAACATAGTACGCTAAGCTTGGGCGGGTCCCATGGTCACAAAGGGATTGTAGTTACTTATATATATCTTGGGATGGAACTAACACTATCCCAAGCCAGCCCTATAGCAATACTCACTTTCAAAAAAGACTGATCAGGTATTTTATAAAATAATAATCATGAAAGTAAACAAATTTCATTAACTATGTGTTAAGCACCAGTCTAAGTGCTTTAAATATTTTAACTCCCTGAAAGACGATTGTATGTGGTAGTAATAGTGATATTATCACCAATTTAGAGAGAAGCTATAGATTCATTAACTTGTCTATGGTCATATAGCAGTAGGTGACAGCACTGGGATTTGAACCCAGTTGCTACCACTAGCCAGCAAACTACTGCCTCTTATTATTATACTATGGGATTTATCTGAATGTGTTTTATGAAAGATTTTTAATGACAAGTTGATAACCTACTTTTGCTTTCTTTGTATGCTAGCTATGGGCGATTTTAAAAAAATAACAGAAATATTATATAGTCAAACCATCATCTATCAGTCTATTATTTGGCTATTTTGCACTGTTACTATCTTTTACCTTAATTGCATAACATAGTATATATCTTATATACATCTGTAAGTAATGTATAAGATAGAACTAAATTGATTTTTATTGCTATGGATACTTTTTGATAAGTAAAATAGAATCAGAATTTTATTTCATTGATGGGGGACAGTAATCCAAATATTTGATTCAGCTCTGAAAACTGAAATGCATGAATACTGCTAGTTGAAAGCATGTCTGTAGCATAGTTTTTACCTTTCTTTTGTTCTTGTTTGAACTTCATCCAATTTGGCCAATTTAACCTGACAGAAAGTGGCTTTCAGTGAAAAAAATGCAGGTGAAGAAAGAGCAGACAGCTGTGGCAAGAGAGAGCGAGGTTTGGAATCGCTTTTGCTTGGGTAGTAAGGTAGAGCAGGGGCCGTCCCCAGAGACCCCACACACACATCACAAGGTCCCCAGAGACCCCACACACATCACAAGGAGGGCATCTGCATGACTGGCTGAGTTGCTGTTTCTTTTGTTTTGATTTCCCCCACTCCCCCACCATGTCCCAACCCCAACAAAGCCATATTCAGTGAGTACTCTTAAGAAAATTACAGCCTCATTAGTTTACAAAGACAAAGGAACAAACAGACCAGTACTTGGTAACTTCTCATCTTTGAATAGGCCAGACCCACAGAGATGAATTCTTTGGAACATGCTGATAGAACAACAATAAAAATAGCAGCTACCATTTATTAAGAATACGTTATATGCCAGGCCCTGGTCTAAGCATTACTTCCTTTATTCTTCAAAGCAACCTCATGAGGTAGGAGCTATCACAACTCTATCTACAAACTGTAACAACTGGTTCAGAGATTGTCAGTAACTCGTGAGGGCCACAAAGTTGATAAGGATTCATGTCAGGACTTGAACTGGCTAGGTTCTGAGAAGAGTAATGTGTGACTCTCTTAGGACATTGTTTGTCAAAGGTAGGTAAGAATGCCTGTTTTTGTTTATTTTATTTATTTTTGTGTCTGATGCTTGGAAAATTTCCTTCTCTCTGAATTTGGCAATGTCACACTCATAGTTCAACTTAGATGCATTTTTACCTCTCTATTTGGTGGCTCTTGTTGGGAATGGTAAACTCTCATTGAAGTCACTGTTGGTGATAGTTGAATAAGTCTAGCAGGGGCTGGGAAAACAGAGTTGGCTGCCTAATGAGTGGTGATGAAAGCAGGGCAGAAGAACACACATGTGGAACTGGAAACCCTGTCCCTCACTGTGGCAGTTATGGAACCAGTGCTCCTAACAGACTCAAAGCATTTGGGTAATTTTGCAGGATGCGAATTTTTAAACAATATTTTTTCCTGCCTATTTTGCATGATGCTAATTTAAAAAATCGTATCTTTAAGATTTCCCAAAACACCATTCTGAGATTTTCTTAGTCCCAATTAAGATATCACATGGCATTAATGGATTTTTTTTTAAAGACTGTTTTGAAGGTGCTTAGGTTTTAAAACGTACAATATTTTCTGTTCTCCATCCTTCTCTCATTTCCCCTCTTGGCATTTTGGGATCCAGCAGGCACCCTCTTGACATCAGACCCAGAATATGTGTATTAGTGACAGCTGCCAAGGGAATAAAGTGGACGCAACAGATGTGGCGACAGCCGGAGTGGACTCAGTTCATTTTGAATTGTTTTTCAAGTGAGGCTCTGCCAGACAGCTCAGAGACCTCATCATGTGTTTTTGTTTTTGTTATTGTTGTGTTAGTTAAAAGGCTAAAGGTACATTTGTACATGAATAAAGAAGTCTTAGAAAAATTTCAAAAATGTAATATTTTCATCTGAAGACCTACATTTAAAAGAGAGGGCTTCCTAGCATGCCTAGTTTCCAAGACATATGTAACTGTCTATGTTGACTACATCTCTAGTTATTGACCATGGCAGAGCTTTCCTAGACAAATTTCCCTAAAAAGAAAGTCAACAAATCTTTTAAATCCTCAGCCTCCTGACCACTTCAGCTGGAACTTTGGGGACCAAGCCTGAGCTTAGTTTCCATTTAATCCATCTGGGGCTTAGCCTACCCATCTGGATTTTAAAAGGCTCCCCAGGTAGCTCTATTATATAACCAAGGTTGAGAGCCACTAATCTGGAAAGATTTCCTGAAGGCAATCATGATGCCCTAAACCCTTCTGACAGGTTTATCATTAGTTGGGGCTAAGCAAGAAGCCTATGGAGAAAGAGATTGGATCCACAGCTGTCATCATCATTTCCTATCAGTGTGACTTTGTTTAACCTCTGTGCTTTGGTGTCCTACTTTTAAAATTATAATAATAGCACCTATCTGTGGGGTTGCTGTTAAAACTAAATGAGATCATTCATGGAAAGTGTCTAGCACAGAACCTGGTGTTTAGTAAGTGCTTAATAAAGATTGGCTTTCTGATGTGCCTCTCCTTGTCATTCTGTTGAGGCCAGCCACATTTGTGAACACCTCTGTGTACACCCACACATATATATTTATATTTAATATTTATGTTGACTTCTTCCTAGGAAATGGGTTATGATCTAGATAAAATGGAAATTCTTAATAAATACTTGTTGACTTGAAATGGATAATGAGGCTGATGTCCAGTCTCTGGTGGGAAATACTATGGCTGGAGGGACATTAACACAGAGAGGAGAGGAACATTATCTAGTCTTTACCTCATAGTTTCCTTTACATGTGTTTATTTCTGGGTAACAAAAAAATTCTAAGATATCCCTTCAGAATGAAGAAAAACAGTACTTTTTGGCATCATACAATACCCTCCAGTTTTGGCCTTCAGATGGATTTTATGTGGAGTAGATGGGCACTTTACTTGTATTGGTTTGACACATTTGGGTTTCATATCAGATTTCAATTGACAAAAATCATTTTTCTGTTAGAGAATTTTGATGATCATTTCTAGTCTACCTTTCTCTATAGATGGGGAAACAGAGGCCCTAGCAAGTTAAGTGATCTGCCAAGTTATCCCTGCAAGAAAGTGAACTGGGTGGTGTCCTAGGTTCTCCTGGTCTCCCCTCTAGAATTCCAGTCTTTCCTGGATAGTCTATGGTGGTGTTTATCTGACTTTAATGCAGGTAAGCTTCACTTGGGGATCTTGTTGAAATGCACATTCTGATTCAGTAGGTCTGGGCCAGTTCTGAGTCTTCATTTCTTACATGCTCTCAGTTGTCAGAATAAAACAGCCCTTTAAGTGTTAACAGTGACTTCCTAGTACATGGCTTAGATGCTATGCAGACTTAAGATTCGCCTCTTACTGGCACGTTTTCAATCTCCTACCTTTACTAACATGGATGCTTTTATTTGCAATGAGTCTCCTCTTCTTTCCACTGATCAGAGCCCCATGATTCAGCCAAGGCTTCCCTTACTATCTCAGTGCCACTCATCTTCTTTCAATTCTTACAAATTAACATTTAATTATTTTCTTGATGTTTTCATTATTTTGTATGTGTTAACTTCTTTATAACTAGATCATAAGCCCCTTTAGATGAGAATTATAGCCTGACTTTTTATATGTGTAAATGGTTAATAAATATGTATAGGCTAAGAAAATCTGCCCATGTCAGTCTGAGTGATGCACAGTGAATTGCTGACTTCCTTGTTTGTGAGTGTATCCTAAAATAAACACCACTGTCATTATTGTCATCAACACTGCTTTATTATTATCACCTCTCTTTCCTCAGGTAGTCCTCTGGGCCCCTGCACAATGATGATTTTCTGTAGAATTTCTAAAACACCATTTGCTTTACTCAGTTGGTTGTAGTCAGTTGTTGCTTAGCAATAATAATGACACATTGAGAATCATCTGATGAGCTTTGAACACCCTGAGCAGAGGCTAGCCAAGGGCAGCTGCTTGTTTAATTGTGGTCTCCAGTCATCACCAGGGGAGTGTAGTGCCAAGGAGAGAAGAAAAGCTCTGTAACTGCCACAAAATGTGTTTAAATCACATTTTTGATACAAATTCACATTAAAAAAATTAAGTAGTAATAAAATCTTTAATATGCAGACCATTTTCATGGCCTTGAAACAATAGACATACAGACCTGGCCTGAAAAAACATATCCTCGCCAAGAGCCTGTGAGATTATTTGACCATGTGTGTGGCTCCTGTCTTCCAGAATTCTCTGTGGGTGATGGATGGGGACGACCGTGGCACTGATGGCTGCATAAGCACCTGAGGAATGGCTGTTTGAAAAAAGTCATTTAAAAACGGAGTTGTTTGTGAATCATTGGAGTTTATGTTAGTGGCCCCCTTTTTATATGACTCAGAATATATTAATTATGTTCCTATGCCTGGGGCCTTTCATGTCTAGTTTAAGTCTACAGTGGATCACAAGTGCCAAGTTATAAAATCCTGAAAATAAGGGTTTCTCTTAGAAACCTTGGAACTGTATGCTAGCAATTAGAAATACTGACTAATGCTCTGGATGACCTCATCATCTCTTTTCTTTTTCAAGTTCCACAGCTTTATGGTCATGTTGCAATTAGTGATGTAGTGATAGGATGTGTATAGAATGTTGCCGCTACTGATGACTGTTTCTATTGTCATCCTGTTAATATTGTTGTTACTTCATAGAACATTAAGGCCCTCAAGTTTCCTAGGTTTAGGACTGAACAACTCCAGGAATCTGAAAGATAATACACATAAAGAGAATGATGGACATAATCCCAAAGAGAGAGAAAGGAGTTGGGAATGGAGGACGCATATTCTAATAACTCACCATCACCACATGAAATATACAACACAGAGATAAGTTCATGGCTCTCTAAGATGAAACAGTTCTTGGGAGGCTCACATATTAGGAAGGGTGTTGGAAAGACTATGGCCAGTGACATTTCATTTTGGCAATTTTAGTACTTGATATTTTAAAGAATTATCCTAATTAGATGTAGTTAATTCATACTTAAGTTGACTTTGTATGAAGTCAACTTTGAAGATTCTTTTCTGTGGTTCTCTGGCTTCCATTGATTTTAGAACAAATAATCAAACATTTTAAATAACATCCATCAGCAGGTAGGGTTCTTGAATTTTGAAAATGAGATGTGAAGAGTGGCAGACTATATGTCGATAAAAAATCCCCAAATGAATTGAAGTTTGTTTTCAACTATGAGCTCCACTTGGCTAGAAAATGATATTTATTGTTACTGCTATGGTCACACTTGCTTCCCTTTTACTGTACTCCTTTCTGGAATGTCAAGGCCCTAGAGTGCTGGCATGTTGGTGTATGTGGACAGAGCAGAGTTAGGAATCTGAGGACTCTGAAGGAAAAATGGAAAAACTCCAGCAAGGAAGAGGGAGATTATGCTTAAAAAAACACACCAGCCTCTCCCTACGCATTACAACTAGAGCCACTGCTCTAAAATGTTACCTTTACGATGTCATCCCCTTGCTCAAAAATTATGAAGGCTTCCCCATGCCTATAGGATAAAGTCTGAACACAGCATCTGGTCCTTCAAGACTTGCTGCAGCCAGTCTTCCTCTACAACTCAAAACACACCCGCCCCATTTTCTCTATACCTAAGGTTCTTTATCTCTACCGTTATAATTTTCCTTTCTGATGACATGTTAAGCACTTCATTGTCTCAGATCTGCTTTATTCACTTTTATATCAATTAAAGCATCAGTGTCTGCCTTTTTTGCCCCTCCCAGGAGAAATCACCTATGCCCCGCTCCCTCCTTTGAGCCAAGATGAATGCAACCACTTCCCTTGCTTAACTTTGACAAGGCAGCTCCTGCAGCCCTAGTTTAGTCAGAGCTGCAAGTTAAACTGTTTATCCTAGATCAGGCAGGTGGTGTGCCAGAGATAAGTCCAAACCATGCTGTGCCTTCAAACCACAGACTTTTCGTTTTCCAGAGCGTTGATCTGTGTTTTGCACATAGGCTCCTGTCTTGATTTCTTTCCTTATCACCCCAGTAAATCAGCTGGTGGCCCAGAATCACCATGCTCTTCATCTGCATTAACCTACCACTTGCCTGCTTGCACTCACACAGCTGCCACACCCTCCTCACCACATGTTTAAGCTCGTAAACTTGTTTTGGCCTTATAAGCATCAAGACCTGTTTAACTCTGTCCAAACTGAACCCCATGCCTTGCATTGCTCAACTTCTTTTGTGGCTGCATTCTGATCCTAGATAAGTATCTTTGCAAGCTGCCTAACTATTCCTGGATTCTAGAGTTTCGTTTCCCAAGCATATTCATGTGCTTTCCACCTGCGTAGTGTTTAGCAGAAGGCAAAATTGTTGCTTCCCTAAGAAAGTTTTAAATTCAGATTTCCCTGGAGACATAATAGGCAGCATGCCCTGAAAACGTCCTGTGTGTCTATGACTTAGTACACTGACTCCAAAAGAGTTCCTAAGGGGTGAAATCATTAGCGTATTTTATAACATTCAAAGATCATTCACAATGAGGGAATGTATATAATCTGTCACAATGTGTTGTTAATAGTGTTGGAAATTATAAGAGGAAAAACAGTTATTGATCACACTCAAGATGAATCAATACAGAAACTAAGTATTCTGAAATTCAGAAAATTCCACCTGAATTTGGTGTCTACTTAAATGATATACATGTCTCAGAAAAGAATATTATTTCTGCTCCATGTTTTCAAGAGGAAGAACTAACGGCATTATGTACCTAAATGATGATGATGATGATGATGATGATGATTGTTTTTTGAGACACAGTCTCGTTCTGTCTCCCAGGCTGGAGTGCGGTGGCCCGATCTCTGCACACTGCAACCTCCGCCTCCTGGGTACAGGCAATTCTTCTGCCTTAGTCTTCTGAGTAGCTGGGATTACAGGTACCTGTCACCATACCTGGCTAATTTTTTGTATTTTTAGTAGAGATGGGGTTTCACCGTGTTAACCAGGATGGTCTCGATCTCCTTACCTCATAATCTGCTCACCTTGGCCTCCCAAAGTGCTGGGATTACAGATGTGAGCCACCACGCCTGGCAAGATTATTTTTATTTATTTACATAATTTGTTATTAAAATTACTTTTTTTTTTTTTTTTTTTTTTAAAATTTTTTTTTTTTTTTTTTTTTTTTTGGAGAAGGAGTTTCACTCTTTTGCCCAGGCTGGAGTGCAATGGTGCAATTTCAGCTCACTGCAACCTCTGCCTCCCGGGTTCAAGCGAATCTCTTGCCTCAGCCTCCCAAGTTGCTGGAATTACAGGCATGTGCCATAATGCCCAGCTAATTTTTGTATTTTTAGTAGAGATAGTGAAGCAGGAAAACGGCGGCAAACAAACCTCTCAAACACTGAACTGGGAAGGAAGTGATTTATTTGTCTGGGAGCTGCAGCAGGCCTGAAATGCCCTCATAACCGAGCTCCCCAAAGAGAAAATCCTGTCCCCTTTTAAAGGCTCACAATCTTAGACGTTACATGTGAAAAGGTCTCGATCCATGGAGTAGGCACGGGGTACGTGACTTAGGTGGGGATCTGATCGTGTTGAGCAAAAACAATGCTTTCCGGAAAGATTCTTCCATACCATGCCTGTGATCTACAGGAGTGCGATTAAGGGTGGTGCGTGTATCTGCCAGCCTTTACTTCTCCTATTGAAATGCGATGTAGAAGTCTAGGGGGAAGGGCTCTTAGAAGCTTAAGACGATTAAGGGTCTCCTTCCTCATAGGGTTTCCCCATGTTGGCCAGGCTGGTCTTGAACTCCTGACCTCAGGTGATCCACCTACCTTGGCCTCCCAAAGTGCTGGGATTACAGGCGTGAGTCACTGTGCCCAGCCATAATTATAATTAAAAGGTGTTTTTTGGAATATGTAAGAATAAAAATGATTCGTCAAAAAAGCAAAACATTTGCTATTATCATATTCCCCAATAATAATGATTATCATCCTTTTCTCTTTTGGTCTCCCTTTCACATCACCATACATATCATTTCTTACCAAAATTAGCTCCTTCTTTACATATTTTTGTACCTAGCTCTTTTAATCAGCAAAAATCTATGAACATATTTTCATACTAATAAATATGTATTCATATTATCTCTTGTAATGACCACATGTAGTTCCTTGTATTGATTTCCTATAGTACCACTGGTCTCCTATGACTAGATATCATATGGACTTATCTTTTTGCTATTTTTAAAATGCTGCAAAAATATTCTTTGGTCTACATCTTTGAGATCTAGTTTTTTGTTTTTTGTTTTTACTTTAAATATGCAGAAGTAGATGATGACTCGTACAAAGAATATGTAGTTTTCAGCTTTTAGATATTTATCACCAAATTGCTCTCAAGGAAGTTTGCTTCACGTTATCTTCCCTCGCAAGTGGCTCTTTTCTGGAGACCCAGTTGTAGTTCTTTTGATTGACAGGGCTCTTTTAAATCTCTGTCAAGCTGACAGGCAAAAAATATTGTGTATTGTTTTATTTTGTTTATCCAATTTATTCATTCATTTAACAGGTATTTATTGAGTACTTATTATGTACCAGGAACTCTTCAAGGGGTGAAGGGAAAGTATGAAACACGACAGAAAGTTCCTTTCTTCTGTGAGGATGTAATTCTAGTGGGAGAACCAATAAGCAAACAAACAGAAGAATCTTAGACAGGGAAACATGCTAAGTTGAGAACTGGGGCAGCCAGTGCCTGGGGAGCTACATTGGAACCGTAATTGTGAAACCATTTCAAAGTGGTAACATTTACAGTGAGACCTGAACGACAACAAGTAGCCAGGTGTGCAGTGATTCTCCAGAAAGGAGTTCCAGGTATTGAGAACAGTGGACATAATAGTTTGAAAGAGTATTTATAGCAGCACTATTCACAATAGCCAGAAGGTAGGAACAACACTAATATCCATCAGCAGTTGAATGGATAAACAAAATGTGGTATATCCATGCTATGGAATATTATTCAGCCTTAAAAACAAATGAAGGACTGATACATGCTATGGCATGGATGAACCTTGGAAACATTAGGTTAAGTGAAAGAAGCCAGTCACAAAAGGCTACATATTGTGTGATTCCTTTTATATGAACTATCCGTAATAGATTAGTTCATAGAGACAGAAAGGAGATTAATCATTGCAAGGGGCTGGGGTGGTGGTGGAGAATGACTGTGTAATATTAATGGAGTTTTCTTCAGGTGTAATGAAAATGTTTTGAAAACAGATAAGGGTGATTGTTAAGGACATTGCGAATGTACTAAATGCCACTGAATTGTATACTTTAAAATGGTTAGTTGTATGTTATGTGAATATTACTTCAATTTTTAAAAATGTGCTAAGGTGAGTATAAATTTGCTTGTGAGAACAGAAGGGCTGGAGTTAGGTACATGTGAGAATGAAAGGAAGGTAGATGAGAGTTTTCTGTGCCTCTCCCAGGAGCAGAAATCTTTTGCTTCTACCCTTTTCCCAGTAACAGTGGCTCTTTTCCTACATCCTGAGGGAAAGATGGCTTCCCACCTCCTCCCCAGTGATAGACTCGTCTTATTTCTGTCCCTCCTGGCAAGTAATGAGTGTATGCCTGGGACCTGGGGTAGGAGAGTTTGCTGCCCTCTGCTGGCAGCTATGGTATCTGCTCCACAGGAGAGAAAGGTTCAGGAAATAGGCAGTGTTTTCTCCTCTCCTGTGCAGCTGTAGATCACCTCCAGCAGGCTACATCACCAGGCTAAGTTTGTGGGGCAGAGGTGGGAGATTCTCTTTTGCCTCCTTTGTCCTGCCTCCACGCTATCTTGTGGGAAAGCAAGGGAGCCAGGGAGCCCACTATTCCTATGAGTCTGGAGTTCCTGGCTATTCTATACTGACACTCTTGTCCATGCTTGGCCTTAATGAATTTCTTAAAATTTTAGTTGATTTCTCCTTACTTGCTTGTATGCTGGCTACTTCTTATTCTCATGCTCTGTCAAAGATGAAATAATTATATTATTGTTAAGTTGGGAGTGATATTAACAATATGAAAAAGTGGAAGTGGAAGTATATGTGCGTATATACATATATATTTTTAGTTTGTGCATAGTTAAATCAATCAGTTTTTTTCCTTTATGGTTTCTGTATATTTCCACATTTTTAGGAAAGAAAAAAATATCTTCACTAAATATTATGTAAATATTTGCCTATATGTTTTTAAAGGTTCCATAATTTTTCTTTTTTTTTTTTTTAAATGTATTTATATCCTTAATTTATCTTGAAATTATTCCAGGATAAAATTTAAAGTAGATATCGTTACTCCCCAAAATGAATAAACAGTTTTCAGATATAATGTATTAAATAACCTATCCTTTTTTTTTCTTTTTTTTTGGAGACAGAGTCTCCCTGTTGTGGCCTGGGCTGGAGTGCAATGGCACAATCTCTGCTCACCTCAACCTCCGCCTCCTGGGTTCCAGCAATTCTCCTGCCTCAGCCTCCCAAGTAGTAGAGATTACAGGTGCCCACCACCATGCCTGGCTAATTTTTGCATTTTTTTAGTAGAGACGGGGTTTCACCATGTTGGCCAGGCTGGTCTCAAACTCCTGACCTCAGGTGATCCACCTGCCTCGGCCTCTCAAAGTGCTGGGATTACAGGGGTGAGCCACCATGCCCAGCAACCCACCCTTTTTTATTTGAATTGATACCTTGATCATATGCTTATTTTTGATCTATTTATAGGTTTTCAACTCCAATTCATTGATCCAATCCACTGTTTTTCCACAGTGCCGCTAAGTTTTAATTACTATAGTTTTATAATATGCTTTAACCAAAAGGATAATTTCTGTCTCATTATTCATCTCTAATGAAAAAAAGATCTGGGTTATTCTTGGTTTTTTTTTCTTCTAGTTGATCATCAGGACCATCTTTCAAGTTCTTCAGAAGATCTCATTGAAACTTTCATTGGGATTATGTTAAATATTAGAGTAGTTCTTTGTCAGCATTTTCAACTTCTTGAGGGATTATTATTATATTTAGGATTCTAATTCTTCTTGGGTTAAATATGATAATTTATACTTTCTAAAACATCATACATTATCAAGGTTTTCACATACAGTAAAATATATTCACATTTTATAAAATATTTTCTATAAGATTTTAAAATCTGTAGTTCTCTGGGTATATTAAAAATTTTTTTTTGAGTTTTAGTTTTTTTGCATACATGGTAGCTGTATATATTTAAGGGGCACATGAAATATTTTGGTGCAGACATGCACAGTGTGATAATAACATCATGAAAAATAAGGTATCCATCCCCTTAAGCATTCATCCTTTGTATTTCAAACAATCAAAATATACTCTTTTAGTTATTTTGAAATGTATAAATTATTGTTGATCATAATCCTGTTGTGCTATCTGGTTATATTTCATTTTTGATATCTTATTCTACCTGATAAATCTTTGCAGAAATTATTTTTTTCAGTATGCATTTTGTAAACATCCAGCTCTGAGGTTTAGCCACCTTACTGTTGCTTTCCTGAGCCTCAACTTTCTCAGCTGCTAAGTTGAAGATGGTAGTATTGACTCCACAGAATTGTCTTAAGGTTTTAGTGAGACAATAAAAATAAACATTTGGCATAGTGTTGGTCACATAGTTAGGATTCAAGAAATAGTAATGATGATCATTCTTCTTTTAAACATATTCATTGCCCTCTTCCTCTTCTTCAGGTTAATTTTACAACTCTTATTCAAAAGTCTTGAATTTCATAGTAATTTAAAGCTTTTTTTTTTTCTGATCGTAGGCTTACCTATAAATTTAACTGTGAGAGATAACTTTAATGTTATCCTAAAATTTACCCTATCCTAAAATTATAGGATATGGGTAAGCCTACACTTAGGAAAAAAAAAAAAAAAGCTTTAATATGCACGGTGACCTGGAAACTGTAATCCCAACACTTCTGGAGGCTGAGGGGGATAGATAACCTGAGGTCAGGAGTTTGAGACCATCCTGACCAACATGGAAAATCCCTGTCTCTACTAAAAATATAAATTTAGCCAGGTGTGGTGGTGCATGCCTGTAATCCCAGCTATTGGGCGGAGGTTGCAGTGAGCCAAGATTGCACCACTGTGCTCCAGCCTGGGCAACGAGAGCAAAACTTTATCTTAAAATAAATAATAAATGAATAAATAATAAAAAATAAAGTTTCTGAACTGACTATAATGAAAGGATTGATTTTCTTTTTGGGTCAACACTCATTTAAAATAATGGTTTTGAGAGATTTGTGTTTCGTCCTAATTTTCAAATTCATTTACTATTTTTTATTGAGAAATATGATCTATTTTTACTATGAATCATTTATTGAGGTATTATTTTGTAATGCCTCAAGATTAATGGAAAGAATCTTTATTCCCTGTTTGAATAGTACCAAGAGTCACATATCTGACAGTAACAAATGATTAACTATAAAATTTAACTTTCTTATGCTCTGAAGCTAAGGAAAAGAATTTTAAATTCTGATAGCTGAAAGAGCAATTAAGTTTGGCTGAGGTGAGGTATGGAAAACTATTTTAAAAATAAAGGTTTCACAGAGGAGATTTGGGTAAGAACAAGGCTTCAACTTGTAAATGAAATAGGAAAAGGTGGAAAAGGGCAAAAACAATATTAACATTTTTTTTTCCAAAGGATATAACAAGTTTTTCTCTACATAAATGAATCTTTTTATCAGCTTAGGAAAAATTTCTTCTATTATATCTGTCAGTATTGATTTTTGTTGCACTTGTTCTATTATGTTTTTTGGGAACCTAAATTGTTCATGTTTAATTTTGTTTCTCTTTTCTATCTATAAACTTTGTCATTGTGTTCTTCTGAATTTTGGGAAACCTCCTTGAGATTTTCCTCTCTGTCTCTCATTTGATTTTTCACATAGTCTTTCCCTTTGTTGACTCCAAAATAAATTTTATTGTTTTTATTTTAAGCCATTAATTCTCTAGTCATGTATTCTCTTTTCATTTATCTGTTGTATCTCTTACAAGTTCCTCCTCAGCTTTATTATGATGATAATTTTTGCATTATCCTGAACATGCAATTTCCTGGAACTTTCTTCTCCATATTACAGATCATTTTTCAAAGGCACCTTTTTCCTCTGAATTTTCAAAATGTTATTTTTTCTTTCTTGGTCTCTACTATTTTTGAGTGGGCCCAGTACTTTATTTTATACCTCTTTACACTTGAATAAAATATAGATTTGATTATCTGTCAACACACAGCATGTATGACGTTCTCCTAAATTTATTAAATATACAACTAGGGGGCATGTTGATGAGCTTCACTTCTGGTCCAATCCCTACACTCACGTGGGGTACCTGTATACCACTAAGGTATAACCTCTACAGCCTGCTACTGCCCACCCCACAAAAGAGTAGAAACTCTTTTCGCTAGTCTCAGTACAACCAATTTGTACCTCAACTTCTTTTCTAAAATATAATATAGTATTTCTCATGCTACTCTGAATATTCATGGATAATAGGCCACTCCCTAGTTTGTCTGTATAATTCTGATTATACTTACTTTGCTTGTTCCCAAACCTGTTAATTCCAGTTAACTGTTTTAAGAATTATGTGATTTAGTTGAATATTATGTAAATGGATGAATACATTTGGAATTAAGAAAATATCTGTGAAATACGTATTTAGAAAAGTAATTTTCTAGTAAATAATGCTGTCAAAATAGATGTGAGCAAGAAAATGGTGAAAGATTGAAACGTGTAAAAATCTATAAAGATTTTATACTTCCATTGTTTCATAGATTATTGAGTTTTCAGTATTTTTTAAAGAACTAAAATTTGAAATTATAGATAATGTATTACTCCAAGAGAGTGATAGGAAACTCTAATCAGTGGGCTCATTATCAAATGAAAGACCTTGAATGAAATAGTTGTGAATTACTTTGTTTTACATATTTAAGTTGAACTACTTAGAATATATGTTTCACTTTTCTGGTTTCCTGCTTTAACCAAGGAACAGACCAGAGTTTATCAAATGCATGAGTTCTGCAGATAATGGCTGTTTCTCGTCTAGGATCTTTTGGTTCTTTCCTTTGTGTAGCACTTTATTTGTGGGGATACACTTACAAGATTGCAAATCACTGTCAAGAATATGCCACTCTATTCCCTAACCTTTGTTTTTGGGAGGGACTAAAATTTAATGAAGATCGTTTGACATGTTGTAAAAAAGTTTAGATTCAAAATAATAAATGCATATGCATGTGCATGCTCACTCACACTCACACACACACACTCACACGCACATACACAGCCACACACACATGCATGAAGTCTCCTTGTAAACATTATTTTACCCAGCTCTATTTTTGTAAGGAAAATGAAAGCTATGACCCAGATTTCCTGGGGGAGAAAAGTTTTGGAATTAAAGTGCACGTGATACGCAAAATAAATGAACTCAAACAAACTGCAATGCAGTGGGAGTTCTGCTTTCATGCTGTAAACTCATTTGTCAAAATAATAGATGCTATATCTACATGGATGACCTATATGGCCTCTCATTAACTTGGTTTGATTAGACAGCTAAACTATTCAGTAGAGTCTGAAGAAGATTCTCAATATAATTGGGAGCCCAAAGTGGATAAACCAACACTAAACAGTAAGAATCTAAATTCATTATTCAAGTAACTTGATGCATAAAACCACAGAAGAAATCAGAATTATCTCTGGGCATCTTTGTGCTGTGATGACAACCACTTATCTGTGTACACAGATAAATTGCTAGAACACTGGATAGTGCAATGTATTTAATAATAATGTGGAAGAAGTTGCTCATAAGAGCTGATTATATCTGTTGATTTTCCTGGTTATTTTTAGAACCCACTTAATAAGTGTTTATTGTTAAAGAACAATAGGAATAAAATCAATCATACATGTATGCTTTCAAATACTTATCTGTTTTAATTATTGGAGCCAACGAGTTGCATCTTCTCTTTGGCAAATGACAGTTGAATTCATTGTAGAGGATACTCACATCTTTGACTTGTTAAAAATGATGACAATGGGCCTGTTTTCAGTTTGCCTCTGTTGGTTGCCATAGTTTCCTAGGATACAATGACTCCCAGTTTCCATGGGCACACCACTGGCTAGGGCTGAAATGTTCTCTGTCATGATGCAAGGGCAAATCTGGGAGCATCCTCTGTTTAAAACTGCATTTTTGAAAATTTCAAGATGGAAGGATTAATGAAAATAAAATAACAGCAAGGACTCCTTTTGTGCAAACAAGGTACAATAATAAAGAATGGTGATTGTAGGCAAATAGCCATAACAATGAATTCATCAACAAGGCAGATGGAAAGGGAAAGATAAAGAAGGAAGGGGGACACAGAGGAGGATCTGGGGCTAAGGGAAGAAGCCACGGATGCTGTTAAATTATTTGTATCACATGAATGAAACAGAATTATTAAAAAATGGCTTAGTTAGAGGCCATTTATTTAACAATAAAAGCACTTACTTTATTCTTTCATTTTATATTGACTCTAGCTTTTGGCACATTTTTACCTCTTCATTTGTCTGTAGATCAATTAAAAGTAATCTGCCTCTTAGCTGAAGAATTCCTAATCCTGAAAGCTGTTTCCCTCAGTGAATCCCGGGTCTTTTCCACAAATTCTCATGATAACATTTTTTGTTTTATGTGTGGATCTCCTTTGCTGCCTCTTGCCCTCTGTTCTCCAATTTTTGTACGCCTTTCCTTTGAGTTTGTTTTCTGTGCTCAAAAACCTACTTTCTCATAATCTTCATCTCAGCTGGTTTTTAAAAAACATTACTGCTTTGTCAATGTGCTTGGTTCCCAGTTTATAGTTTTACACTTTTTGGGTCCTCTTTGCTGCCTGATAATGAGTTGTTGAGATAATTTACCAAGCTGTTTTTGCTTTTTTGGGAGGCTGACTATTTAATGTGTATATTGCTTGCTGCCACTGAAGTTCATTAAGAAATACCTAGTTTATTCATTACTAGCATTCATTTATATTGCTTCATTGTAGGGGAGGAGACATATTTTTTCGGAACCCATCCAGATGTATGAATGGGTCCTTACTACAAAAGACAAATCAACAAAAGAAAAGCATGACATTTATTTATAATAAGTTTTATGTGACATAGGAGCCTTCATAAGGAAATGAAGACCAGAAGAAATGGAAGAACCCATGTATTTTTTATACTAGCTTTGATGAATAAGTGGATGAAATAGAGAAGTATGATTGGATTTAAAAGTATGATTTACTGGTAATAAACCAGGAAGAATTTAGTAAGAATTGTTTGTTCAGATTCTTCTTTGTGATCCTGTTATATCTTCAGAGATATGGATGTTACTTTGCTCTGGGTACAGGAAGGCACCTCTTAAGGAAGGTCCTGTGAACTGCTTCAGAGTAAGGTTAGAGAATCTTTCCTAGGATTTATGACCTGAATCAGGAGAGAAGGATGAGGGAAGGTGAAAGTGAACTTCCTGTTTCTGTTTTCTGAAATGCCAAGGTGCCACATTTTGGGGTAGTGTGTGCTAAATTGCATCACCATAAAAATTTCTTAGTTTCCAAAAAGTTGAAAAGATCCATTTTTCTTGAAGCTATACCTGAAAATTAAAAACATTCCTATTTTTAAAAGAAATGTCAAAACAATTACAAGTCTGTTAGTGCCATTTATACTCTGCTGGGCCATGAGCTTGGACTAAAAACACTGTCTTCAAATAATTCAGAATTCTTTTGAAAAGAATGGAAGTAGCTTAGGATATTAAGTTAAAGAAGTTGATTGAAGAGCTAAACTCAAGCGTACTTATATATGTGTTCTCAAACTATAGTGTGCATCACAATTACTAGGATGGTAACACAGATTGCTGTGCCCAATCACAGAATTTCTGGTTCAGTAGGCTTGGAGTGGATCCAACAATTTGTGTTTCTAACAACTTCTCAGGTGATGCTAATGCTGCTTGTCAGGGGGGTACTCTCTGAGAAAGACTGTTCTATGTTAGATAGATCACATTAATGTGATCACTGAACAGTTTAGGAAGCTGCTAAAGATGACTAAAAAGCTTTTGGAAACTCTGAGTACCTTAGGTGCTCTCTTCCTTTAGTAAGAAGGGTATTCAGCTTATCCACATTGAAAACGAAGTAGAGAATTGAGGTAATTTTCAGAGTAATGTTTAACCACCCAAAAGCATGTTAACCTTGTTCTTTTCACATTTTAGATGTTGTTTAGGTTGTTTTCAAGACTATGTTATAAAGATAATTATCTTGTTATGATATTATTTGTGTTAAAGTAAGTTGGTTGGCACATCCATTGCTTTTGATTTCCAGAATGAACTTACCATGGATAATTTTCAACTAGGCAAATCTCTCAGAACATACATAACCCTGAAGTGAAAAAAAATTATTTCACTAACAAATTAAATTCAATAGTTATAAATATTCCATAAACAATTATAGCTCATTTCTAGAATAGAAGGGTTATTCATATTAGTAAATCTATTGATAATACAATATATTCTTGGATAAATGAAAACAACCACCACCACCACCACTAATCATTTAAATATTGCCAAAAAGGTATTTGGCAATATTTGTCATGTATTTCTGATGCCAAAAAATAAGAAAGTAAGAATACTGTAGATGATTAGTTCTTTAACATAAGAAATATACACATTCAATCAACCAATCAATCAATCATCATCTGGCCAATCTAATCTAAAGACATATCTTAAACCAAAGTCAGAAACAAGAGGATACTCAATATCGCTATGATTTTTTACATTTTTATTAAGGTGTAATTGATTTCTTTTATGATTAAATAAACTGCATATATTTAAACTGCACATATTTAAAGTATATGTTTTGACATGTTTACACTTATGAAACGATTACTATGTATAAAATAATGAACATATTCACCACCTCTAAAACATTTTTTGCATCCCTTTGTAATACTTACCACCTGCCCTTACCTCACCTCTCCTGCCCTGGCCACTGCTAGAAAGAAGAGTATACACTATGGGATTCTACTTATTTACAATTCTAGAAAATGCAAACTTATCTATAGTAACAGAAACAAGATTGGCAGTTATTGCCATTATTTTTCACCACTGTTTTGGAAACACAGTAGCAAATATTATTAAATATGAGAAAGAAATAAAAAGCAAAAATGTTTGAAATGAGAAGAAAATAATTATTTGCATGAATATTATTGTTTACATAAAACATCCAAAATAATTATAAAAATTAGGGAAACTTAGTAAGCTAGTAGCTTCTAAAAATCAATCTATAAAAATCAGTATCTTTTCTGTATATAAATACTAATTAGATCATATAACTGAAAGTGTTTCTAATAGCAACTAAAAATTAAAATATTTAGATGCAAATGAACAAAAATTAAGTTTGTATGTAGAAAACTGTTTTAAGCCCTATTATACGTGCCAATTTTGTCTAAATTAATCTATATATTTATTGAATCCTCATGAAAATAACAGTTTATTTTGCCTGTAACCTAGAATCTAAAACAATGCTAAAATCCATCTTGAAAAACTGAAAACAAATATTGTGGACAAATACAGGCCATTAAGTAGTGAAAATGGCTGTTCACAGAGAACCAGGTAGTATACTTGTCCCCACGGTCCACCCCTTCCTGACTCTTAGGCAAATCACATCAACTGAGTTTCAGGCTTCCTCGCCTCTGAAGTGGGCATGTAACACCCATGCTGCCTTACAAGATTCATATGCACTGTCAAGTGTGATACAAACATGTACGAAGAGACTTTACAAACTGTGATGTTCAATTCACATGTAAAGAGTTAGTGCTGAT
Organism: Cebus imitator; assembly: GCF_001604975.1. Taxonomy (NCBI): domain Eukaryota; kingdom Metazoa; phylum Chordata; class Mammalia; order Primates; family Cebidae; genus Cebus; species Cebus imitator. The sequence goes on from NW_016107603.1 coordinate 2,436,939, forward strand.
ATTCTTTTAATGTCAGTAGAATGGATGATCTAGAGATGTGTATAGAATATGGATATGTAGAATTAGGCATTAACGTTTTGCCTCAAGCATATTCTAGTCCTATATTCTCTTAGTTATTTTACAGAAAGGGAGCTAGCAGCTACTTAATAAAAAACCAGAAAGTACAGTGTTCTTGGAGAAGTTAGAAATCTGAGTTCTGAAAGCTCAAATGAAAGGCTCCCTGGCAGCAAGATGTTCATTCACAAATTGCCTCTACACCAAAGGAAAATCCAGGCATAGATCCAGAGAGAAATAAAACTCTATTAGAATTCAGTTACTGTTTATTTTGTTTAACTTTTTAACCCTCTGCTATTTAATTCCAGTTTTAATTACAGTGGATGCAACACAAAAGCAAAATAAATTGGCTTTAAAAAATTCTGCATATATACATACTTGTCTATTACCAAAAAGTTAGCAAGAAAGATATAAAGACACTAATTACCTTTTTGCTGTACTTGTCACACTGTGTTTAGTTTTCTCTTTTGCAATGACCTTTTGTTCAATAGCTCTAAAAAACTAGGTGATCCAGTCCACTTTAAAATCCGTGATATCTTATGAGCAAATGATAAGCAATATTTTGGGTGACTGCTGGGGTAATTACAAATTTAGTGATAATATATGCAAATCTTATGTGAAGGAAATTATAGGTCACTGTTGTTTGTAACATGTCATTTCTGTGGTGATAAAAGAAATTGCTGTTAATTACCAGATTATTACCATCTTTAATTTTGATAATTCTAGGCTATCAAAAGAATGTTTTGAATCACAAATCATATTATTTAATTTTTCCAACAAAATGGCAGCACAGGGTTCCTCAATCATAATTCTAGCAAGTACCTGAGAGTGTGTGTGCATGTGCATTTGATAAATTCATAGCTATTACGGAGTAAACAAGGATTATTCATGAGTCTTGGGAAGATGAGCAGTTTCCTTTTCACTGGCCAACATACATATTTCATTCCTTGAAAGCTTCACTTCTGAATTATTCTGCATAAATATTGCTCTTCTTATAAGCTTCTGTGTCCCCTGGAGAGAAGTGAAATGGAAAGCCAATGAGAGAGAGCATATTGGATAACATAACAAATTCTCAAAAGTTAAAACCTTACGGTGCAATCCACATGGATGCTGGTATTTCCCCAGTTATTTTCTCACTGAATGTTGGACGGTAACATTGAAACTACCCTAGGAAGTGGATTAGACTGCATTCAGCCTCCAGCCAGCATTAAAACACCCATGCTTGGAAGGCTTTATTGCTATTGAGGGCCCTGGAATGACATGAATCCTTGCTGTTGTGCCACCATTTGGTTGTAAAAATGAAATTCTATGTTTACCATTTTAAGTGAGAAGGTAACATAAATTATAGTTGGCTCTCTGTATCCAGAGGTTTTGTATCCTCAGAGTCAACCAATCTTGGGTGAATACAAACAAAACAATAAATATAATATAGCAATAAAAATAATATAAAAAACTTAAAAACCAATATATTATAGCAACTATGTATAAAGCATTTAAACTGTTTTATGTATTAGAAGTAATCTAGATACATATTTTTTATTTTATTTTTTTCTTTTTCAGAGATAGGCTCTTGTTCTGACACCCAGGCTGGAGTGCAGTGGTGAGCTCAAAACCCTGGGCTCGAGTGATCCTCCTGCCTTAGACTTCCAAGTTGCTGGGACTATAGATGCATGCCACCATGCCTGGTTATTTTATTTTTTCATTTATTTTATTTTTTGTAGAGACAAGGTCTTGTTATGTTGCCCAGGCTGGTCTCAAACCCCTGGCCTCAAGAATCTTCCCACCTCAGTTTCCCGGAATGTTGGAATTATAGGCGTCAGACATAATGCCCAGCCTAAACATGATTTAAAGTATACTGGAGAATGTACATAGGTTGTTTGCAAATACATATGGATGTGTAGGATTAGGCATTAAAGTTTTGCCTCTAGCATATGCTAGGTCTGTACTTTGTTAGTTATTCTACAGCAAGGGAGATAGAACAACTTAAAAAAAAAAAAAGGTAAAGTAGTGTCATTGGAGAGGTTAGAAATCTCACTTTGGTATCTTCAGGGGTCTTCGAGCTAATCTCCCAGGATACACTGGGACAACTGTATATACCACTGACAACTTTATTTGACTGGATATGGTTAGCAAGGTAATTACTTTATATTTGTGGCATTTAAGTTCATGTCTTTTCTTGTTTGAATATAATGATTGAAATAATTTTTAGTGTTTATGGGAGAAATTCTCATTCAGGACTCAGTAACTGAGATTCAATTGCTCTGTTCGTGACTAAGTTGAAATGAAAGAAAAAAACACTACAAAACTCTTGTAGAATAATACATGTGAAAAAAAAGCCACCTGATATAAGCATAGCTAACTGTACTTGCAATGCCACTCATCAAAAAGTCATTTTAGTGCTTACAGAAGCTACATTTCAGTCCAATACTAATTTCTCAAACTTGAGGACTTTCTCAAATCCATAAAGACAACCCAGTGGGCTATAAACTCAACACGTTTTCAAAACTCATAGTTATTTACATCTTATTACAAAGGGACTCAAGTTGTTCAGGGAAAGAGTTAACTTCAGTATTATTTATAAATGATGTGACAAATGTCTGTCTGCCTTTCTTTGTATTCCAAGGGCAGGAAGAGAACCTTTACATATTGAAAGTGCCTTCTTGCTCGCTTACTTGTTTTCTCACCCATGCTTCCTTAGTGTGTGTTTTTGAATTTTATGTATTTCTTACTTTATAGGAAACTGCCACACCCCTACAACACTTTAGATCAAAACATTTTGAAAGAAATGTGAATCTTTGGATTCGAATCTTTTTAAAGTTTCCGTGGGTTCGTTCATGATTTATATTAAAAAAAAATTTTTTTTTGCTGGTCTCAGTTTTTAATCGTGTAAGGGCCTCACGCACACAACGCGCACATACATGCACACACTCAGGCTTCAGATCTTGTTGAAACCTGCGATGTCGATACCCTGCACGTGCTCCTTGGTGATCTCCTCCTCCTCCTCCAGCAAGTCTGTCCCCACCTTGTCGTCCTCCACCACACACTGAATCTGCAGTTTCCGGATACTGTAGCCCACAGGCACCACCTTGGAGGCACTCCCAGACCAGCCTCTCCAGCTGGATGGAGCGCACACAGGTCCCCAGCGAGGCCATGTTCGTCTCATGGTCCCAAGGTTTGACGTCCAGCAGGATGGAGGACTTGGCCACCAGTGCCGGCTTCTCGGCCTTCTCCGTGTACTGCCGCAGCCACTCCTCCCGCAGCTGAGCTGCCTCCTTCTCCTCCTCCTCATTGTCGCTGCCAAATAGGTCAATGTCATCGTCCCCGTCATCCTCTGCTGGTGTGGCTGGCTTCTTGGGTGGGGGTACCAGTTGGAACACAGGAGAAACGTGCTGGGTCTGCGGGGCTGTGGCCAGGTGGCCGGGCGAGCTCTTCTCCAGCACGTTCAGCCGGGCCTCCAGCTTGCAGACGGTCTGCCGCAGCTCCTGCACCACGCAGCGCAGGCTCTGGTGCTCCACTTCCAGCCTGGCAATCCGGACGACGAGCCCACTGTGCTCTCCCCCGGGCCGCTGGAGGCCTGGGGGCCTGAACTTCCGGTCAGGGATTTCTGGATGGGCTGTCCGGCTCTCGCGATATCACAGAGGATCACGCTAGTGCTATTCTCCTGGCGGGAGGCACCAGCCACGGGGCAGTTAATTTGCTCGTAGAATCTCTTTTCTGCATCGTCATATTTAAACATGTCGAACGAGATCTTCAAATGTACTACTAGGAAGTTTGTTGACATTTTTCCTCACGCCAGCCAGGGACGCGGCGACCAGGGAGGAGGAATCCGTGGACGCGCCATGCCTGAGGAAAGGTAGCGAAAATTTTCTTATCTAAATTTTAAGTAGGGATGTTGCCCTTCCCAATCCGTGACTACTGGAGAAAAATTTTCGAGAGTCCCTCCTTTCTTCCCAAACAGAAATTGCAGTTGTTGATTCTATTTTTTTTTTTTTGAAAAATTTGCTTCTTTGTGCCAATGCAATTTTTATAAAAATGACTTAAAATCTTTCAAGTTGTATAGAGCTTGCAGTATTCTATAACAGTCACACTGCCTTCTCTCTAGTTTGAAATCCCATTTGTTTAAAGATAAATTTAATCTGAAGGTTAAATTTTTGAGGCATTCACATGTCTTACTATAAGCTGTGTTTAAGGAGCAACAGCATGTTCACAAAGCTACTGATTTTTTTTTTCTTTTTCAAACCTGAGTCTTCAGAAGAAATATGTCCTGCCTGACCCAAATGAATCTCCTCAGTCCTTTTGTGAAGCCTTGTGATACCTACACATGGTTAGATTGTTTTGAGGAGCCATGTGATTGAAGGAAACAAATTTGCACCTCACTTTTCAGCTTTAGCTGGAAAAGTCATTTAGTACAGCACACAAGCAATGGCTAAAGTGTAGCCAAGTTTCTTTCAATAATGTAAACAAATGTCTCATTAGAAGCTTAAGTTTTAGGCCAGATTTTCGCTGATGTTCACTTAATAGTCATACGGATGATTTTGGAAAATTTGAGTGTGAATAATTTAATACATTTTTGATGTAGTTCTATATATTTTAAATATTCTTGAAATTTGTATTAGTAGGGAAATATCAGTTAAGAATCATGTCTCCCTAAAAGGCTAAATTACCTTCAAAGATTGACAGCTGAGACTTGAGTGAAATCACTAAAAAGGCGAAATCTAGAAGGCATTGATTCTCTTGAACTCCTGGCCTCAAGCTATCCACCTGCCTCAGCCTCCCAAAGTGCTGGAATTGTAGGCATGAGCCACCACACCCAGCAAGGCATTGTTTCTCAAACACTAGTACACATAGCCATCACTTCATTGGCTTCTCTAAAATGCTGGCCAGTGATTCTTACACAGCGAATTTCCACTAGGGCCCAGGAACTTGAAATTTTTAATTAGTTCCCCAGGTGATCCTGATAAATATGACTTATAGACTACTCTGCAGAGACGGTGCTCTAAGGTAAGGATAATTTGTACTGGAACATTACAGAATAAATGTGGCAGAAGCACATATCAGGCTTTTACTAAATAGATATGTTAAGGTGCATGTATATATATATGTGTGTGTATATATATATGTATATATATACACACACATTCACATAAATATACATATGCATATACGTATATATACATATGTGTATGTGTATATATATAATGTCTATTGAAAGAATAAATGATGGAATAAATAAAAGAAAGAAGCTTAGTCCCATTTATATCCTTAACAATGTGTCCATTGTTTAGTCCTGTTTATATTATTAACAATGTGCCCATTGTCTTCATCCTTACAGTAGGGCACATGAAGCAGAATCAACTCCTTCCATCTCTAAAACGCTGATGCCTAGTTATCTTCTGGAATAGATAAGTTCTGACAAACAGTGGATAGAATACATTTCCTTACTAGCTTTATTTCTCACCAAGTCTACCTTCATTCTTAGAATGATGGTTTTAATTCAAGTCTCCTGGTTTTAAAAATGATTCCTCTTTACAGACATCTGACAGTACTTTGAGCTCCCAACATTGGAAAGTTCTGCTTATTTGAACTGCAAAGGGAAGGCAGAACAAATGCCATGATTATTAGAGCCTTGGATAATTCATGGTGGGCAATATTCTGACACCTACTTTAGCTGACTATGATTTAAATGTGGGAAATCCTAAATACATATATGTAAATTCCAGGGAGTGCTAAACTGTTTCTGACAGTCCCAGTAGGCATTCATCTGATACATTTTGTAGAGTATCTGTAAGGCAAACCATTTCTTCACTGAGTAGGCAGTTCCTATTTTGATGATCTCAGAGATGGTCTCATCAGAAAACTGACCGTGAGTTATACAGTAAAATACTGTAGGGACCCATCCTTCCTTTGCCGTTTGCCTCTTGTAGAGAAGAGTGAACAGATGAAAAGGTAGTCCAGGAATGTCTTGTGTGTCCTTCTACAGCTCCAGAGAAAACAGGGCACTGAGTACCCCACTTTGTACAAGCAGGTTCTATGGGGCCTTGAAGTTCTCGGGAGCTTGTATCAAATGAAGGAAGCTGAAGGAAGAGGGGTAACAGGAACTGAAATGGATTTTACAGAAGGGAGGGGTTTAACATCCATTGAATGATGGCTGTGGCTTGATTCTTCCTATAGATGTATGTTGTGTTGTTTCTGCATCAGTCAGGGCAGTGGCTCTGGCTTCTATCCTTGTTTGTTCTTCGTAAGTCTGGCCAAAGAGAAGGTAAAAAGAGACACTGAGGGATCTTGGTATCTGCAATTCTCATAAACCTGACAGGAAAAGCAAATTTTAAAGAAATATTATATCTTGTTCAAAGTTACCCATCAAGTCTGTGTCAGATCTTAGAGTAAAAAAACTCAAAAACTTTTGCTTCATAAGTCAAGTCTCTAGCTATCAAAAATTCTCATGACCCTGTGAACTCAATGAGAGAATTCAATAGAAACTCCGGTTCTCATTTAGAAGACCATTTAACAGAGATGCAGACTAGAGATTTTAATAGTTGAGAACTGTTGTATCTTGGGTTGGAAAATTGATTTACAATAGATTTTAATGCTCCCAGCAAAAGATTTTTGGCATTTTATATCCTACTGTTTGTCACTTTTTTTTGTACTGACACATTTATGAATCTTGATTACAGCTCCATTTCCAGTTAATATAGACTTTGTACATGTAATCTCCATCTCTTTTCTTCTGAAAATTGAGTACATATTAAAACTAACCTTAAAATTTCTGTAAAGCAATAGTATCAAAAGTAATCATAATGACATATCCTGTGTGATGCAGCATGAAATGATATTAAAAGATAATAACCAGATTTGTGGAAGTCACACTACATATGAAGAAATATGTGGCTCCATGCAAGATTGACCATTACATTTCTAGTTAACATGCCCTCATATATTCTTTTCCTACTGTGTGAGAAAGTACTATTTTTTTCATTTAACTTTTTATTTTGAGATAATTGTAGTCACATGCGATTCTAAGAAATAATGCAGAAAGATACTATGTATGCTTTGTCCAATTTCTCATAATGTAACGTCTTGTGAAACTATAGTACAATGGTGATAACCAGGATATTGCCAATGATATAGTCAAGATGCAAAATATTTTCGTCACCACAAGGATCCCCCACTTTGCCTTTTTTTTTTTTTAGCTGCAACCTCTTCCTCCTGCCTACTCTCACCCCTTAACCACAGGAAATCACTAGTCTCTTCTCCATCTCTATCATTTCATCATGTCAAGAATGTTATATAAATGTATAGTAAGTAGCCTTTTGAAACTGGCTTTTTCTGCTAGGATAATTTTTTGAAAATTCATCCAGATTGTTTTGTGTATCCATAGATTATTCTATTTTATTACTGAGTAGTAGTCCATGATATGGATGTTAATCAAAATGTTTAGGCATACTCACTCACTCAATCCAATTTTTGGCTCTTATAAATAAAGCTGCTGTTATTCATATACAGGTTTTGGTGTGAGCACGTTTTCATTTCTCTGGGCTAAATTACCAGGATTGCAATTGTGTGGTCATATGAAAGTTGCATGTTTAATTTTTAAAGAAACTGTCAAACTGTTTCCACAGTGGGTAAACTGTGGAATGTATGAGTATCCAGTGTATGAGTATCCAGTTTCTTTTTATTTCTAGTGGGGTTAGGAGTTTGGAGTCCCCACTAAGCTCCACTGGTACTTCCCTTGCTGGTAAGGATAGTAGTGCCTTATTACTGCTCCCTACATGGTCTTCACTGATCACAGGGGATATGGGATGGAGTGGGGTGATCTGATTACTATTGGACAGTGATGAAAGTTCTTACTCTCTATCAGGCCTCCTCTGATACCATCCCAGTGGGGAGAGGGATGGAGATCTCATTGCTGCCAGGTAGGGGTGGAAGTTCAGGATCTCCATTCAACCTAATCTGATACCTCCCTGGCAGGAAAATTTAGGTGCCTCACTATAGAACTTCAGTTCTCTACCTGGCCTCTTCTGATATGGATGCAGATTGGGCCATAGTTTTCTGTGGTGTCTGGCTGGAGTAGGATAGTTATTGTGAAAAGGTTTTCTGTCTTGCTAGGCTGTCTCTTTGCTGGTCCTTTGGCTTGAATAAGCAAATTTTCATTGGGAAGTTCTGTTTTTGGTCTGTGGCTGTTGACCTTACTGCATGATATGGTTTGGCTGTGTCCCCACCCAAACCTCATCTTAAATTGTAGCTCCCACAATTCCCATGTGTTGTGGGAGGGACCCAGTGGGAGGTAATTAAATCATGGGGACAGGTCTTTCCCATGCTGTTCTTGTGATAGTAATTAAGTCTCACAAGATCTTGATGGTTTTATCAGAGGGAGATTCCCTGCACAAGCTCTCTCTTTGCCTGCTGCCATCCATGTAAGACATGACTTGCTCCTGCTTGCCATCCACTATGATCGTGAGGCATCCCCAGCCATGTGGAACTGTGAGTCCATTAAACCTCTTTCTTTTGTAAATTGCCAAGTCTTGGGTATGTCTTTATCAGCAGCATGAAAACAGACTGATACATTGGTTTGCTGGCTTTTTCAGTTCCACATCTGGGTATATGCAGCAAGAAGAAACTCCAGAGAACTCAACACTATAACTTTCCATGGGTTCTCAAGATCTCTAGACATAAAACAGCAGAGAGAATAGCCTCTTTCCAACATTTGGAGTTTTCTTATTTTTTTTTTTTTTTCTGTATAGGATATAGGGCTATTAGTTGTACTTTGCAGGAGGCAAAAGAAAAATTGCATCTACTGCATTTTCCTAGCAGTGAAAGTCCTCATACATTTTTAACAAACATATTAATTCAACTTTGTATAAGATCATTGAGTAATTAGCTTTCTTCCTTCATTTGCCTAATCAAAAAGCATTTATTGAGTTTCAGGTTTATACCTGGTACTAGACTAAGTAACAGAATATAAAAGTTAATAAGATGTAGTCCAGGCCTAATGAAGTTCACAGTCTAATAGATCATCAAGAAATATCAAAACACCAAATCAAACCAAACCAACAAAAAATAATTATAACAACATAATAACAATAGCCATAGTGATGCACACAAGACAACAATTTTGGTGAGATATCCTCTCAAAACTCTAAACTCCCACCATATGTCCCTTATACATCAGCAGTCCTTGAATGATGTGATACATGGCAAATGCAAGTTCAATGGATATTTTTTAGATCTCTTATCAGAACATTTAATGGAAAAAATTAACATAATAATTACAATACAATTTTAAGTCAGATTATGGCATATGGAAGCTAAAAATGCCTCTTGCTGGCAATGTTTCAATCTCTGGAACAACCTTTAAGTCATTAAAAGTAGCTGACAAGTATTTCTTTTCCAACTTTCCCTAGTCTCTTTTTTGTGCTCTCTGATGCAGTGTTTCTGGCTTTCTTGTTTTTTTCCGGGTAGCAGATATGGGCATCACTATTTGCACTTAGTGATCCTCGAGGATATACTTGTGAATTTGGTTTTTAGAGTATTCACAAATTGATGACATATATTATCATAAGATGTGGTAAAGCAGAAATACTGTAGTTGTTAAATCTCCCTTCCTCCCTCCCTCCCTCCCTCCCTTCTTCCTCAACCCTATCCCCTTCCCTTCCCTTCTATGAAGATAACCCCTGTATGATTTCCTCCAGCCTCACCCTGTCCTTCAGCATTTTTCCACCCCTATTCAATATCCATCTTTCTCTTTCCTGATGTCTTTTGTAGTCGTAAACCAGGATTCTCTCCTGGTGACAGTGGCCCTCATTCTTGCTTGATCTAGCATACTTACTAATACATATGCCTCCTGTGAATTTTCCTACTCCTGCATATTCCACTTTCGATATCTTTGCAAATCAGTACTTGACCCAGAAGAGTTTTTCAAAAAAACCCCACGTTTCCTTTAATTCCAAAGTCTCTAACTCTATTTCCTTTCTTCCAATGCAGAACATTTTATTTCTTTATAATTTAAAGCCATTCTTCTGTAGTTCTGCCTCTCTGAGTTTGTTATAAAACCAGAGCCTAGAATTGGGTGGGTCTTATTGGCTCCTTGCCCAGTATTCCCCCAGTTAGCTAACTTCATATACAACAATCTTGACAAATGGTATAGAATATTATTAAAGCAACAGTTTCTTGCTGCCTTCCCCATGTTTGGGAAGATCATAGTTTTAATGTCTTTATTCCTTTTCTTTGGAAGATATGTGAGGTCTGAGTATTTTTCTGTCTCTTTGTATTTAACATTTGCACCCAATTAAATACTCCGCAAGCAGACACAAGGAGCGAAAAGGAAGAACTGATAGCTACTAGGACAGACATGAGAAAGAAAAGGGCAAAAGAGAAATTCTGACTAGTAAATAGTCATGGCACATCACTTAACTAAAGTGGCACTACTTGAGAGTAAGCTTTGGCTACTCAGAGAGGTCTTCCTAGAATTTTCTGTTCTCATGGAGATCTCTTCAGATAAGTGTAGATTTTATCAGAATGAATAACTTTGCCTCTGAATGGGTACTTGCTGAAATGAATTTGTTTTGCATATATATTCCTATTAGGCTAACATAAAGTAATACTTAGGTATTTTGAAAATCAGCTTGGAAAGAAAATCTCTATGCGTATGTTCACAAGAACAACATGCTATATTTTTCAGTTTTTTTTTAGTTGATGTCAAAAATACTTCAGCTCTGCAATGAGGCACTGTAATTTGCTTTAGCATGACAAGCTAAAGAAACCAAGTCCTCAGAATTGTTGCTAACAGAATGATGAATCCACCATTTTAAACTTTTAGTTTATTGATAATGCTTAAGTAGACCATTGAGATGTGATTTTATCATTTGTATTGTGTAATGGTTTTCATTTTGACTCAAGTTTTTAGGTCTGCTTCAATTGTTGCCCTAATTCCCTCATGCCTACTATTATTATTTCTTAAGTCCTTAAGAAACATACATAGGTAAAACTGCATTAAGAGAATCTCCACATGTATAATGGCCCACACACAATAGAAATTAAATTCTTGCTCATATCACAGGCTAGAGTTGGTAGTTAGGTGGCTTTTTTCCAAATTATGATTTAGAAATGTGGGTTCCTTCCAACTTTTGGCACTGCCATCTGCTAGAAACAGTTAAAACTGGCAACCAGCCAAGAGAGATACATCCACTCTTAAAACCCCTGCCCGGAAGTGATGCACATCATTACACTTACATTCCATTAGAGATAACTAAGTCATTTAACCCTGCCTAACTGCAAGAGAGACTGGGAAATGCATTCTAGCCATGTGTCCCTGATATAATCTGACTATAATGGGAGGAAAAAACACTGGTCTCTGCCACATTTCTGCAAGTTTTTCCTGAAAAAAAAAAATCAGCTATACTTCTGCAGATCAGTCTTTTAGTTGCATATCTCTAGTAGAAGTTCATTAGGATTTTCTGTGTGCAACCTTTGGTACAAGTTGGAGATCTCACTTGGGAAATGATATTCCTTTCCACACTATGATCAAATTTTACATCTACATAAAAATGACCATGAAGATGTTAAATCAAAGATGTCTAGTTTTATTTTCATTGCATTTTTTTGAGGCTTCTCTGAACATTTTGTCTGAGAAAGGCCTGTGGGATCACACCCATAAATTAGCAGGAGTTGAAAATTACACGTGTAACATGAATTCAATTTTTGTTGTCCATGGAACCGATTCTGTCAGTAATTAATTATTGTTGTTTTTAAGAAACGATTAGATGACTAGCACTGTGCAAGGTGCTAATGGAAATATAAAGACTCATCTTGTGCTCTGAAAATCCTCAATATTGGGTCAGAATATGTGAGAATGGTGGAAGAGACAAAAACATACAGAAAGTGATTTCATGGATAGATCTAGCATTAAAATTTGTTTCACATTTAGTAAAGCAACATATCCATTGGCCTCATATTGGATATGACATGGAGTATTAAGACGCATAGGTATGTCACAGGAATTTGCCAACTCTGATGGGTCTGATATTTGAATGTTAACACTGTGAAAAAGATACAACTTCATTGTATTGACTTAAAGATTCTCAAGAGTCAAAGAACAGCAAGAAAAAGTCACCAAATCAAGAATGATTCTCAAATAAATCCTGACATTAAAACAGCTTCTACCATTAACAGTACATATTTACAGATAAAGTTTTAGACATGTTTAAGTTATATTAAAAATTTACGTGTTTAAACTGGTCTGCAGACCCCTTAAGTGACAACATTCATTTGGGTTAGATCTGTAATTCATAAAAAGCTTCTACTCTTGGAACAGTATACTCTTAGTCACTAGGAAAGACTGCCTTGCTTGGTGACTTGGTTAGAAGTTTACTTCTCAGTAATCTAATAGAGGGCACAGTTCCATCATTATTTTTAAAATTTACCTTGGTATATTAATTTGATGTACTAGTAAAGACAAGGAAAATCATTTATTGTGATAGGTTTTATTTTTTTTAAATTGAGGTGAAATTCACATAACATACAATTAACTACTTTCAAGTGTACCATTCAGTGGCATTTAGTACGTTAGCAATATTGTACAACTACTACCTCTCTTTACTTTCAAAACTTTATCATTACCCCATAAGAACACCTTGTATCCATAAGTAATCAATCTCTATATTCCCCTTACTCAGCCCTCTGCAACCCTGAGTCTGTTTCCTGTCTCTATAGATTTGCCTATTCGAGACATTTAATAGAAAAATAAGCATACAGTATATAGTCTTTTGTGTTTGGCTTCTTTACTTATTACAGTGTTTTTGAAGTTCATACGAATTGTTACATGTGCTGAAACTTTACTCATTTTTATGACTAAATGATATTCCATTGGATATATATACTATAATTTGTTTATCCATTAATTTATGGCAGGGTTTCATTATTGAGGCTTTATGAATTACATACAGTATGGCTTAACTTAAATAATGACATATTTTGTGCAGCATAATCCAATTTTATTTTTAAAAGTACATCCATCCATCCATATATACATACAGAAAGAGAATGAAGGAAGCAAAAGAGAAGAAAGAGAGGTAGAGACAGAAAGGAAAAACGCTTGGAAAGATGTATTTCAAAATTCTTTTCTGAATATTCTGAATGTTTGGAATCAGCATACATTAATTTTATATTCAAAATAACTATCAGTAGGCATATATACAATATCAACTCTATAAACTGCAGCATTTTATTGCATGAAGGAAGTTTCCAGGCTTTAGTGTGGGAAAGAAGAAACCAAGCTGAGACTGGTGGTGTCACTGAGTTGAGGAGACAGAGATCAGAGAGACAAACACAGCCAGAATTTATGAGGAAGAATGCCAGAATGGCTGGAGCTGCACAGAAAGAGATCTCTGTAGATCTGCAGAGGGATCCCCTAGAATCTTTGACTCAGTATTGATCTGTACAAATGCAGGAAGGAATTGCATGACAATAGGAGAACAACATAACACTAGAAAGAAATAATTTACAAAGCTCACACAGAACTGATAATTGTTTGCATTCTCAGCAGCAGAGTGAAATAAGCTCATAATTTATGAGCATCAAATAGTATAATCTTCAAAAGGATATTGCCTTAGAAGTAATATATTTAGAAGTATATTAGCCCTGGACTAAAGACTGCTCTAGACTCTACCTAAACAAAGAATAAAAGAAAGCCTAGAAAAGATCCAACTGATTTCAAGCAACTTAACTCTATGCTCCACCCTGCAAAAACAAAAAACAAAAAACAAAAAACAAAAACCCCACACAATTTAAAGTAATATATTACAGCAAACAAAAAATGTAAAATTAATAATGTATTGCATCCAATTACACAATTTTTTTGTGGTTTTCTTTGGGTTTATTTTATTTCGAGTTGATTGGGCTCCTTGTATCTCAGGATTAATATTTTTAAAAATCACATTTGAGAATATTTGAACTATTACTTGTTTTCTGCCCAGTTTTTCCTCTTCTCAGCTTGTCCTTGCAAGTGTGTTGGACTACTTCACATTAGTCTTATGCCACTGAGATTCTGTTCATTTTCTCTTAAGAATTTTTTATTTCTACACTTAAATTAGGATTTTTTTAAATTGATTTGCCTTGAAGTTCACTGATTTTTTTTCTGGTGTCTTTGATTTGTGCTTAATACAATTTTCACTTCAGATATTTTATTTTTCAGTTTTATAATTTCTATTTTAAAAATATAATTTCTGACTTTCTGTTGAGATCCCTCATCCATCCTTTCAGCATGTTCATCTTTTCCTTTAAATTCTTGAATATATTTATAATACTTTTTAATGAGTTTATCTGCTAATTTCAACAATGGTGTCATTTCCATATATATATATTTTTCCATTGACTAGTATTTTCCCCCTAGTTTTAGGTCACATTTAGGTTTTGTTTTTCTCATGATTTTTAAAGTTAGTATTATTAATTATATGCTGTGGAGGCTACATTATTGAGAATCTTAGTTGTGTTATCTTCATTTAATAGAGTTGGTCTTCTTCTGGAAGGCAGTTAATTTATTGAAGGGTCTTCTTGAACTCATAAAGGCTTGCTTTATGTTTTTTTAAGGCAATTCTTGAGTAGTTCTCCTTCTAAGGTTAGATGAGCTTTATTCATAAGGGGTATCCTTACTGGTATCTCAATTGAGTATTCAGCAGGTTCAGAAATATCTCTCTCTACAAAGGATGGTCAGAACTCCAACATCTCACAGCACTATGAAACCTCCAGAATATGTTTTCAGCTCCTCAGTCACAGGAGCTGTTTTGTGCCAAGGCTTATGGAGTATTCCCTACATGGACATGTGTAGCCTAGTACTTAGCTAGACTCAAGGGGACCTTGATGCAGATTTCTGTGCAGTTTCTTTCCTTCAGTTTGTTGTCTGACAAATTCCAGCCTTCTTAGCAGCCCTGAATTCTAAGTCCTCTACCTAGCTAGACCTCTCTTGTCTGTTGAAACTCTCCTTTTCTGTGTTATGATTTTGAGAGTACCCCTAGGCAGGAAGCCAGGGTAGATAGGGTGTTCCAACCATGTTTTCTTGCTGTCAAGGATGATGTGCATTAATTGTGCAATGGCTGAAAACAGTTGATTTACTTAGTTGTGTCAAGTTTTATAGTTACTAACATTATAAGTTATAATACCCATTCGAACATTACAGTATAGCCAAAATTGGAAGTTACTTATTTACTTTTGTTTTCCAGATGAACTAAAATTGCATCCAGATCCTTTTACTATTTGTTGTGTTCTAGAATGCTCTTGCCTCCATCTTTCTTTGGTCTTTTCATCATGCAGATCTACATTCAAATGTTACCTTTTGTGATCACCATATATAAAGTATGAGCTCCTCTAGTAACTATTTCAAGACACTTTTATTTTCCTCATAGCCTTCGTTACCATCTGCAGTTACCTTGTTTCTTTATTTCTATGTCTTAATCATCTGGGTTTTTCACTAGGATGTTAACTCCTTAAGAGCAGTAACCTTTTCAAACTTGTTTACCGCTGAACTCCCAGAGTTAGCACAGTGACTGGTACTGGTAGATGTTTAAGAATGTTGGTAAAATAAAGGGAGAGAGCAGAAAGTTGCCAGAGTCCTTAAACCCTGGATTAACCAGGTGTTTAGTAAATACTCCTGGCTAATGTGCTATGGAGCAACTCATATGAAGCAGGTTTAGGTTTCAGAAGTCTGAATAGGCTATTTCATCCTGAATCATCTCTAACGGTTCACCCTTTTGTCTGGTTTTGGCAAAATGTGCTCACCTTATGTTGAAGAAATTGAACATAGAATACATTTTGTCAGTTTAACGGTTCACCCTTTTGTCTGGTTTTGGTAAAATGTGCTCACCTTATGTTGAAGAAATTGAACATAGAATACATTTTGTCAGTTTATTTTTATTTCATTTAGTAATTCATATTTTGATAATGTTTTACAAAAACATACAATATATCAGAAAACCATATTCTGCAACTGGATGTACTAGCAGAAATTTTATAAAGTTGTCCTCATGATTCAATGATTATTTCTGCTTTCTGAATAAATCTGGCAATTAAATAATTAATATTTGGGAAATGTAATTTTGTTTATGAAACTTCTGTTTAAAGTTTGAAGGATAAGGAAAAAAATCAGAAATATTTCTTAAAATAAAAATATAAGTAAAATCTAAAGTAATTTCAGTGCTTTCTGCTACTATATATTTTTAGTTATTTATCCACAGAACCTAAAAATCTATTTTGCTTTTTTCTGAATTTCTAGTTTATCCCTCCATAAAGTCATACATTTTGTTTCCTTATATGTCTGATCATTTTAATATTCTTTCCAAATGAAATTATTTTCCTGTTTTAAATAACTTATATCCTTATAAAGTCACTTATAAACATTTATTTCACATGTTGTTTTAATGTTTTAAGACTAGGTACTTGTAATGAACAAAAATCAAAGGTATATAATTTTAGCACAGGCTATATATTTTGTCTTAAATGTCAATATAGAAAATGTTGGGAACAACTTTTGGCCACAAAATAAATCTCAAAAGGGTAGGAATATGCTACAATATTAGTATATAAAGAAAATTATTCTAAGTTTCTAGATCATAATTTTCCTTGTAATAGACTTTAAAATTGAGACCTACTCTTTTCAGAGTAGTAAAATGGAAGATCCCATAAATAGCTATGTAAACTAGTGCTTTAAGAATGTACAACTACTGGCACAATTTTGGCTTTCTTCTGTGTATTAAATGCCTTGGAGATCAATGAGGGCTTTTGTAGCATCTGTTGAAAAATGGTATGTTATACTTGAGACATACTGAAGAAATTGGAGCAGTATTTTCAGTACTCTTCTATGACTTGATGAAAAACAATAAAAGTGCCAATATAATATGCATGTCAGGAAAAGGAGGGTTTTAAAAGGTTTGAAAATATTGACATGAATTGTCTTTGTATGTGTTTAGGAAAGCAAGGTCTTCTTAAAGTTTTAATGTCAGAGCACTAAGATGATGCATAGATTCTCCTCATAGCATGCTGAGCCAAGACCAGATGTGCTTATGTAACAAGTTTCCTTAATGCATGTTGCATGGAAAACAATTTTCAGAATGTACGTCTTTGTTTCATAAAGCATCCGTTTCAATTAATATAAAACCGGAGTTAGATTTGGCAATGATACAGCAAATTAGATTTAGCACACTCTGTTCTTGGTGGAGACATACCCCCAAACTTCTGAAACTGGGGTTTTATTAGGAATTTAACATTCTTTGTCTGTTATCTCTTTGGTTTTAAAATCTTGTAGTTGTTCCTTTTTCTGAAATATTTTCTATAAGGGTCCTACTTTATCATATTTTAGTAGATACAAGGCTCATTAAAAATGTTGAAAATATATGCATGTGGCATGTAAAAGACAAATGGGAAATTTTGAATTTCCATCTCCTTTAGCCGTAGTGAGAAACACCTCCAAGTTTGTTTATTTGTCATAAGATTACACCTATTTGAGAAAACTGGATCATGTCTGTCAGTACATCATAGACATAAACCTACCACCTAACAATCTATAGTTCCTAATGACTGACAAAACACATCTACCTGGCCTTCATAGTGGAAGGATGGAGAATACTTTGTGCTATGCCTGTTTTCACATGTACTTTCCTACACCACATTAGCTCCCTAGAATATTATGCAGCAGTGCCAAGGTTCTCTGGTTCAGGAGTCTAAACAGAGCTATTCATTGTTCTTTTAATCTTTATTTTCTTCCTTTTATTGATTGGTTAATTTTAGATGAGATGTTCAATGTTCCCATTGAGAAGCAGCTTTTGGGTAAGGATCTTAAAGACTCGAGGGTACTGGTCTCATGGGTATGGAGGATTCCATACTACCTTCCATGCTGCAGAAGTTGCAAGTGGAAAGACCCTGAATCTCGTAAATATCACTGGGTTTAGATTATGCATCATTTATTAATTCATTCATTTTCTTATATGTACATATACTTATTTAACAACTTGTGCATCATTACTATTTGTAAGGCTTTGGGTTAAACGTAGGAAAAAGCTAAGGTAAAGCATGCATACTAACTATATTAAATAATAAACTTTTAGATTCAAATGTAAGTAAAACATAGATAGTGGGTAATTTTTTTCCTTCTGCTTCAACAATAACAAGTTCTTTGCTTTTCCCAGCACCAGGCATACACAGTTCTTCATGCCTTTGTACTTTTTCATTCTGCCTAAAATGTTATTTCCCCATTAACACATGGTTAATACCCTGATTATCTTAAAAGTACCTTTTTAGCAAAGACTTTATTGGTCACCTCATCTAAAATGTTACCCCCTACAATATTTTTTTCCATTTTTCTGCTTTATTAATATTATTTTTACTTAGCATTTTTCATTTAACATGTTGTACTTTATTTTGTTTCTTTTCTATCTCCTTTACTAAAGTGTAAGCTCTGTGAGGGTGATTTTGTTTTTTTGGTCTTTTTTGTTTATTTATTTTTATTCCTCCAATGCCTAGAACAGTTCCTGATATATGATAGAATGCTCTGTAATATTTCTGGTCAAATGGGTAAATTTGTTAAGTGAAAAATGCAAACTGCAGGACAGTTTTGTGTGAAAGTGGTGAAAATAAGCATGTGTGTGCTTATATGTACACAAAACACCCCTGCAAGGGATCACGAGAAAGCAAATCATTGGTTAAATAAAGGCTGAGAACCGGGTATTTGGAGAGAGAGATTGTTTGTTGTATATTTTAATATACATTTCAACTTTGAACTATTTGAATTAAGTATCTATTTAAAACATCAGTTAAAATAATCACAAAAAATACAAGGCAGAGAGTGGCAAGCACAAAGAAAAAGCAGATAAAGGGCTCAGATAAGGGGATAGATGATTTACAATGAGGGAAACACAGAACAGGGTTGAGCCTGAAGGGTGGGTGCTGGATGGGCACTGCATGACCCGGGAGAAAACATGCTGGGTGAGGAGAGCAGCATGAGTTGTCCAGATACAGAAAAGACAGGGTACAGCTCTGGGAACAGAGGTAGTTTTGTTCAACGTGAATCAAACATTTAAAAAACTTAAAAAAAAAGTGTTGATATTTGAGGAAAAAAAATTGTGGAGGTCTCAATTGCCATGTTATACAATTTGGATTTGAGGTTGTCAAATAAGTTGACTCAATAATAATAACATGAACATACACCCTGGAATTCTATGATATTGTTAAGCTACAGATGAACAAGAGTAGATATGAATTACCTGTAGAAGCTAGACAAAGCCATCTTGAGAGCAGAATGGTAGAGGGACAAAAATCAGACTTTTTTTTTTTTTTTTTTTTACAGATTTGTGTTTTTCTTAGAAAAATTATGATGCATATTAACTACAAAAGTATTTAATCAATTTGACATAAATATGACAAAATTACAGGCTTTATTGCCAATTGGTTTCTCAGAGGTAACTATGGCCTTATAGGTACATGTTCACGTTTTTATTTTTAAATTTAAAAAATTAGATATATTTTTAAAGAATGAGATCCATATTGTGCACACTGTTTTGCAGTTTAACGTATTATTTTGGCATCATTACATGCCCATTTGTACAGGGCTAAGACATTCATTTTTATAACATATGATGTTATGTTAAGGGGATATATAATTATTTTAAGCAGTTCATTATCAGTAATTATTAGGATTTTTTCTGTTTTTATTAAAGACAATAAATATTTTTAATTAAAAAGATCTTCAGATATTGCTCTATTTTTATTGCTTTTGCCCTTAAATTTTCATTGTGTTTTCATGAAGTTGATAGGTATTTGAAAACTAGCTTCTATTACAAATTACTCAGTATAGAAATTCTAACAATGTTAGAGAAAACTTGAGAACAAATTTTGTGTTTTAATTATTTATTGTGGTATAACACACCACCTCCAAATTTGTTTTTTCTTAACACCAATTTGTTATTTCTTTCTGCTTCTGTGTGTTGACTGAGCACTTGTAGGTGCTTCTCATTTGGGATCTTTTATGCTGTTGTTTATAGATGGCACCTGGGACTGGAGTCATCTGACGCCTCAAGTGGGCTGGTGTTAACCTCTGTATTCATAGTCAGCTGCCTCACTCTCCATGCTTTCACACTTTTCATTTCCTCTCCATGTGATTTGGCTTTTTAAAGAATGTGGTCTAGGAGTGTACTTCATATGTGGTAGCTAGCTTCCAAGAAGCAAGAAGCAGAATTCACCAGGCCAATTAAGGATTATGCCCAGAATTGGCATAGCATTATATGTGTCACATTCTTCTGGTCAAAGCTGTCACAGAGCCCATCTAAGTTGAGTAAGGTAAAGAGCTTACTTCTTGATGGAGGAGTGGCAAAGTCACATCGCAGAAGAACCTGTGCAATGGGAGATCTTGTAATGACATTTTGGAAAAAATACTGTTTGCTCTAGTATGTTATGTATGTTCTCTTAGGAGTAAAGTTTCTACTCCACCTTTTTTTCCTGTTACATAGCCGTCTGTGTTACTCAATTGAATTATGGCTACAAGATGCACCGGGTACTAATTGCTTACCCAATCATTGTACTGTTTGTGCTCAAGTTTCTCTACAGTTTCTCTCTGTATGTCACGCATACAGTTGTATAAATGTCATAATTATTTCAATAAGTATTTATTAAGAACCTACTATTCACCAAGTCCTTGCATCTACAGAGATGAACATCATACATTTCACATTTTCAGAATGTATGTCTCACAAATGAAGTAGGATAAACAGATAACTAACCAAATTTAACAGTGTTAAAGATGCAATGTTAAAGTACAATCCACTTTCGGAGTGGGTTGATGTAAAAGTGGGAGAGTGGTCATCAAAAGGTTAATAGTGGAGATGACAGAAGATGAGGCTTGTAGATAAATTAGCGTCACTAAAATCTGCTGATGAGATTTAAGAGTCATCAACAATGGTTAAAGTGTGGCAGGGCGTTTGAGATAGGGGAAAATGTCATAAAGATATAAAACAGTTGGACAGAGGGGACATGAATGGTTTTACATTTTAGAAAAACAAAATATTGTAGCAGTGATATAGTGAATGAATAGGGGGCTTATAAGATTAGAGGCAACATATTATATTACAGTTTATTTCTTGGTGAGAGATAATGGCCTAAATTAAAAATAAAAGGGAGGCAAAAGTATGGAGCTGTGATACAGATACAAAATGGTTTAGAAGGTAAATTTATAAGATTTGTTCATTGACTGCTTGGGTGTTAGGCTGAGAAAGAGAGGGGAATCTAGGCTGACTCATAAGTATCTCAGAGGGCACATGGTGGCAGGAAATGG
Organism: Cebus imitator; assembly: GCF_001604975.1. Lineage (NCBI taxonomy): Eukaryota > Metazoa > Chordata > Mammalia > Primates > Cebidae > Cebus > Cebus imitator. The sequence continues at coordinate 2,458,300 of NW_016107603.1, forward strand.
TATTCACACACACACACACACACACACTCACACACACACACACACACACACAGAATGCAGGAGAAAGAAGAATTTGAAGAATCTGCATTTGAAATCCATGGAGAGTCCAGGTGAAAATGTCCTTCAGTCCATTCAAAGATCTCAATCAGGACATATAGAGTTGAGACTCATCAGCAAGTAGGTAGCAACTGAATGCATGAGCTCAGTTAGCTGCTGATGTGGTTTGGCTTTCTGTCCCCACCCAAATCTCATCTCGAATTGTAATCCCCATGTGTCCAGGAAGGGAGGTGCCAGGAAGGGAGGTAATTGGATCATGAGGCCAGTTCCCCCATCCTGTTCTCATGATAGTGAGTCATGAGATTTGGTGGTTTTATAAGTGTGTGACGGTTCCTCCTTCACATGCCCACACTCTCTCTCGTCACCTTGTGAAGAAGGTGTCTGCTTCCCTTTACACCATGATTGTAAATTTCCTGAGGTCTCCCCAGCCATGTAGAACTGTGAGTCCATTAAACCTACTTTGTTTATAAATCACCCAGTGTTGGGTAGTATCTTTATATTAGGTGGATGCAAAAGCAATTGTGGCTTTTTGCCATTGAAAGTAATGGCAAAAAACGCAGTTACTTTTGTACCCATCTAATGGTAGCCTCAGAATGGACTAATACAGCTCCTGTAGAGGGAGACTGTATTAAAGAGACTGAGCAAGGAAGACAGCCAGGCAAGAATGTAATAGGAATTGGGTAGACAAAGTTGCATAATGAGAGTAGTGAGCAGTATGCTAGTTCAAGAGAAGTCAGGCAACTTAGGTCAGCAAAGAGTCCATTCCATCTGGGCATTACGAGACACTGGTGGCCGGGTATGGTGGCTCATGCCTATAATCTTAGCACTTTGGAAGGCCTAGGCAGGTGGATCAAAAAGTCAGGAGATTGAGACCATCATGGCCAACACAGTGAAACTCTGTCTCTACTAAAAATACAAAAATTAGCTGGGCATGGTGGTACATGCCTGTTATTCCAGCTAATCAGGAAGCTGAGGCAAGAGAATTGCTTGAACCAGGAGTCGGAGGTTGCAGTGAGCCGAGATTGTGCCACTGCACTCCAGCCTGGTGACAGAGTGAGACTCCATCTCAAAACAAAACAAAACAAAACAAAAAACTAAAGAGACACTGGTACCTTTGCCAGAGCCTGTTCTCTATAGTTTTGTCGGCTAAAGACAGTTTTGAATCAAAAGGGTGAGGGAGAAGTGAAACAGGAGAAGCTATTTTCTCCTGTTGTTTTCAATAAAGTAATGTTACATAACGATATTTCAGTCAGTATTGAATCACATATATGAAAGTGGTCCCATAAGATTATAATAGAGCTAAAAATCCCTATCGCCTAGTGACAGTGCAGCTGTAGTAACATTGTAGTACAATGCATTAATCAAGTGTTTGTAAACAAACCCACTGATGTAAACAAACCCACTGCACCACCAGTCATATAAAAGTATAGCACATAGAATCATGTGCAGTACATAATACTTGACAATGATAATAAATACTTGTTTATGCATTTACTATACTGTTTTTTAATCATTATTTTAGAGTATACTCCTTCTACTTACATAAACAAGTTAACTGTAAAACAACCTCAGGCAGGTCCTTCAGGAGACATTTCGGAAGAAGGGAATATTATCATAGGAGATGACAGCTCTGTGTATGTAATTGCTCCTAAAGACCTTCTGGAGGGTAAGATGTGGATGAGAAAGAGAATAATATTGATGATCCTGACCGTGTGTAGGCCTGAGCTAATGTGTGTGCTTTTGTCTTAGTTTTTGTCTTAGTTTTCATTCCTGTCGTTAAGTGATGCTAGACTGTATTTACCTCAATATTTTGGTGTATTCCACTTTTAGTGGTATTCTTTTTATGTCTCAATGTACAACATACTTTATTCTGTAACTCCATTACATACATCTTTAAGGCTGATTTATTTCCTGATCATCAGTTTTCTCTAAATCTAAAGATAGTGTATATATATATATATATATGTGTGTGTGTGTGTGTGTGTGTGTGTGTGTGTGTGTGTATGTGTGGGTTGATTTGTGAACTATATTTTTTCACATGCTATCTTAGCATCTAGATTAACTCAGTTCCTTATCTCAACAAACTTGCCTCAATGTGCTTAAAATGTCTGCTTTAGAAAATCATTCTTACAGGTTTAAATATTTTTATTCTTAAGTGACCATTCTTAAAATATAAACTTTCTTAGTTGATATAGCATCTTGTGAATGAAATTGCATTTAGAAGGGATAGGATAGACTCTGGTGGAAAAGGATATCAACTTTTAGTGTGAGCATAGGAGGATGGGCTACACTGGGGCATTTGGAAAATAATTTGAATTTCCAGAAATAGTATAACTTCTGCTATGTAAAGTCTGATAACATTTTCAGTAGGGAATGAAATAAGGAAATAATCTTTACTGAGTACCCACTGTATTCTCACATGTATATTATCTCATTTTATAGTCACAAATATTATCCAGGGTAGATACGATTATCCATGTTTACAGATGAGAATATAGATGCCCCAAAGGTTGAATTATTTGCTCAGGTTTATATTGCTCATTAAAGAGTGAGAATTTGAATGAAAAATTTTCTATATTCCTTGTACTTTCAAATACTTAGGTTGACCCTAATCCTATCAACATGTGAGACTTCCCTGCATTTCCAGGTTTTGTGTTCCTGTTCTCAGATTAGAACTCAAACTCTTCTCTTTCTCATAGATTTCATTGTATCAGTCAAGATTCTTTTGGTTGCTAATAGCAGAAATTTTATTAAAATTGGTTTAAGCAGAAAAGGCGACTTATTAGCTCACATACTTTAAAGTTCTGAAGGATATTAAAATTTAGGTATAGGTGAATTCAGGGATCTCAAAAAAGGTGTCAGGAATCTGTTTTTTGTTTTTCTTTTTATATATGGTCATTTCTTTCATTTGTATTGGCCTCTTTCTCAGGCAGGGTATCCCCATATGGTAGCAAAGATCACTAGTAGATGCTCCAGGTTGACATTGTACTAGTTGAATAGAACCAGATGAAAGAATGTGTCTTTCCCAAAACTCTTCAAAAACTTCCTGATATTGTTCTGATCTGATTGTCAGTTTCAGTCACATACCCATCTCTGAACTAATCCCTGGGATGGTGGGGGTGTGCTGTTCTCATTGGCTGGCTCGAGTGGACATCCTCTCCCTGTGAGGCTTAGCCTCACCCAAGACACTGCAATTAGAAGTAGGGGAAGAATATTTCTCCGCAGGAAAATGAGAGTGCTATTAGAAAAAAGGGGGAATAGAATCCTAGACAGTTACAAATGACTGAAGTCCACTACTCATTTTCACATTATTATCCCAGTTGGACCTTTTGCTCTAGTCAGTGATGAAGACATGACTATGAAATAATTTTCTAATCTGTGCATTCCTACCTGCTGTTTCCCTTGCACTTATTCCACCAGTTCTTTTTAAAGACTTGATCTCAGACCTTTTTCCGTCTTTACTCTGCATTCTGAAAGCATTGAGAGATCTGCTGATTTTATGAATTATACGTTGGTAAATGTTCTTAGGTTGTTATATATTTGTGTGTGTGCATATATATATATATATATATATATATATATATTATATATATGACTTTTTTCATCTATACTAGAGCAAGGAGTACCTCTTATTTTATTTATGTAAGTATTCAAAGCCAAGGAAATAGGAATCAACACATAAAATGGGTTATAATTTAACTAAAAAACAATCATCCTCACCCTTTCACAATGTCACTCAATGAAGTTAAAGGTTGAATTTAGGGAAAGTCATTTGTTAAAATGCTTTGTGATTATATTGGAAGAAAATAATTTGAACCCACCAAAAGGGACATGCTTATTACCTCCCCGTGGAAAGACTTGATGCAGCTCCCCATGTTTCCACCCTAATTCCATTAAGGTACTCATTCATTCATTTATGCTATTTTATTAAAGATTTTTTTTGGCCATTCCTTAGAAGGTTTCTTTGTTCTAACTGATGAATTAAGTGCCACTCCACAAATTTTGATCTTTATCTTTAGATTTCAGTCCCTCTTCTTTTCCTCCTCGATGCTTCTCCCATGCATTGTCATTCTTCCTTTTTTCTTTTTGTCTTCACTACATTAATCCTTTCCCCTTCTAGCATTCCTTCTCCATTTTTTGAGTTATGTAGCACCATAATTAAATTCTATTTGACTACAGTTTTTTAACCAATCCTTAAGAGAAAAGTAGCAATAAAAATTAGTGAAATATCTCTGTTCTTCCTTTGTCCAGGATGTATTATGATCACACTGAGTGCAAAATAGGCATCATTAAGGCTTCTTCTAGAAACAGAATTCCAAACAGAAAAAGCAAATTAGCCTAGAAATTCTCATGAGCATCTACTTGATAGTTCTGTATCTCACAGTGAATATGAGAACAAATTTTCCTTCATCAAGATATTTCCAGGATAGCTTTTTTTTTATTTTTTAAAAAATTATACTTTAAGTTATGGGATAGATGTGCAGAACATGCACATTTCTTACACAGATATGCACATGCCATGGTGGTTGGCTGTGCCTATCAACTCATCATCTACATTAGGTTTTTCTCCTAATGCTGTCCCTCACCTAGTCCCCCACCCACCTACAGGCCCCACTGTGTGATGTTCCCCTCCCTGTGTCCATATCTTCTCATTGTTCAACTCCTTCTTATGAGTGAGAACATGCAGGGTTTGGTTTTCTCTTCCTGTGTTACTTTGCTGAGAATGATGGTTTCTAGCATCATCCATGTCTCTGCAAAGCACATGAACTCATCCTATTTTATGGCTGCGTAGTATTCCATCGTGTATATCTGCCACATTTTCTTTATCCAGTCTATCATTGATGAGCATTTGGGTTGGTTCCATTATTGGGAACAGTGCTGCAATAAACACACATGTGCATGTGCCTTTATAGTAGAATGATTTATTATCCTTTGGGTATATACCTAGTGATGGCATTGCTGGGTCAAATGGAATTTCTATTTCTAGGTCCTTGAGTAATCACCACACTTTCTTCCACAATGGTTGAACTATTTTACACTCCCACCAACAGTGTAAAACCATTCCTATTTCTCCATATCCTCTCCAGCATCTGTTGTTTCCTGACTTTTTAATGATCACCATTCTAACTGTTGCGAGATGATATCTTATTGTGGTTTTGATTTGCATTTCTTTAATGACCAGTGATGACAAGCTTTTTTTTCATATGTTTGCTGGCTGCATAAATTTTTCTTTTGAGAAATGTCTGTTCATATCCTTTGCCCACTTTTTGATGGGGTTGTTTGTTTGACAAAAACAGGCATTGGATTTCTTTGACAAAAACAGGCAATGGGAAAGGACTCCCTATTTAATAAGTGGTGTTGGGAATACTGGCTAGCTATATGCAAAAAACTAAAACTGAACCCCTTCCTTACACTTTATACAAAAATTAACTCAAGATGGATTAAAGACTTAAATGTAAGACCTAAAAACCATAAAAACCCTAGAAGAAAACCTAGGCAATACCATTCAGGACATAGGCATGGACAAAGAATTCATGACTCAAACACCAAAAGCAATGGCAACAAAAGTCAAAATTGACAAATGGGATCTAATCAAACTAAAGAGCTTCTGCACAGCAAAAGATATACCATCAGAGTGAACAGGCACCCTACAGAATGGGAGAAAATTTTTGCAATCTATCCATCTGACAAAGGCTAATATCCAGAATCTAAACAAATCTATAAGAAAAAAGCTTTTTTAAATAAATAGCATAAAAAAACAAAAACCATCCCCTTTATAATATGTTCGTTCCAGGCAAAATATTCCACTGCATAATTTCAAAATTTCATGAATTTTAGTATATTTTATTAAAAAAACAAGTATTATAAATTATTTATTTGCTAATACAAAATAAAATTAGACTAAAAATTGTTTTCTTGTATTACAGCAAATCTAAATAAAATTGATTGGTTTGTCTTTTTTCTATTCCTTTCAAATATTTATCAATCTGGGAAAAGAATACTTCCCAACACTATTTCTTGAAAAACTCTGGGTGTAATACTTTTTCTTGTTTAATGTGTGTACAACAACTGAATTGTTTTATAAAGAGAAATGAGGGCCAGGCATGATTGCGCATGCCTCTAATCCCAATACTTTGGGAGGCCAAAGCAGGCAGAACTCCTGAGGTCAGGAGTTTGAGACCAGCCTGGACAGCACTACTAAAAATACTAAAATTAGCCAGGTGTGGTGGCTCACATGGGAAATTCTGGCTACTCAGAAGGCTAAGCCATGAGAATTGCTTGAACCTGGGAGGTGGAGGTTGTAATGGAGCCAAGATCACACTACTGCACTCCAACCTGGGCAACAGAGTGAGGCTGTGTCTCAAAAAGAAAAACAAGAGAGAGAGAAATTAGAAACTGTTGTATCTTTAACTTTGCCTCTTAGTTGCCCATAAAAATTAGATTTTTATTGCTTTATTATTAAATTATTATAATTATTTTATAATTATTTCTTTTCATCGTTTTGTTGTTTTATTTTGGCATTTAAAATTCTAATTTTATCATGCTTTGCTGCAAAGTTATTGTAAAGGTAAGTCTGTTTTAAATAAAAGAAAAATAAAATGAACATATAAAGCAAGGCAAGCTTCAAAACAAATCTCAAGTACAAATAATTTTCCTATTCTTCTCCTATTTTAAGGAAGAGAAAAGTAGGAATTGAACCAAATAACACTGCTGCAATGCTATAGTGATGTCCATGGCAGTGATCCTGGTGGTGAATTGAGAGCAATTTATTTTTTATACAGGATATTTACCTTTCATGACAGTATGAAATGCTTCATAAAGATGTTTTCCTGTATTTAGGCTCTAATATCTCATGCCCTAATATTCCCAGAGAGCAAGTCTACACAGGACCTAAAGGGAGAGATAAGAATGAATAGATACAACGCTTGCCCAACAAAGTTATAATCTTGTTGGAGTGGCTGCAAATTACTTTTATTTTAGATTATTTTTTCTACCTTGACTTGACAAAATCCCAGCTAGGTAATTGTAAAAGCAAAGCAAAAATAAAACAACAGTCTGTTTTTGTTACCTGTTGAAATAAAAAGAATATTTAAAAACATATTTTATTTTCCCTTAATATTATTGTAGTGTATATGTGTATTAATATGTTATGGTATCATATGATAATCCTATGATAGTACTAGAAGTAGTATATGATATACTATATTTATAATACTATATAATAATACTATATATAATGTCTATGATAGATATATAACATATACAATACTATATATATTACTATCTATAATACCTATTATGTATGTATGTGTATATGTGTATGTGTGTGTATATATATGTGAAAGACATAATTCACATATATATGTTTAGAAACAGTCTCGCTTTGTCACCCAGGCAGCAGTACGGCGACATAATCATTGCCCACTGTAACCTAGAATACCTGGGCTGAAGCAATTGTTCTGCCTCAGGCTGGCAAGTAGCTAGGACTATAGATGTGTTTCACCACCTGGCTAATTTTTGTTATTATTTTTGTAGATAGGGGGTCTTGCTGTGTTGTCCAGGCTAGTCTCAAACCCCTGGTCTCAAACGATCTTCCAAGCTCAGCTTCTTAAAGTACTGGAATTACAACTGATAGCCACCATGCCCAGCCTGTCATAATATAATTAATACTGAGTTCTTTGCAAAGCTTTTGTCTCCCACAGTTGAGCATGGTGCTGAAAAGATATATACAGTCAATGTAATGTGGCCTATAATATGATAATCATATTATATCAAAGCCAAAGTAACACTCACATTACCCATACATTGAAAAGGTGGCTTTGCATTATCTGTGCTGAGACCAGGAGTGATTCATATATAAAAGTTGCTTAGAACACATGCACACATATGCACAAGTATCCAATAAAGCGATCGCTGAAAATAATATTTTTTTTTGCAGCAGGTTACAAATAATGGCTCAAAATCCTGTGACAATATCAGTGGTGCTGTGGCCATATCTAAAGATGCCCAGAGCCATCTTCTGTTTCTGCATGGCCCTCAAGAAATGGGAGACCAATAGTCTTAGAGATACTGTTGAAAAGTACATGGAAAGGCTCAAAGTCAGTAGAGGACAGAACTCTCAGAAAAGATCAGAAAGTCTTAAGAAACACACAATTATAGGTTTCTGTTGAGGGGAAATTTTTAAACCATTTTTTATTATTATACAACTTTTTTAAACTAACCAAAGCCTTCCCCCACATTGCATCGGTGCTTTTACGTACTTTAGAACCTTTATTAAAAATTTTACATGTAAGTATATGAAATAAATGTAAATATCAACTTCAATAAAACGAGTTCATTCAGTTCATGATTTAAACAACTACTCGTAATATAAAAAATATATAATTCACATTCCACAAATTTATTTTACCACCAGATTTGAGATAAATCCACACTGCTGATACATCTGTTCTGCCTTCATGCCCAGAATTTTCCCTAGTGGCCTGAAAAAATGAAAGCAAACCTTCCTAGAGAGCCTGTCCTATGACCAGGGACTTAAACACAGGCAGACTCATTCTGAATCTCTAGTAATTAATTATCATCAGTTGTCTCATTGACAGCTGGGGGCCACATTTAGCCAACCAGCTGCCCTGCATTGTACAATGCTATATTTGTTCTAGGCCCCTTGGGTGATTCTTGCTGTATGTAAAATAGCAGCAGTTGTAGTACCATTTGCTTCTGTATAGATGCTTTATGACTTGTATGTCAAGACTATGGCAACCCTTCAGGACCAATGAATGCCTGGTAAATACCATGAGATGACTCCTTGGCTGAGAGCAGGGAGAACAGGAAATTATTAAACCACAAGTGGAAGTAAAATAGAACACCCAATAAAATGGCATTAGAGTGTGAAGTTAGTTCAAGTCTTATTTAATTATTTTGCTTATTAGGGATTTTGTGTAGAGATTTTAAGTATAGCAGTTCAAATCCTCAACAACCAGCTATAGAAAATAGTCTGGTGCAAAACATGTCTTATCAGGCTGTGACAAACATAATTAATCGAACCTAGTCTGTTACTATATCTTATTGATCTGTGAGTTAACAGATGATACTCTGTCTGCAATATCCGGTGCCCCTATCTGTTTCTTTATATATCTGCAACATATTCTTTTATAATATATCAGAATGAATCTGAGCTTTAGAAGGAACACAGTGGAGTAAGAAAATCCTGAATTTGGTCTGTTATCCAAACAAAAATTCTCAGATTTAAGATGCCAAGAGCTAATAGATTCACAATCTTAAAAGTTCAGAAAACTGGATGTTGTTTTTGTCCTGAATTTCCTTTTGGTGTTTTTAACATGAACCTATGAAATGTTTTTCCATTCCTGGAATGCCCTTCAGGTAAACTTATTGTTTTTCTCTTTGTCTGGCTCCTATTTTCCGGGGAGTTTTCCCTTATGAATTTAATATTAATTCAAATGAATGCAGGACTGGAGGTGGGAAGTAGACTCAGGGGTCAATTCTGAGTTCATACCAGCTCTATCATGTCTACATGTTTTTGACTTGATCAGATTTATCAGAGGCAAAATCTAGCAGTGTTTGTTCTGGGACTGACTAGTTATTGCTAGTCTCTATTTTGAAATGATTGCTATCATGGACATCAAGATTTATTAAAGATCAATTCATGACAACTTTGTAGTTAACATCTAAACATTTTTTTGAAATACAATAGCAATAGTGTGCATAAGGACCTGTAATTATGATTTTTTTTGTGTATGTATGTGTATGTGTATGTGTATATGTATTTACTAATAGTGTAGCTATAAACTTGGTTTCAAGCTGTGTCTATAAACTTAGACTGACATTGTTGAAGACTTCTTTGAACTATTAGTCACTTAGGATTTTAGTTGGAAAAGTATATTATCATACTAAGCAAATCCTAGTAGTCACTGCAATTTTGCTCATCTTTTAGAATTTCTTCTCCTAGTTTCAATTTGACATTCCTCTGACATGATTTGAAAAGTATATCTTAGCTTTGTAAAATTCACATCAACATCTGTTCACCACTATAAAATTTATAGTTATATGGAAATTTAAAATGTAAATCAGATATCATTTTCTCTTACAACTTTCAATTAAAAAGAAATGGCTAGATTTTAAGGGAATCTATGTAAGCAGAAGGATTCTCACATAAATACCTTTTTACGATAGAATCTAAGTTCATGCTAGCCAATGTCATTTTTCTCTTTTGGCATCCTTTTGTGTTTTTGACATGCAATGGGAAACATGAGCCTTCTCCAAAATACTTCTGTAATAGAAAACATTAAAACTTGGTAATACAGGGTGATCTACTGTCTTAGTCTACACTTTCTTAGGGATGATACTTGTGTTTCTGAGGAAAGTTGGAAGTTAGCTTTTCCACTTTCAAATGTGCTTCAAATTTCTCCATCAAAAGAGATTTCTCTGACCTAGAATGAGCTAGACATCAATATGGTGACAATGTTAGTGAAAAGGCTTTACACACTGTTAAGTGATTTACAAAACTACGTAGCAAATAATAGATACTCAATAATGGCTCTGGAATGAGTGAAGGTACACAAGAAAAACTGCATAATAAAAGCAGAGAAAAAAGACCCTTGCTATGAAAGAAGCTTTTTATCCAGTGACGTTGTATGTTATTTATTCTTTTATTCCTCTTAACAAATGAAATGTATTGGGAAAATTAGCGTTCAGAGAATATGGTAAACCTCAGAAAATCAGAACTTTGTGAGTAATTCATCAGCATCTCAGTGCTTGAGTGTTTGGAATTTAAAAATAGAGGAGTGCTGAAATTTATGGCATCTAAAGTTAAATGTCTATAATAAGTAAAAAGTAATGTCATAGAGTCTTTCATTTTCAGTTTTCACAATTCAACTTATTTACAGACCTCTCTGTTTTCATTGTAAACAGGAAAACTGGCTGTTACTGTAAAGTCAACTAATAGGTAAAAATGTTCATTTATCACATTTTGACTCTGACTCTAATCAGTAAGATATATGGATGGACTTTGGTGTCAGAGAGACCTAGCTTTGCAATTACTGTCAGCTCTAAAAGTGTTTTTTCGTCTGAAAATGGTCATAATGATACTTAGCTTTTAGAATTGATAAGTATTAAGATATGTGATATGTGTAAAGTATTTCAGTCCAGTGTGTAAATGCACAAGAAATGGTGGCTATTATGAAAACAACTTTCGGTGGTCCTGTCTGGTTAGGGTGACCATGTAATTTGTCATCCAAGCCAGGGAGCTTTTGAGAATAAAAGCAGAAACTATTCATAATTATACTAGAACACCAGGCATAAATCAGGACTATGGGCAAACTGAGAACTGTAGTCATCCTATTACTGACATATCCATCCTAAAGTAAGGTAGGCTTGCTAGATATGAAAGAGAAACAACACATAAACCTCTATTTAAATGTAGCAACAATTGAAATTTGAAATTTTTTCTCCCCTGTTAATTTATTTGTGTTATTGCATGAATTGTAAGCTAATAATTAAGAAGAGAGAACTGTTTTGGTGATTTGGAATAGAGAGGCTCTATTGTAGAATGTAACTGCCTTAGACAAACAAACGCCTTAAAGGTAAATTGATCTCCTCATTTTACATACAAGGAAACCAAGTTGAGAGAGAATAAATAACTCAGTGAAATCCACAAAATTAACATGAGGGAAATTAGAAGTACAGTCTGAGTTTGCCCCTTGTCTACTTTCAATCCTGTTGTAAAAATGGAGTGCCTGTCCCTCCCATCTAAATATTCCTTATAATGGACCTTTGAAGGAGCTCTGACCATATTAACCAGAAACAATCTATATTGATTAGTACTGCATTCTGCCCCCCAAAATTTAAAATAATTCAAAGCATGACTAGATGTATGAGAGGTTGGTGACTTTCACCATAAAATATATTTATTTTTGGCCCTGATGAATTTATGCTTACAATAAGGTCTGATATTTAATTGTTTTAAATGAAAGGTGTTAATTTAGATCAGAGACAAAAATGAAAAGAAGCATGTCACAAATTAAGGTTTGGAGCACTTTGATGAGGATCTTAGATTATTCGAAGGTGTGTGGCTTCATAACTCAATGAGATAAAAATAAACAATGGAATTGGAAGAGTATAACATATTTCAGAATAATAAGAGCTGACATTTATTGATTACTATGTGTAGCAGGTAGCATAATGCTTCATGTGGATTATTTAATCCTTGAGGTTGTCATATGATATAGAAAATGTCATTGTTCCAACTTTAAAGATAAGGAAACATTTAAAAAATAACAAAATGTTAAATAGATATTCTTAAATGTAATTATGTGAACCTTTATTTTATGTAGTTTACTTTGTTCACATACATCTCAACCTATATGGAACAAGAGCAACATTTATGATGGCTTACAAAGATAGATAAAATACAGCATACTAAAATACATTTAAAAGAAGACAGTGAGGCAAAATGACCATATGTTAGGAAAATAGGAGGAGTTAGAGACAGAAGGGCACACAAAATAAGCAATAAAATAAGCACAATTTGCTAAAAATGGGCCATATTAAAACCAGCACGAACAAAGAAATAGTAAATTACAAGACTCATGAGGTCCATAAAGTAAAAATAAAGCAACTTTCAGAAAAACGCTATCGCTATTGCTATTGAGACCAGAGAAAAATGTCTCTAAGAGGCCTCATAAATGATAATCATATTAATCACTAACATTTAATTCAGTACTTTGCTTCCATTACTTCATTTAATCTTCATAGAAAACCCATAGTTATTCTACTTTTAAAGATGGGAAAACTGAAGCACAGAGAAGTTAAAGAAATTGCTTAGAGTTACACAGCTGGTAAGAATCAGAACTGTGATCCAAACTTACATCTGAGTCCCCAACCAGGGCTTTTACACTAAATCACATAAATTCTTGGAAACTTCCATGCAGTGTGCACTGGAATGCATTGAAAATGGATTTTTCTGTTTCTCACCGCTTCCCACAATAGGCTGCAGTGAAATCCTTTCAGGCAGAATTAGGCAACAAAAACCCCATTGGTAGTCAATTTAAGCAAGAGTGAAGAGTGGATGAAGCTGGAAGCCATCATTATTAGCAAATTAACACAGGAACAGAAAACCAAAAACCGCATGTTCTCGCTTTTAAGTGGGAGCTGAACAATGAGAACACATGGACACAAAGAGGGAAACACGGGGGCCGGTTGGGAGACCTGGGGGGCAAGGGGAGAGAGAGCATTAGGACAAATAGTAATGCATTAAAACCTAGATGATGGGTTGATAGGTGCTGCAACCCACCAATGCACATGTATACCTATATAACACACTTGCACGTTCTGCACATGTATCCCAGAACTTAAAAAAAGAGAATGTATGTCTTACGCTTAATTCTTCTTAGGCCACAGCCCTAGATCAGAATGTCACAGTTTGCTGGACATTCTGTTATATTGTGAATGGCTAACAGGGATGGGGTGAGGATCACTTAAGTTCTCCAGACAGCTAATTGTGTCTTGGATAGCCGTAGTTCCAGGCTGGTTACTTCAGGGATTATGCTTATTCAGTGATCTAAATAGATGGCAGAAACCGTGATCATCAGCTGTCATTGCTCTTCCAAAACTACCTGAGCCTGGCCAAGGGGGTCCTACCACTTTGCCATCCATGTTAGCATCCAATTGTAGAGCATAACCCTTTCACATTTATAAAGGGCTCCATGAAAATATTGGAGCCGTTTGTTTCTGTACACAGCCTAAGTGTGGCCACACAAAAGTGAGGTAGGGCAGGGGTATCTGGCAGGTGCAGCTCAAGTGAACATCTAAATATCTCTCTTGCATAACAAATACTTCTATTTGTAATTAATGTCCTTCTGATTTATTTTTCTACCTGTTGATGTGCATTGGGGTTTTCCAATTTGGAGATAGTATAAATTAAATAAAGCTTCAATGGACTTTCATGTACAAGACTTTGTAGGGCCATACTCTTTCTTTATTTTTAGATAAATACCTAGGAGAGAAATAATTGGCTTACAGAGTAGATGTATGTCTAACTTGACAAACAGCGACACAGTTTCCCAGTTGGTAGATCCATTTTTTCCATTCCCATCAGCAGTATATGATAGTTTCAGCTCCTCCACAACCTTACCAATGTTTGGTATTGTAACCGGGGTGGGGCTGTGTACTCATCTCTCTGTCCATTCCAAGGTCCTTGGCCTTTCTTACACCTAAGAATGGGGAAAGGGTCCCTGGAGGCTCAGTGAGCTTACCATTTGAATAAATATTGTGGACCCAAAGAGTTTTGCAGAAAAAGCGATTTATTAGAGAGAAAGAGAGCGAGCGAGCTCCCATGCTGTTGTGGGAGGGGAATCTGGTGGGGATACCCATGCAGGTAAGGAGCAGTGGAGTTTTAACTGTGCAGTTATTCCCTCCTCATTTATGTTCTCATCCAATGAGACGAGCTCTTTCAATCTTCTTCTGGAGTGATTGATCTTTGACTCTGATACCAGATTGGCTGCTTGGTCTGCAACAGAGCCCTCTTGCCGCAGAGCTTTCTGTGGGCTTTTTGGACAAAGAAGCCCACCTCAATTTCTCTACCTAGCCCAGGTGCAGGAATACAAGTCCTTTATCAGATATGTGATTTGTAAATATTTTACTCTAGCTTGTAGTTTGTTCATTTTCTTAATAGTTTTTTTTTTTTTTTTTTTTTTTTTTTTTTTTTTTTTTTTTTTTTTTTTTTTTTTTTTTTTTTTTTTTTTTTTTTTTTTGGAGCAGGGGTTCTAAATTTTGATGAAGTCTCATTTACCATTATATTATTTATGGATTATGCTTTAGATGTTTTATTTAAGAAATCATTACCTAGCCCAAGGTCACAGAGACTTTTCTCAGGCTTTCTTCTAGAAGTTTTATGATTTTAGGTTTTATACTTAGATCTGTGATCCATTTTGAGTTAATATTTATATATGGTGTGAAGTATGCATAGTTTTTTTCTTCTTTTTCTTTTTTCGGCATGTAGATTATTTAGTAGTTTCCCACCATTTATTAAAAAGACTAGATGATGGCAGACTAGATAGGAGATGGCTGACTAGATGCAGCTGCCACCGAGGGACCTGGACAACTGGCACACTCCTAAAAGATCTCCAGATGAAAGGCACTGAGAGTGGACGGAGGGAAGACACAGCTGGGCTCAAGGAAGAGGAAGCTGGGAACCCTGCAGAGTGCTGCTGTGCACCAGGACTCCTTCCTGCTCCTATGGCTCTCGGGAGAACAGATGAAGTGATTGGGAAAGTAGCAACCTGCTCTCACTTGGTCTTCTGGAATCACAGTAGGAGGAGACCCCTCCACACCATGGACACTCAAGTTGACAGGGAGAGCTGCTTAGAGAAGTGGTAGGGGCAGCACACCAACTGATGTGGAATCTAAAGGGTTTGATACTGAGCATCTGTAGCAGAGTATGGCCAGGGATGTCCACCCCTCTAGGCTTGACTTTGCTCCCATAGGAGACTTCAGCCCTAGAGGAATGGTGAAGCCCAATTTTGCAGGGCAGTCTTGCCCATCAGATGGGGCTGGTCCAACCTGAGTACCCTTGGGTCAGCTGACCCCTTCTAGGGCTTCAACCTGGCTGTGTTTGAACCAGCCTCAGGTGTCCTGGTGAACTACATCATAGCTCCTGTGCTGGTGGAACATGCCTGGCTAACAGAGAGCTCCAACAGGGTGGCCCCTCACAGCCACACACCAGTCTGCCTGCTCCCTCCACTCGCTTCAATTTCCCTGGGCCCACAGCAGTCTCCCACATCACTTTGCTGGCTCATGTGTGCGTGGGCAGGTTTTGTTTTACCTCCCCTGCCAATATTAATATCAAATCAAATAAAAAGAGATTATGTTAATATCAAGGTAGATTTCATTGCAAAGAATATTATCAGGGATGAAGAATGTAGTTTCATAATGATGAAGAGATCAACTCATCAAGAAGACATAAAAGCCCTAAATGTTGATGCATCTAATATTATTAAAAATCAATTAAGCAAAAACTGGTTCAAATATAAGGAGGAATATATAAATTCAATAACTGTAGTCAGAAATTTTAATATTTCACTTTCAATAATTAAGAAAACTAGACAGAAAATCAGTACGAATAGCCCTGTCAACTAATTTTATCTAAATTATATTATTGATGTCACAAAATACTCCACACAAGTGCAGAATATGCATTTTTCTAAGTGTACATGAAGCATTTACTAAAACCATAATCTAGATCAAAAAACAAATCTCAATTTAAAAGAATTTAAGTCACATAGAAATATGAATCACAATGAAATTACAACAAAATGCATAGCAGAAGGTTCTCTAGAAAATCTTTAAGTATACATTGACTAAACAACACACTACTAAAAAAATCATGGATGAAGGAAAAAATGAAAATAAAATATAAAACATTTTGAACTTAATAAAATAAAAAGACAACATGTTGGAATTTGTCTGATGCCACTAAAATGTACTTGGGGTAGGTGAAATTAGTAATTATTGCACTAAATGCGTACATTAGAAATGAAGAAAGATCTTGCAATAATGACCTTAGCTTACACATAAGAAACTAAAAAATGAAAAGTAAATTAAATCTAAAATAAGATAGAAAAATAAAGATCAAAATTAAAATCAATAAAACTGAAAATGGAAAAGCAATAGTGATAATTAATGGAACCAGTTTTAGTGAGAATGTAAATAAAATGAGTGATCAGAAAGAGAAAGGACACAAATTAACAACATCAGGAATGAGAGGTGATTTCACTATACATTTACACAAATAAAGGATAATTAGTGAATGTTATAAATAACTTTATACCAAGGAATTTGACTACTTAAAGGAAATAGACAAATTTCTGGAAAGACAAATTACCAAGCTCACTCGAGAAGATATAACCTAGTTAGACTTGTATCTATTAAAGAAATTGAATTTATAGTAAAAACATTTCTACAAAGAAAAACCTAGACCAAGATCATTTCACTGGTGAATTCTACCAAATATTTAAGAAAGAAAGAATACCAATTAAACACAAACTATTTTAGAAAATTGACAAGGAAGAAACACACATAGCTCATTCTTTGAGGCCATTATTTACCTGATACTAATATCAGACAAAGACATTGCAAGAAAGGATAACCATAGACCAGTATACTTCATGAACACAGATATAAACATTCTAAAAAGATTTTCAGTACATCATATTCAAAATATATAAAAAGCATAATACATCATGACAAAGTGAGTTTTATACCAGGAATTCAGGGTTGATTTAACATTAACAAATCAGCGTATTTCACCATATTAAAATGCTAGAAAAAATTAAAAGAAAAGGTTATCTTGGTATATGCAGAAAAAGCATTTGACAAAAATCTGTCACTCATTTCTGATTAAAAACAAGAAAAAACTCTGAGCAAACTAGGAATAGATCTTTCTCAATCAGATAAAAGACATCGACAACAACAACAACAATAATAAACTGGCTAACATTGTACATAACGGTGAAAAACTGAGTGATTTTCTCCCAAGATTAGAAAAAAAGGCAAGGATGTCTGCTATCACTACTTCTAATCAACACTGTTCTGTGGGTTCCAGCCAGTGCAGTCAAGCAATAAAAATGAATTTTAAAACATCCAGATTGAAGATGTAGAAACAAAAGTGTCTGTGTTCACAGATGACATTATCATATATCTAGAAGAACATGTGAAATCTACACAAAACCACTAGAACTTAAAAAAATGAGCTTGGCAAGGTAACAAGATCCATATATAAAAACCAATTGTGTTTCTATGTATTAGTCACAAGAAACAAATTGAAATTCAAAATATAGTATCAGAAAATGTGATGGGAACAAATTCAACAAAAATGTGAAAGACCTGTGTGCTAAAAACTACAGAAGGGTGCTGAGAGAAATTAAACTATTTATCAGAATCATCGGTCAAAAGAGTCAATACTATTAATTATTGTTTTTTCCAAATTGATCTAAAAAATCAGTGAAAATACAGCAGTGTATTTTCTAAAAATTGACACGCTAATTTAAAAATTTATATGGAAATGCAAAAAACATTAAGTACCCCAAACAACATTAAATGAGAAGAACAAAGGTGGAGGGCTGGCTCTTCCCGATTTAAATACATATAAAGGTAGAGTAATCAAAAGGGTGTAATATTTGTGTAAAAATAAACGAATAGATAAACAAGATAGAGGGTTTTAAAATATTCCCATGCGTATATAGACAATTGGTTTTTAAAAGAAGTGAGAAAGCCATTTCAGTTGATAAGTCTTTTTAACCTTTGAGTTCAGGGGAACATGTGCAGGTTTGTTATATAGATAAACTTGTGTCATGGGGGTTTGTTGTATAGATTATAAACCATTCCCCAGGTATCAAGGCTAGTATCCTTTTAGTTATTTTTCCTGACCCACTCCCACCTCCTACTCTCCACCCTCTGATAGGCCCCAGTGTGCGTTGTTCCCCTGTATGTGTTCATGTGTTCTCATCATTTAGCTACCACTTACAAATGAGAATATGTGGTATTTGGTTTTCTGTTTCTGCATTAGTTGGCTAAGGATAATGGCTTCCGGCTCCATCCATGTCCCAGCAAAGGACATGATTTCATTCCTTTATGTGGCTGCATAGTTTTCTATGGCGTATATGTAACACATTTTCTTTGTCCAGTCTATCATTGATGGATATATACGTTGATTCCATGTCTTTGTTATTGTGAATACTGCTACAGTGAACTGCTGCAGTGTGTATGTATCTTTTTAATAGAATGATTTATATTCCTTTTGGTTTATACCCAGTAATGGGATTTCTGGGTTGAAGGATATTTCTGTCTCTACATCTCTGAGGAATCACCGCACTGTCTTTCACAATGGTTGAACTAATTCACACTCCCACCAACAGTATGTAAGTGTTCCTTTTTCTCCACCACAACCATACCAGCATCTGTTTTTTGTTTTTTTTTTTACTTATTTTTTTCTTTTTCACTTCAATAGGTTTTTGGGAGAATAGGTGGTGTTTGGTTGCATGAATAAGTGCTTTAGTAATGATTTCTGAGATTTTGGTGCAACCATTACCGAGTAGTGTACACTGTACCCAGTGTATAGTCTTTTATCCTTCACTCCCCTGCCCCACTCTTTACCTCCCAGAGTTTCCATAGTCTATTGTATCATCCTTATACCTTTGTGCCTTCAAAACGTAGGTCCCATTTTTTGAGTGAGAACATATAATGTTGGTTTTCGATTCCTGAGTCACTTCACTTAGGATAATGGTCTTGAATTTCATCCAGGTTGATATGAATGCTATTATTTCATTCCTTTTTTATGGATGAGTACTATTCATATATATATACATATATATATATATATATATATATATATATTTTTTTTTTTTTTCCTTTATCCATTTGTTGATTGATGGACATTTGAGTTTGCAATAAAACATTTTATATATGGGAGTTACCCTGCATATGCTGTCTTGTCTGCTGCCATGAAAGATGTGCCTTTGCTCCTTCACCTTCCATCATGATTGTGAGGCATTCCCAGCCATGTGGAACTGTGAGTCAATTTAGCCTCTTTCCTTTTTAAATTACTCAGCCTCAGGTATGTCTTCATTAGCAGCATAAGAGACTAATACAAGCTTAAATACCTACCTTTAATTAATTAAGCTGACTTTTTTTTTTTAAGTTGTAAAATGAAATAAGCATTTTATTTTCAATTTTAAAAATTCTATATATTTACAGATTTAGGGAATACAAGTGCAGATTTCTTTTTTTTCCCCCATTTATTTATTTTATTGCATTTTAGGTTTTGGGGTACATGTGAAGAACATGCAAAATTGTTGCGTAGGTACACCCGTGGCAGTGTGATTTGCTGCCTTCCTCCCCATCACCTACATCTGGCATTTCTTTCCTTGCTATCTCTCCCCAGCTCCCCACCCCTCACTGTCCCTCCCCTATTTCCCCCCAACTGACCCCAGTGTGTAGTGCTCCCCTCCCTGTGTC